>NC_064813.1:4746483-4868247 GCF_023721935.1 Panthera uncia | reverse complement strand
ACGGCCCCACCCCTCCCCTCCCCTCTCCCCCCCTCCCCTTCCCATTGTAATTATTATAAGTTTTCTTCACACCCATTGTATTGTCTTGCATACACACTGGGGTGCATATATCCTTTATTTAGACATTGATTAAAAGTTAGAATAATTCCCCAACAAAGAATGTTTGGATAGTACGAAAATCATTTATACTTGGCTTAGGGATGTGACAGCAGTACACTATAAGACCAGATATCACAATAGAAGTGTCTGTCTGGCGTTGAGATAGGCTGCCTGTGGGGAGTTCTCTGTCTTGCAGAGCTCATCAGGCAAAGTCTGGAGAAGGGCACATTGTCCGCGTTGTAGGAAGTATTCACAACTCCAGTCAAGAGTTGGACTGAACCTCCAATATTCCTCCCGAGTTTCCAACCCAGGACCAGCCAGATAGGAGGGGCATAGGGTGAGGTATGAGGGCAAGTGTGTGGTGCTTCCGTGCCCTCCCCGGATTGGCCTCTCTCCCAGGACCTCCATATATGCACCAACCAGGAAGCTCCTCAGAGGATAAGTTTCAAAACTTTAAAGTAGAAAAAGAAAACTCATCTGCTGTGACTACCTAAGAATAAAAGATAATATAATTTTTCAGTGACCTTAAAGTTAATGTCATGATAAAAACACTCAATAGTAGGTTTAGAAGGAACATGACTCAACATCATAAAAGCTGTCTATGAAAAACTCAAAGCTAATATCATCCCCAATGGGGAAAAACTGAGCACTTTTCCTCTAGAGTCAGGGACAAGACAGGGGTGTCTACTTTCACTGCTGTTATTTAACATAGTGCTGGAAGACCTAGCCACTGTGATCAGACAACAAAAGAAATAAAAGGCATCTAAATCAGCAAGAAAGAAGTCAAACTTTCACTATTTGCAGATGACATGATACTCTATATAGAAAACCCTACAGACTGCATGAAAAAACTCCTGGAACTGGTAGCTGAATTCAGCAAATTTGCAGGCTACAAAATCAATGTACGGAAATCAGTGGCATTTCTATAAACCAATAATGAAATAGCAGAAAGAGAAATGAAGAAAGGAGGCCCATTTACAATTGCACCAAAACCAATAAGATACCTAGGAATAAATCCTAACCAAAGAGGTGAGACCCGGACTCCAAAAACTACAAAACATTGATGAAAGAAATTGAAGAGGACGCAAAGGAATGGAGAGACATTCCATGCTCATGGAAGAACAAATATGGCTACAATGTGGTTTTTTATGGAACCACAAAAGCCCCCAAATAGCCAGACCAACCTTGAAAAAGCAAAGCAAAGCTGGAGGCGTCACAAATCCAAACTTCAAGCTGTATTACAAAGCTGTAGTCATCAAAACAGTATGGTACTGGGACAGAAACAGACACATGAAACAGAGTAGAAAACCCAGAAACAACCCCACAACTTTATGGTCAATTAATCTTCGATAAAGCAAGAGAATATCCAATGGGAAAACGACAGTCTCCTTCAACAAATGTTGGGAAAACTGGAAAGGAGCATGCAAAAGAATGAAACTGGACCACCTTCTTACACCATACACACAAATAAATTCAAAATGCATGAAAGACCTAAATGGGAGACCTGAAATCATAAACATTTTAGAGGAGAACACACTTAGTAGCCTCTTTGACATTGGCCATAGCAACTTCTTCTAAATACACCTCTTAAGGCAAGGGAAACAAAAGCAAAAATGAACTATTGTCAAGAGAAGAAGCTTCTGCACAGCAAAAGAAACAATCAACAAAACTAAAAGCAACCTGTGGAATGGGAGAAGATATTTGCAAATGACATAGCTGATAAAGGGTTAGTACCTCAAAAATATAAAGAACTTATAAAATACAACACTCAAAAAATGAATAATCCAATTAAAAATGGACAAAAAACATGAACAGACATTTCTCCGAAGAAGACACGCAGATGGCCAATAGGCACTTGAAATGATGCTGCACATCACTCATCACCAGGGAAATACAAGCCAGAAGTTCAATGAGGTATCACCTTACACCTGTCAGAATGGCTAAAATCAACAACCCAAGAAACAGCAGGTGTTGGAGAGGATGTGGAGAAAGGGGAACCCTCTGGACTGTTGATGGGAATGCAAACTGGTGCAACCACTGTGGGAAACATGGAGGTTTCTCAGAAAGTTAAAACCAGAAAGTTAAAAACAGGGGCATCACCTGTTGTGATGACCATGGGGTGATGTATGCAAGTGCCGAATCACTAAATTGTACGCCTGAAACTATGTTACACTGTACGTTAACTAACTGGAATTTGAATAAGAACTTAAAAAAATTAATAACATGACCTTAAACTTAGAAAGCAGACATCAGTTTTCTGCACTGGCAGTGTTACAACCAGTGAGACTTTCCCAAGACATTATTATGACTAATTAGACCCTTCCCAATGTCCCACACAAATTCAGCTGTTGCAACCCACTGTATTTCAGTGAGATAATAAGACAAACTCACAAAGATGAAATGGACAAAACCGTTCACCAAAGAATAACTATAACAATGGAAAATCGGAAACAGCCGAAATGCCTACACTTAGAGGGTTGGTTAAATAAATTATGATAAATCTCTATAATGGTATACCAAGCAGTCACTAGAAATGATAATGTAATAAACATATTTTTGAAATGCAGGATGCTCACAATTTATTGTTGAGTGAAAGTTAGATTAGAGGACAACAAGAGAGTAGCTAACCCCACATGGTAGGATTCAAAGTGATTTTTACCTAATCTAAACTTTCTTCCGTATCCTTTTTTTCTTCCAATAATCTGGTATGCTATGGATGGTCAGCAAGGATGTGAAGCTCGTTCTATTTTAGAAAAACAAATGCAAACAACTGACCTGGAATTTTTTTTGCAGTAATTATGACACAAGGTTAAGTCTTCATTATTTAAAGAGCACCTACAAAAATTGCCAAGAAAAAACGGGAGATCCTAGAGGAGTGAGCAGACAGCAAGAACCGATCGTTCACAGCAGGCCGCTTGTGATCAAAGGAGAGTAAATTTAAATAATCAGATGACATTTTTTTTGTTTTTTGCTTGTGAAGTTAGCAAATATGGCTCACTGCCATGTTTTTTTATAATAAAGAAAAATTAATATCAGTAAGTTGTGGCATATTCCTTTGGTACTGTTAAAAATGGAAGGTTAGGTAGGTTATGTTGTAGCCTGGAAAGGTATAGCATTTAAGTGAAGGAATTAAGAGTTACGGTTCTTAACTAAGGAGTACTAGCAATTAGAGTGTGGGAGAGAGCAACCCCTCTGAACTTTGGTTGATACCTTGCTGGTTATAAATGTGGATACGGCATCTGACGCAAACCTAGTACGTAGTGTTGTATTCAGTAAGTTTTCGTTGAGCGAAAGGATAGTATATGAAATACAATATACTAAAGGTTGTGTGCGAAGAAAGATTGGATGAAAATCTAGCAAAGTGATTCGTGGTTATGTTAGGGTAAAGGGAATATGAGTAAATCCCCCCTTCCCCCCATTTTCTATAATTTGATGGTATTCTATTTATAATTAAAATAATTATATAAACTCAATCTCTCCCTTTCTAGGTGTCCTAGTTTTACTTAGTATCTAAAAAATAAAATTTGAGACTTCACTGCATTTTCCCCCTTTAGGCTTCCACTCAGCCAGACACGTTGGAGTCAACCTTAATTCTTATCTTTTTCTCTGCACCTAACACCAAACCTATCAGCGAGTCTTGTTTGCTGTGCCCTTTAGAATATATCCAGAATCCCGTCATTTCTCACCGTCTCCAACTGCTTCCATTTTTATCCCTGCCACCATCAGTCTCCCTCTAGAATATTGCAATAACCTCCTAAGTAGTCTCTCTTTCCACCCTTGTCCCTTTCCAGGACATCCTTTAAGGGGAGTCTGGGTGGCTCAGTTGGTTAAGCGTCCGACTTCAGCTCAGGTCAAGATCTCATGGTTCGTGACCTTGAACCCCGCGTCGGGCTCTGTGCTGACAGCTCGGAGCCTGGAGCCTGCTTGGGATTCTGTGTCTCCTTCTCTCTCTGCCCCTCCCCCGCTCATGCTCTGTCTCTGTCTCTCAAAAATGAGTAAACATTAAAAAAAATTTTTTTTAAATTAATTAATTTATTTTGAGAGAGAGAGTGATCAGGGAAGGGCAGAGAGAGAGGGACAGAGAGAATCCCAGGCAGGTTCTGCACTGTCAGCACATAGCCCAATGCAGGACTCAAACCTACAAACGGTGAGATCATGACCTGAGCTGAAACCAAGAATCAGACGCTTGACCGACTGAGCCACCCAGGTGTCCTTTTCCAGTATATTCTTTTATTATTATTATTATTATTATTATTTTTAACATTTATTTATTTTTGAGAGACAGAGTGTGAGCAGGGGAGGGGCACAGAGAGAAGGAGACACAGAATCCGAAGCAGGCTCCAGGCTCTGAGCTGTCAGCACAGAGCCTGATGTGGGGCTTGAACCTATAAACTGTGAGATCATGACCTGAGCTGAAGTCAGATGCTTAACCGACTGGGCCCCAGGCACCCCTTTCCAGTATATTCTTAACATCGTAGCTGAAGTGAATATAAGCCAGGCTATGTCACAGCACTGCTTAGAACCCTCCAGTGATTCATCATCTCATTTAAAGTAAAAAACAAAATCCTTAAAGCAGCATGCAGGTATAGAACCCGTCTTCTGCCCCCAAATCCCAGAATGCACACCTTCTGACCTTATTTCCTACCCTTCTGCCTCTGCTGTTCTCTTTGCCTAAAAACTCCTCCTGTGGATATTCACAAGGCTGCCTCTTCCCCCTCATCACTAAGGAGGCCTTCTCCCCACACCCCCCATCCTCCCCCACCCACACAGCCAGCACTCTTCATAGGCCTTCCCTGCTTTATGTTTTCCAGGCCCATTTGACCTACAGTGTATGTGTGAGCTTCTGTATCTCCTCCAGTACGCATAGCTCCATGAGGTAGGGACTTCTGTCCATTCTGCTCCTAGCTGTAACCTTAGCACTGACAGTTGTGTCCAGCACATAGTAGAGCCTCAATAAATACTTACCGAATAAATGACTTCCTAATTGTTCCAGAGAAATAATTCTTAGTCTCAAAACTCGTTTGGAAGCTCTTTGAGAGAATATCACATGTGGCCTTTGCAGGCCTTCCCAGCCCCCGGCTTCCGCCCTCCTCAGGCACAGGATAAAGCAGGGCAGGTGGGCATGCCGGTGACCTACAATCAGTATCTAGTGCTGGGTTCCTTCTGCCTCTTCGGCTGGGACTCTCTGCCCAGACGACTCGGGACAGAAGATACGCCGTGTTGGAAGCTTCCTGTGTCTCGATCGCGGTGGCCCCATGACCCTGTACACGTGTAAACCCCATGAGGCTGTGTACTCGAGAGGCATAGGTACTCTGATAATACACCGTGTGTGTCTCCTGCCTCGGGAAACGAGAGTCCGTTCGTTCCCTGACTCCTCTAGAGGGAGGTAAGCACGCTAACTGGTGCGTTAAGATGAGGAGAGTTGCGCGTGCTCTTCCTTATTGAGAAGTTCTAGCTGAGCGGCTGAAATTTCTGTTCGGAATCCAAAGGGAGCGTAATTAAAACAATTTTTATTTACTTTGTCTTTTGCAGACATAACCGTAGCAGAGTTCCACAAAAAAATCAAAGACGCCTTTGAAGTGTTTGACCACGAGGCGAATAATACGGTGGATGTGAGGTTTGGACGTGTCTTCTTTGTTCTGATTCTAAATGACGGACACAACTCCTAAAATAGAAGAGGGGTCTTGTCTTTTTCCAGGTCTTGGATTTCTTCTGCTGTTTAAAAGTGTTTATTTCCCTGTGCTCTGTGGAAGCCCTCTACTAGCTAGTGCTTTGGATCAATACTGTTTCCTGTTCTTTATAACCTGGTGAAAAGAATATCCACATTGCCCGCTGCAACCTCCAGACTGTAAATTCTGTGAGTGAGGTGACCCCTGCTGTAGCATGATTGCTGGGCACATAGTTGGCGCTCGGTAACTATTGGTTGAGTCGAGTGAACGGAATTTGCTTTTAAAATAAGTAGGTTTTGTGGGGCGCCTGGGTGGCTCAGTCGGTTGAGTGTCCGACTTCGGCTCAGGTCATGAGCTCACAGTTCGTGGGTTTGAGCCCCACGTCAGGCTCTGTGCTGACAGCTCAGAGCCTGGCACCTGCTTCGGATTCTGTGTCTCCCTCTCTCTCTGCCCCTTTTCCGCTCGTGCTCTGTCTCTCTGTCTCTCAAAAATGAATAAACATTAAAAAATTTTAAATAAAAAAATAAATAGGTTTTGTGTGATCGAGCCAGAAATTACAAAGAAAGATTAACAATGCTTGAACAGTGATACGCTCCCCAAGTCAAGTAACAAAAAGAACCCGAACAGAAGAACATACAAAGAGGAGAGAGAGACATGAATACTGCTAGATCAGGAATGGAGGACAGGAGACAATAGTTTGAGACCAGAAAGGAAACAAAGCAAAACAAAAAGGCAGAAGAGACTGTCCACGAGAACAGCAGGGCTGTGGGATCCAGGCCACGGACATCCCAGAGAGGCCACGGACCTTCCTTCCAGGAGACCGAGCCGAACGAGGAACATGTGGGGGGATCACAGTCTCAAAACTCAGAAGCGAGGACACAGAGGCCAGCGAAGCAGTGGGAAGTGACAGAGGGGCTAGTCAGGGGACTCAGTGCTTTAAAGGAGCCACACCGGCGGAACCACTGCATGCGATTTTATTTTGTTGGCCACACATTGTAACTGTGTGTATTGTATAGTGTCTTCATCCCTGAAGGCACAGGTGTGACTGTAGGAGAGGAGACTGAGAAGGGGCGGTGCTATTCATTACTTTATAAAGTTGAGTTTTCTCCCTCCACCGTGTTTCTGGGCCTTGAAGCAGGCGATAGATAAGGTTGGGAATTCCGTTCCAGAACCACCAGTGCGGTCGGCCTTGTGTGAGCCTTGGCTCAGCTGTTGCCGAGGATGTGTGTGGCTCACGTGCTGGGCTTCAGATGCTCTGGCCACAGCGAGGGCCACACAGGTGCCACTTGGGGGGGGGGCATTTTATCCTCAGGGTGGGTATATCATAGGAGGAAGACATCCGGTGGGGCAGTCGTGCCGGTGACAGGGTTTGGGATGAGGTGGGGAGCATGTGGCATGAACGACTCAATCCAAGGATGGCTCTTGCCTTCCCCTCAGACCTCTTGCTGAGGCTGGAAGGTTCCCCAGGGGGCAGGGGACAGAGGTAGTGTTAGAGAGGTCAGGGAGAGCCAGAGGAAGACCAGGGGAGCAGAGAAGAGAAACCAGCATTTGCTTGAGGCCTGTGTCTGACAGGTGACCTGTCGTTGGGTGTGGGGGGCTTCGGGGACCTTCCCTCATCTCAGTCTTTTTATTTGTGTGGCAAGAGTTGGCATCTGTAGGGGCGCCTGGGTGGCTCAGTTGTTTGAGCGTCCGACTTCGGCTCAGGTCATGATCTCGCGGTTTGTGAGTTCGAGCCCCGCGTCGGGCTCTGTGCTGACAGCTCGGAGCCTGGAGCCTGCTTCGGATTCTGTGTCTCCCTCTCTCTGCTCACACTCTGCTCCCCTCCCCTGCTCACCCTCTGTCTCTGTCTTTCAAAAAATGAATAAACGTTGAAAAAAAAAGTCAGCATCTCTAGTTTCTGGAGACAAAAAGAAGGTAAACAGTTTGTTCAAGAAAATCTGCCAAATCTCGTAGAGCAATGATGCGGGCCCTTTTTCTGGTACAAGGGCTCATTCAAGAGAAACAAACATGCTTCTGGGATGTTTATCTTTTTGTCATTCAAAATTTAAGATTTTTCCCGAGGCCCCGAGGGAGAGTGTCTATTTTTACAACCTAAATTGTCTACTTTATTACATGAAGAAGGCTCCTGAGAAAACGGACATTGTTTCACACAGTGAAGCATTAACACTAAGCATATTCCAATAGTAGCAACAGGGATGAATGTGGCTTTCTAATCTTTATTCCTTCTGTTCATTTGCTTTTTTTTACATTCTTTTTAATGTTTTTATTTATTTTTGAGAGAGAGAGAGAGAGAGAGAGAGAGACAGAGCATGAGTGGGGAAGAGGCAGAGAGAGGGAGACACAGAATCCGAAGCAGGCTCCAGGCTCCGAGCTGTCAGCACAGAGCCCGATGCGGGGCTCGAACCCACAAACCGCGAGATCATGACCTGAGCCGGAGTCAGATGCTCAACTGACTGAGCCCCCAGGCGTCCCCTTCTGTTCTTCTGCAGTTCCTGTCATTCCCATCCACGCTTTATAGGACAGAGAAGCTAAGTGACTCGCCCAGGAGGGCACAAGTGGCCAGCAGCCGAGCTGGAACTCAAATTAGCTCCTTCTGTTCGGGCAGCCGAGCAGCGGCCCCAGCCCAGGCTCTGGGAACGCAGTGATGAACGTGAGCTGTCCTCCCTTTCACCTCGGAGGGCTCTCTGTTTAAAAGGTTAATCTAGCTAGAATTTAGGTTGGCATGTGATTAAAAATGAAGTCTAAACACAGACTTTTGGTTTTTTTCCAAATTGCTAAACCTGTATTGTTACACCTACTTTACAACATACTGCCTTTTCTATAATTGGGTCTGATTTGGGCTGTGTATTCTGATCTCCTGCTTTATCTTTCTGTCTTCCACTAGGTCAATCCGGTCCTAATTGCTGGAAATTTAATATATGTTTTAATATCTGATCGAACTAGTCTCTTTGCTGCTCTTCGTTTGCAACATTTTAATTAAGAATTGAAAAAAGAGGTGCCTGGGTGGCTCAGTCGTTTAAGTGTCAGACTCTTGATTTCGGCTCAGGTCATGATCTCATGGTTTGCGAGTTTGAGCCCTGCGTTGGGCTCAGTGCTGATGCACGGAGTCTGCTTGGGATTGTCTGTCTCTGCCCCTCTTTCTCTGCCCCTCCCCTGTGCTCTCTCTCTCTCAAAATAAATAAATAAAAAAAAACCCAACATTGGGGCACCTGGGTGGCTGAGTCGGTTAAGCGTCTGACTTCGGCTCAGGTCATGATCTCGCGGTCTGTGAGTTCGAGCCCCGCGTCGGGCTCTGTGCTGGCAGCTCAGAGCCTCGGGTCTGCTTTGGATTCCGTCTCCTTCCCTCTCTGCCCCTCCCCACGTGTGCTCTGTTTCTCTGTCTCTCAAAAGTAAACAAATGTAAAAAAAAATAAAAAAAAAACCAACATTAAACAATTACAAAAAAAGAATTAAAAAAAAAAAAACACAACAAGACATGGAAACAACCTAAGTGTTCATCGATGGATGGAGGGATAAAGAAGTTGCGGTATAGATATACAATAGAATATTATTCGGCCATAAAAATGAGGAAATCCTGCTGTTGGTGACAGCATCATTGAATCCGGAGGGAATTATGCTCATGAGGTAAGTCAGGGAAAGACAAAGACCGTGTGATTTCACGTATAGGTGGGATCTAAAATGCGACAAATAAAAAAACAAACTTAGGAAAGGAGACCAGGACACTGGTTACTGGACCAGTGGTTCCTGGACACGGGGATGAGGGAGGGGAGCTGGAGGAAGCTGGTCGTGAGGTGCAAACCTCTAGTTACGTGGTGAGCACCGGAGTGTGATGTATCACAGGATGAGTACAGCTAACGCTGCTGGGTGGTCTGTAGGGAAGAGGTGAGGAACGTCAATCCTGAGTTCCCATCACAAGGAGGCCTTTTCTTTCCTTTTCTGTTCTTTTCTTTCTATTGCGTCTGCATAAGAGGACGGATGTAGGTTGGACCTGTCGTGGTCACCGTGTCCCAACGTACGTAACTCGGACCGTCATGCTGCAGGCCTTACGCTTACACAGTGACATCTGTCCATTGTTCCTCAATAAAACTGGGGGAGAAAAGAACTGAAGGCAGAAGGCTATGTAAAGAATAGCGTAGGGAAGCATCTGACAGAGAGTCCAGAGATGTAGCTAAGGGCTCGGTTTGGGCGGGAGAGAGCTGTTGCTGGAGAGGCTCCCAGGACACTTAGCTGTGTCTCTCCTACAGTGTAAGTATGGTGCCATTTCCTTGGTAGGGCAGCCCTGGGCCCCCTTAGGATGAGTTTTGGGGCAATTACTCTCCTTTGTCCTCACCTCTGCTTTGCACGAATGGAGAGATTGAATTTGAAATTGTACCGCCGTGTAAAACATCATGAAGTGGGCCTCTGCTGCTTTCCTCCCGGTCCGGGGGGCAACCCCAGGTCCGGAATCAGACTGCCGGGGCTCCACTGCCAGTCCTGTGACTGAGGAACTTACTGAGGAACTTACTTATTCTCTCTATTCACTTTGGCCTCAGAGGAAGGATCCTTTCAGGGGTCTGGGAGGTCTTAACTATCTTTATAGTAACTTTAAGACAGTATTTGCTATTTTCATTCTCAATTTTTCACAAGTATATGTTGGAGGTTTTGAAAAGCTACATGATGTGTGATATTGCAACAGATTGAATGCAGAACCAGATATGAGAATCCAGCTGTCTTCTGTGAAGCCCGACAGCAGGGAGATTTGCAAACATGGAAAACGGTGCCGTTCTTCTAACTCAGTTTGTTCTTGTTTGGAAAATGCACTTATTTTTCATAAAATTACATACACTTGCAATGGATTTATTTATCATTATTTCTAAATGAATATTTTAAAATATTTAAAAAAGATTTCTAAGGGCGCCTGGGTGGCTCAGTCGGTTAAGCATCTGACTTCATTCAGCTCAGCTCATGATCTCACGGTTCGTGAGTTCGAGCCCCGAGTCGGGCTCTGTGCTGATGGCTCGGAGTCTGGAGCCTGCTTCAGATGCTGTGTCTCCCTCTCTCTGTGCCTCTCCCCTGCTCACGCTCTGTCTCCCTCTCTCTTTCAAAAATAAATAAACATTAAATTTTTTTTAAATTATTAAAATAAAACAAAAAAGTAAACAAGATTTTTAAGTGAATATTTAAAATATTTTTTAAGTTATTTATTTTGAGAGAGAGCATGTGCAGGGGAGGGGCAGAGAGAGAGGGAGAGAGAGAATCCTAAGCAGGCTCCATGCTGTCAGTGCAGAGCCCGTTGCGGGGCTTGATCTCACGAACCGTGAGATCACGACCTGAGCTGAAATCAAGAGCTGGATGCCTAACTGACTGAGCTCCCCAGCACCCCTAAATTTTTTGAGGTTTAATTTCTAATATGGTAATAGAGATAAATATAACTCATATAAGGAAAAGCTCTCTGGGGATCTCTATAATTTTTAAGAATGCAAAACACATTTTGAAACCAAAAAATTTGAGAACCAATGTTGTCAGTGGTCATTTTTTAAAGCTCTTAGAACGATATTAGCTCAGAACAAACTAGCTATTATTAATAGTATTATATTATTAGTAGTAACTTTAGTAGTAATATTATACTTTAGGACAATATAATTAGTGGTATTATACTTTGTATTATTGAAGTAAATAATTTAAAGTAGTTTTTCCTCTGTTTGCTCTGGATTAGCGATTATACATAACAAACCTCTCATAAGAATTGTTTTACTTATTTCTGTGCATTGTGTGTTGAGTTTTTAAGTTCTGAAGTTCATTTTCCTTATTAATTAGTTTTTGAAAGTTGGCACCTTGAAAACCATTGAGGCAGATTTTTAATATCATTAATTGGGACCATTTTAATTTTGCCTCATATAAAACATAGAGCGTGATACATTGTGACTTAAGTACATTTTCCTGTTCTGTGTTCAGATTTCAATCAGTAAGACTGATTGAGAACCAAATTTTTGTGTAGATGAGATACAGACAAGGGATAAAATTCAAAAGGTACAAAGAATAGTACAGGCACGTCTTTCTACCTCTAACTCCGGCTAACCAGTTCCTCTTTTTATTTATTTTGTTTTATTTTATTAAAAAAAGTTTTTTTAATGTTTATTTATTTTTGAGAGAGAGAGAGAGAGAGTGAGACAGAGTGTGAGCAGGGGAGGGGCAGAGAGAGAGGGAGACACAGAATCGGAAGCAGGCTCCAGGCTCCGAGCCATCAGCACAGAGCCCAACGCGGGGCCCAAACCACAAACGGTGAGATTGTGACCTGAGCCGAAGTCAGATGCTCAGCCGACTGAGCCACCCAAGTGCCCCATGTTTTATTTTATTTTATTTTATTTTATTTTTTTTAATTTTTTTTTTTCAACGTTTTTAATTTATTTTTGGGACAGAGAGAGACAGAGCATGAACGGGGGAGGGGCAGAGAGAGAGGGAGACACAGAATCGGAAACAGGCTCCAGGCTCCGAGCCATCAGCCCAGAGCCTGACGCGGGGCTCGAACTCACGGACCGCGAGATCGTGACCTGGCTGAAGTCGGACGCTTAACCGACTGCGCCACCCAGGCGCCCCTGTTTTATTTTATTTTTAAAGTTTATTTAACTATTTTGAGAGAGAGTGAGCAACAGAGAGACAGGAAGAGAGAGAGAGAATCCCAAGCAGGCTCTGCACCATCAGTGCGGAGCCTGAGGAAGGGCTGGAAGTCAACCGTGAGATCATGACCTGAGCTGAAATCCAGAGCCAGACGCTCAACCCGCTGAGCCACCCAGGTGCCCCAGTTCCTCTTATTAAAGCAAGATTGTTACAAGTTTTTTTCCAGAGTCAGTCCATGCAAATACAAGTGTGTGTGTGTGTGTGTGTGTGTGTGTGTGTGTGTTTTAATGTGGTAAGTGTACATAACATGAAATTTAACATTTTAACCATTTTTAAGTACAATTTATTGGCTTTAAGTACATTCACATGCCTGCCATGCATCTCCAGAACCTTATCTTCTCAAACTGGAACTCTGTACCCCTTGAAACAATAACTCCGCACTCCCCCTCTCGCTAGCTCCCGGCGGCCACTCATCTACTTTCTGTCTCTATGAGCTTGACTGTTCTTGGGATGCCATATAAGCAAAGTCATACAACATTTGCCCTTTTGTGTCTGGTTTATTTCTTCTAGCATACCATCTTTGAGGTTTATCCTTGTGACATGTGTCAGAATTTCATCACGTTTTTTTTTTATTTAAACATTTTTTTAACATTTATTCATTTTTTGAGAGTGAGAGAGACAGAGCATGAGAGGGGGAGGAGCAGAGAGAGAGGGAGACACAGAATCAGAAGCAGGCTCCAGGCTCTGAGTTGTCAGCACAGAGCCCGACGTGGGGCTTGAACCCACAGACTGCGAGATCATGACCTGAGCTGAAGTCGGATGCTCAACCGACTGAGCCACCCAGGCGCCCCAAATTTCATAACCTTTTTAAGGCTGAATAATACTCTCCTGTGTGTATACACCACGTTTTAGTTATCCATTCCTCTGTTCATAGACATTTGGGTTGTTTCCACCTTTTGGCTTTTTTGCTCAATGTTGCTATGAACATCGCTGAACAAATATTTGTTCAAGTCCCTGCTTTCAGTTCTTTTGGATGAACACCCAGCAGGAGAGTTGCTAGATGATGTAGTAATTCTATGTTTAATATTTTAGGAAACCACCACACCGATTTCCACAACAGCTGCATCATTTTACATTTCTACCAGCAAAGCACAAGGGTTCCAAGTTCTCTATGTCCTTGCCAACATTTGTTATTCTGTTTTTCCTTTTTATCACAATGGGTCTAAAGTGGTATCTTGTGATTTGGATTTGCATTTTCCTAATGATTAATGATGTTGAGCATATCTTCTTGTGCTCATTGGTTATTTGTACCTCTTCTCTGGAGAAATATCCATTTAAGCCCTTTGCCCATTTTTAAATCGTACTGTTTTTGTTTGTGTTTTTTTTTGATGTTGAGTTATAGGATGTGTATTTTTTTTTAAATGTTTGCTTATTTTGAGAGAGAGAGAGCAAGCCAATGGGGGAGGGGCAAAGAGAGAGGGAGAGAGAGAATCCCAAACAGGCTCCATGCTGTCAGCACAGAGCCCAGAGCTCAATGTGGGGCTTGAACCCATGAACCATGAGATCATGACTTGAGCCAAACAAGAGTCGGAAGCTTAACCGACTGAGCCCCCGGCGTCGCAGGATGTGTATTTTTAATGTAAGTGGTGAGAGACTAAAACTGTTCTGTACTTTGCTTTTTTCACTTATCATATCTTTGTGATTATTCTTATTAGTACGTAAGAGCTTCCTCATTTCGTTGTATGGATGAACCATAATATACTGAATTAATTTCCTATCAGTGGTTATTTGGGTTGTTTCCAGGCTCTTGTTATTTTTTTTTAAGTGTGTTTATTTATTTTTAATGAGAGAGAGAGAGAGAGACGCAGAGAGAGAGAGAGAGAGAGACAGCATATGTGCATGCACATGATCAGGGGAGGAGCAGAGAGAGAGAGAGAATCCCAAGCAGGCTTCTCACTGTCAGCATGGAGTCTGATGCAGGGCTCAAACTCATGAATTGTGAAATCCTGATCTGAGCCAAAATCAAGAGTTGGACACTTCACTGACTGAGCCAGCCAGGCATCCTCAGACTCTTGTTATGGAGAATAGCTTACTTTGCATGTTATTTTGCAAAAGTGAGAATTTTTCTTTAGTTAAATTCTTGAAAATATATTAAAGTGCATGAATATTTTTGCTAGCTGTTGCTATATTGACAATGTATTCTTTCACTTTATTTAAAACTTTTTTTAATGTTTATTTATTCTTGAGAGAGAGAGACAGAGTAATAGCAGGGGAGGGGCAGAGAGAGAGAGACAGAATCCGAAGCAGGCTCCAGGTTCCTAGCTGTCAGCACAGGGCCTGACGCAGGGCTCAAACTCATGAACTGCGAGATCATGACCTGAGCCGGTCGGACACTTAACTGACTGAGCCACTCAGGTGCCCCTTTTTCACTTTATTTTATGAGTATGCCTGTTTCCTTACTCTCTCTTAGACAAAGTTTAATCATCAGACTTTAGGCTTTTTGCTAATGTGATACGTAAAGGATAGAAACTCAGTGTTAATTTTCATTTCTCTAATTAGGGACCTCTCTCTGTATGTCTAAAAGTGGTTTGTATTTCCTTTTGCTTGAACTGGCAGTTCATGTCCTTTCCCATTTTTTTATTGAAAATTTTTTTTATATATGAAAGATCCTAGCCATAGAGTGTGAACTGTATGCCATCTGTCTTTTGACTATTTTTACTTTCTGGTGTTCAGAAATTAAAAAAAAAAAAAAAAGGTAAATTACACACCAGTATGGATTTGGTTTTTGGAAACAAAGTCATCAGAGTAGTCTTCATAGAATAAATTTAAGTTGGCCGGAATGAAGCTAGTATAGTAAAAAATAACATCCCACAAGGAATGCCTTTAAAGTAAAGAAGCTAATTAATTTTTCCATGTAGCTGATGAATTTAATTTGAATGTCATTCAAATCTGAATCACAAACAAATCTAGTTCTTTTGTAATCAGTTTTCTTTCATTTTTGAGTCTAACAGAATAAAGGTATACTACAAGTCAGTAGAGTCAGTTGCTGGCTGTATCATTGAATTTTTTTTTTTTTTTTTACTTTATTGTAATATTACTGACTATATTCCCAGTGCTATACCTTTCATCTCTTTGTACGTCTTAATCTCCTTCCTGTTTTATCCACCCTCCCTCCCCACCTCCCTCTGGCAACCAGCAGTTTGTTCTCTGCATTTAAGAATCTGTTTGTGTTTTGTTGGTTGTTCATTTGTTTTGCTTTTTAGATTCCACATGTAAGTGAAATCGTATGGTGTTTATCTTTCTCTGTCTGACTCACCTCACTTGGCATAATACCCTCCAGGTCCATCCATGTTGTTGCAAATGGCAAGATTTCATTCTTTTTTATGGCTAAGAAATGTTCCTCTGTGTGTGTGTGTGTGTGTGTGTGTGTGTGTGTGTGTGACATCTTCTCTATCCATTCATCCATTGATGGACACTTGGGCTGCTTCTGTATCTTGGCTATTATAAGTAATGCTGCAATAAATATGGAGATGCATATATCTTTTTGAATTAGTATCTTTGTTTTCTTTGGATAAATACCCAGTAGTGAAATTGCTGGATCATATGGCATTTCTGTTTTTAATTTTTTGAGGAACCTCCATTACTGTTTTCCACAGAGGTTGCACCAATTTACATTCCTACCAACAGTGCATGAGGGTTCTCTTTTATCCACTTCTTTGCCAACACTTGTCATTGTTTTGTCATTTTGAGACTAACTATTATGACAGGTGTGAGGTGATATCTCATCGTGGTTTTGATTTGCATGTCCCTGATGATAAGTGATGTTGGACACCTTTTCATGTGTCTGTTGGCCATCTGGATGTCTTTGGGAAAAGTGTCTATTCAGGTCCTCTGCCTGTTTTAAGTGGATTATCTTTTTTTTTTTTTTTTTTTTTTTTTTTTTTTTTTTTTTTTTTTTTTTGTGGTGTTGAGCTATATAAGTTCTTTATGTATTTTGGATACTAATCCCTCATAGGATATATCATTTGCAAATATCTTCTCCCATTTGGTATGTTGCCTTTCTGTTTTGTTGATGGTTTCCTTCACCATGCAAAAGCTTCTTATTTTGGTGTAGTCCCAGTAGTTAATAAGAATAAACTTTTGTTTTCCTTGCCAGAGGAGACATATCTAGAAGAATGTTAAGGGCAATGTCCAAGAGATTACTGCATGTTTTCCTCTGGGAGTTTTATGGTTTCAGATCTTACATTTAGATCCATTTTGAGGTGGTTTTTTTTTGTTTTGTTTTTTTGTTTGTTTGTTTGTTTTAGTGTAGAGTGTAAGAAAGTGGCCCAGTTTCATCTTTTTTGCATGTATCTGTCTAGTTTTCTGAATGGAATTTATTGAAAAGACTGTCTTTTCTCCATTGTATATTCCTGTCTCTCTATCCTGTCCTATTGATCTCTGTGTTTGTTTTTGTGCCAGTATCATGGTTTTGATTACTATCATTGTTTTTTTATGTGCCACCCTCTTTTTATTTATTTTCCTCATGCCTGTTTCACTTAAGCCCCGAGAGTGTTAAGAGTAACAAATGAAAAATCATGAATGAATTTTGAAAGGTGTTTAAGATCAGATCAAGTTATATATGTTTTTAACACTCCATTCTAACCAACTCCAGAGTGGTCTGATCCTGGAGAATTTGGTGCGCCAAGATGACAAGGGTCCAATCCTGGAATAAAAGTGCTGGTCGTCCCGCTTCCCAACCACACCCATCTGTGCCATTCCTATGTTTCTGTGCCTTTGCAGAGTGACATTATTGGTATTTGAGACTATTCTGTGTTTACTTTATTCCTGCTTCTTCTGTAGGAGATTTTTTTCTAATATTTTCTTGTTTTCGTAGTCTTTGGGCAAACTTTTTGTAGTCCAGCGGCCCCCCGGGTGTCCTCTTGCTAATGCACCGAGTCTCCTTTTTGGTGTTTCCATCCCAACTCAGCATGAGTCTCTGAGGCACACAATACCCAGTGTTCATCTGTTTCACTGATAAGGAGACTTGAGTTTCTTAAGCAGTTGGCAGGAACTTTGAGTGTATTAGAGCTTGTCTAAAATTCAATAAGAAGTAGGTAATAAGAATCTTTTTGTGATGGATTAGAGATAACTTTTCCTAAGAAGATTGGAGGTACCGTGAATATTATTTCTACTTCTTTGTATTTAATACTATTTTTGAAGATAAGTTGATACAAGATTTCACAATACATTTAATCAGGTAGTAAAAAGGGTAGTAAAAAGGGTGAGCAATACAGAGAGATTGCAGGGACAGTTTCCCTAAACAATTATTATCTGAGAAAGCTTGAAACGACTCAAAGAGCTTTGGAGAAACTGCGCAGGTCAGTGGGCCTGTGTTTGTGCGATGGGAAAACACAGTATTAAAGAGGAATGGGATTGTTGGATCCATAATTTTAAAAACTGGGTCTGGGGGCGCCTGGGTGGTGCAGTCGGTTGAGCGTCCGACTTCAGCCAGGTCACGATCTCGCGGTCTGTGAGTTCGAGCCCCGCGTCAGGCTCTGGGCTGATGGCTCGGAGCCTGGAGCCTGTTTCCGACTCTGTGTCTCCCTCTCTCTCTGCCCCTCCCCCGTTCATGCTCTGTCTCTCTCTGTCCAAAAAAAAAATAAAAAAAAAAAAAAAAAGTTGGAAAAAAAAAAAGTTTTAAAAACTGGGTCTGTTCTTGCATAGTTCACACACGTGAATGAAATGAGTGATGACCTAGACCACAGCTTGGATCAATTTCAACAACGAATGTTGCGTCACAAAAATTACAAAAAGAAGCAAACCTGATAACATACGTAAATGTTAAATATACAAAAGAACAGCAGCATCTGTGGTGTGTGAATACAATGCTGTGCATGGGAACAAGAAATATTATCCTCAGAATGGTGGTTGCATCTGAAGACAGAGGCGGAAGGGATGGAGAGCGGGACTTCAGCTGTTCCTGCCGTGTTTTATTGTTAGCGAAAAAATCGGAAGCAAATGTGGCAAAAGGTTAAATCTTGGTATTGGATGTATGGCTGTTATATTCTTGTGTGTCCTTTTTTCTGTAATATTTCACAATGTATTTCACAATAAAAACGCATATTTGTTTCAAGAGTGGTGTATACCTTGGCTTTTCACCATCTCACTTTCCGGTTGAACTGCGATTAAATAATCACTCGAAGTTTTAAAATCTCATCCCAGGGGCGCCTGAGTGGCTCAGTCGTTTAAACGTCCGGCTTTGTCTCAGATCACGATCTCTCAGTTTGTGGCTTTGAGCCCCACATCAGGCTCAGCTGATGACAGCTCGGAGCCTGGAGCCTGCTTTGGATTTTGTGTCTTCCTCTCTGTCTGCCCTCTCGCGCTCGTGCTCTCTCTCTCTCTCTCTCTCTCTCTGTCAAAAGTAAACATAAAAAAAATTCCAAAAATAAAAAATTGGGGCATCTGGGTGGCTCAATCGGTTAAGTGCCTGACTTCGGCTCAGGTCATGATCTCACGGTTTGTGGGTCTGAGCCCTGCCTCGGGCTCTGTAGCTGACAGCTCAGAGCCTGGATCCTGCTTCGGATTCTGGGTCTGTCTCTCTCTCTCTGCCCCTCCCCCACTCATGCTCGCTCTCTCTCTCTCTCTCTCTCTCTCCCTCTCTCTCTCTCAAAAAAATTAATTAAACATGAAAAAAATTGTTTTAATTAAAAAAAATTTAAAAATCATCCCAAACCTTACCTCCCAAAATAACAGTTGTTAATGTTAGACAAATGTAGCTCTAGACCTCTTTTTATCCATATAATAGGATAAATGGGGAGTTAATAAGAAAGGAAGTAGGAGGAATGGGAAGAAAGGAAAAAGAAAACGTATGGAAGAAAATGATCTAGAATATAATCTCCATGAGGGCAGGACCTTCTGTCTGTTCTGTTCACTGCTGTATTTCAGCACCTCGGACTGGGCTTGGCACATAGCAGTTGCCCAATATACATACATTTATTAAATACATGAGGGAAGAGACTAGCCTATAAAAATAAGATCACGATAACCATGCTTTTAAAAAACAAAAAGTATTAATTTAATTTTACTTGAATTAAGAAAGGAAAAAAATAAACTTAAATTGAAGAAGTTGTGGACTCTCAAATGTTTGCTGGCCAGGAGAGACATTATTTATTTTCACTTCAGAGAAGATAATGAGGAAAACCTTAAGAGGGTATATGTGTTTTTAAAAAACTACTTATTTCACATACAGAGTGTCAGTTGACTCCCTCCTGTGGAGAATGTGGACGTTAGCACTTTTAAAATTTCTTCCATTTTTTCACCCTCAGTTCCCCGATTTATCTGCGGCATATTATTATGCTTACGCTGACAAGGTACAATATTCATACTTGGTTTTGTGTTAATTTTTTTAGTATATTTTTTCTCTATTTGAATGGAATTACTGCTGACCCCCATTTCCCTTCCCTTCTCATATTCTTTGATTTATTTCTGTGGTCTGGGTTCTCTTGTCAGTTTCTTTTGCGAAAAGGGCTCTTGGGTATTTTTGCAAGTTCTTTAATGTTTATTTTTTAAAATGTTTAGAGAGAGAGAGAGAAAGCATGAGGTGGGGAGGGACAGACACGGGGAGGGGGGCAGGGGGGAGACAGAAGATCTGAAGCAGACTCTGCGGTGACAGCAGAGAGCTCCATGCAGGGCTCGAACTCTTGAGTCACAAGATCACGACCTGAGCTGAAGTTGGACGCTTAACCAACTGAGCGACCCAGGAGCCCCAGTTCTTTCATGTTTCAAATGTTTGCCTTATAGTCAAATACTTTGTACTTGAATGACATCTTAAAAGTTTATACCGTCATTGTTAAAAATGGCTGTAAGACAAACACCTTGGGATGTATAGCTGTATCATAATTTAATGTATCTCCTAATTTTGGAAATTTGGGTTGCTCATAATATGATGCTATTGTTGTGTCAGGGCTAAAATTATTGACGTGGAATTGTTCAAAGACTGCAGCCCTTTCCTGGAATGCCAAAAAGTAAATCCTGGAAGCCCGAGATCTTTTTTCTTACCTTTTCTGAAGAGGAAGACTTTGTTTTTTTTCTTGTTGGGAGATAAGGTGTCTCAATCTGCATAATTAAATTCTGATATTAGAATGGCAGGGGACCGGGGGGATGAATAAAAAGTTGCTATGGTCTGGGGCGCCTGGGTGGCTCCGTCGGTTAAGCATCTGACTTCAGCTCAGGTCATGATCTCATGGTTTGTGGGTTTGAGCCCCGCGTCGGGCTCTGCGCTGACAGCTCGGAGCCTGGAGCCTGGAGCCTGCTTCAGATTCTGTGTCTCCCTCTCTCTCTGCCCCTCCACAACTGGTGCTCTCTCTCTTTCTCTGTCTTTCAAAAATAAATAAATGTTAAAAAAAAAAAAATAGAAAAAAAAAAAGAAACGGCTATGGTCTGAATCCCCCTATATCATATGTTGAAATCCTAACCCCCAGTGTGATAGTATTGGGAGTTGGCCTTTGAGAGATATTAGGTCATCAGGGTGGAGCCCTTGTGGGTGAGATTAACACGCTCACGAAAGAGACCAGGGAGCTAGCCCATCCCTTCTACCAAGTAAGTTTACAGCAAAAAAGACGCTATCTAGGGAGCAGGTTCTCACCACACCAAGTCTGCCTGCCCCAGGACCTTGGACTTGCCAGCCTCCAGAACTATGAGAAATAAATGTTTGTTGTTTATAAGCACTCAGTTGATGGCATTTTGTTTTGGCAGCCAGAACAGACTAAGAAGGCCACCCTCACTGTGACTGAAGAGGAGTTTGCCAAAGATTCAAAGATGTTAAGGGGGAAGAAAGATTTGAGAGAGAATAGTGGATCTTGGTGACAGGGTGTGAAGGGAGTAATCAGGAAGGGGGATTGAGATGAAAGATACATTTTTAAAATAATATATTTCCATGGCTCAAAATTCAAAGAGAACAACAGTCCAGAGAAAAGTCTGGCTAACTCCCTTCCACCAGCCGTCCAGGACCCCTCCAAAGTATTAGTGACAATTAGTGCTAATTTCTCGGGATCACTCCAGAAATATCCTATGGTACGTATACAAGGCTATGCATGTATGTTGTTTTATTACCCCCCCCTTTTCACTCAAATGGTTGTGCACTTTCATAGGACGGTACAGTTCCCTTGGGATGGGACCAAGCCCGTGATGAAGTTGATTTTTGTGGCCTGTCAGTAGCATTCAGGAGTCCAGAATGGACGTAGCTTTCCAGTTTACTCTTAGTCTAAGTACACACATGTGCTAAGTTTTAGTCTATTGGATGGCATCAGAAAGGTGGGGGGGGGGGGTCCTAGATGTCCTAGTAAACCATACCCCAGGCTTCATAGATGGGAGTTGATTAATAGAATACCACGTGACAGACGTATAGCTCTTAGATTGGGACTATCCTGTCCAGGGCACTTAATTTGCTGTTGTGATAAAGAACACCCTTTTCCTGTCTTTGGTAACTTTGGAGGCTGACTTTGGTTGACTCTGGATTATAGATATCTGTCTGTCGTATTTATTGTATTGTCTAGATCAGATGCGATTTTTTTCTTACAATTTTTTTTAAATGTTTATTTTTGAGAATGAGTGAGCAGGGAAGGGGCAGTGAGAGTGGGGGACAGAGGACCCAAAGCAGGCTCCAGGCTCCGCGCTGACAGCACAGAGCCCGACGCGGGACTCGAACTCACGAACCGGGAAATCATGACGCGAGCCGAAGTCGGAGGCTCAACCGACTGAGCCACCCAGGAGCCCCAGATCAGGTGTGAATTTTGTTCACCTTAAAAATCAGGAGCTGGGGGCTGAGGATTGGTGGTCTCGGGGAGTGTACTTCCTGGGGCCTCTAGGTGTGTACCCTCTGTGGCTTCCAGCGTCATAGTCCTGCAGCCTCAACCTGTTCTCCTTCACATAGGAACTAAAATACGATAAGAGAAAAATAAAATAAAATAGTGATGGAGCGGGGCTCTGATGACAGACAGTGTCCTAGCGTTTCTGTTGGGGCCTGTGGAGAGATGCCGTATTTGGTTGTGTAGCCATTTCTGGTGAAGGCAGCCGTGCCTCGCAAGGCGGGTCTAGGGGCACAAAGCGCCACTCCCTACACATGAGGGACCTCTCACCGGGACTGTGGATTACTCCCTATCCGGTAGAGCTCCCCCCCAACCCTGATGAGGTGGTAGAAACCTAAAATTGGGCCATTTCAACCCAATTCCAGGCCAGGAGTCCTCCCTGGTAATGCTAGCGATTTCCTGCCATGGTGCTTGACTGGTAGAGACTGGGCAGGCTAATTGTATTCCTGCCTTCCTGAGCACACAGCTAAGCTAGACTTCCCACCCTACTGGGAAGGTGGCGGGAGGCTCGGAAGTGCAGTCTAGGTAGACCGCCTGGCTGGGTTGCGGCCAGTGGAATGTACTGGAAGTTCTGCCTGATCTTTAAAAACCTCCCGTGCGTGGCCCTTCGTGTTTTCTCTCCTTCTGGCTTGATGCGTGCAATAGAGTGACATTGGAAGCCATGCGTTGAAGGTGATGGAGCCACAAGATGGAAGCAGCAGCGTCCCTGAAGGATTCTTTGGGGTAAAGCCGTTCTTCGATCAAGAAAACTCATTTTGGCTTTGTTATAAGCCACCTCCATAAGCGTTGTGTTAAGCCCCTGGATGGTGGAGTTGGTTGTAGGGGTGACTGTTATCCTCACAGAGTTGCCTTATGGAACTTTCTCCACAGGAACCCAAGGAAGGATTTGGGGCGCCTAGGTATCTTAGGGAGCTGTGTCCGAGGCTGAAGTTGGTTGAAGAGGCTGATGGGAAATAGAGGAAGAGCCCCCATTGTTTTGCTACCGCCGTCAGGCGTGACGTGAAAAATGTCCTCCTTCGCGACTTACCCTGCAAATCGCAGGCTGTGGCGATCAGATACATCTGTGGTTGCGTAAGAAAGTCTGGGAGTTGTTTGAAATGGCCCCAGATTGAGTGGGGAGGGGAGAGGAGCGAGAAGGGCAGGAGGCGATCAGTAGCCAGTGGTTCCGTATTGTACACAGGGCCAGTGACTCGGTGTCCACCATGGTCAGTTGTGGCGGTGGGATTCCGTGTTCGACAAATTCTGGATGGAGGGAGTGGTGGAAACTTCATCCGTTTCATCTGTAGAGATAGTAAGAGGTGTCTAAATCTGTCCTTTCCCTGGGGGAGGTGAGAGAGACAGGACTGTGCCGGGTGCTATTCAAGTGGCTGTGAAAGGAGATTGGGTTACATTAGCAGGGTCCCAAGGAGCATGGGAATTCATTGTTTGTGTCTTTGAAGGACTCAGAAACGAGCGTTTGGAAGTGTCACTGCATAATGCAGTGATGAAACCAGGCCAGGAGCCAGGCTGCAAGTGCTGTAATTCAAGTCAGCTTCTGGTTAATTTAAAGGCACGGTGGCTACCCCAGCTCCTGACCTGTAGCCTTCTTCGGTTTCATTTTCTGAATTACTGAGAAGTGATACCCAAATGTCTATTTTTTTTCCCCCTGAAAAGTACCAGTGCGTTTTGTGATAGTTTCCAGCCTTTCCCTGAGAGCTCATTTTGGCCATCTTTCCTTTGCTCTCCCAACTCTAAAAAGTATTTTTCTTTCTAACTAAGAGCTTCTATTTCTCGTCTCTCCTATGTTTAAGAACTTACTGAAGGGGCGCCTGGGTGGCTCAGTCGGTTGAGCGTCCAACTTCGACTCGGGTCATGATCTCACTGTCCGTGAGTTCGAGCCCTGCGTCGGGCTCTGTGCTGACAGCTCGGAGCCTGGAGCCTGCTTCTGATTCTGTGTCTCCCTCTCTCTCTGCCCCTCCCCTGCTCATGCTGTGTCTCTCCCTGTCTCAAAAATAAATAAAACCTTAAAAAAATTTTTTTAAATAAATAAAATAAAAATTTACTGAAGACAAAATGTATCTAACATTTGGGTTCTGCAATGTGTACAGCATTGTCTTTGGTCCATATACAGTGTCACTAATATTTTTCTTTTTTTTAAATGTTTTATTTTCTTTTTGAGAGAGCGCAAGCGGAGGAGGGGCAGAGAGAGAGGGAGACAGAGGATCCAAAGTGGGCTGTGCTCTGACAGCAGCGAGCCCTATGTGGGGCTTGAACTCACAAATTGTGAGCTCATACCTGAGCTGAAGTTGGACAGTCAACCAACTGAGCCACCCAGGTGCCCCTACAGTGTCAGTCCTATTAGCAGTCCTATGACCAGAGGTACTGGTTTGTGGAGTTGTTAGGAAATAAATATTATAAAGGTGGATTGAGGCCATTCAGTGAATGGTCTTAATTGTGCCCTACGGAGCCTGGATTTTGTTATGTAGGCAGCAGAAATCCATAAATGCAGAGAGGTAACAGATTTGGGCTTTTAGAAAAAGAACTTGAGGATGGTAGATAGGTTGACATGTGGACTAGATCAGTGGTTTCTAGCTCTGGGTGCGCTAGACCTAGAATTACCTGGGAACTTCTTAAAAAAAAAAAAAAAAAAAGCCCACACAGTGAAATGAGCAAAGACTTGAACAGGAACTTGAAGAACGTGGCATACATTCTTTCAGTAATAGGTACAAACAAGGATATGGGGCAAAAGGAATTCCCAAACCCGGCTCCCAGGAATCTTAACTAGAGCCTGGGGGAAAAAATGGCTAACAGTGTGTGTGTGTGTGTGTGTGTGTGTGTGTATGTGGTGGTGGCCTTTACAGAGACGCCCCATAACCCAGATAGCCCAGGACTGCATACAGAAGAGCAGCATAGAGCTGAGCTCGAGGGCTCTCCTACCTCACAAGACCCTTGGCTCTCCGGAACCCATAGCCTGATGCCAGGCAGAAACATGGAGGCCAGCACAGGAGCAGACATGGAGAAAATGAGGGCCTAGCCACACAGTCTCAAGTAATGAGCCCTTTGGATAAGTAACCTTTCCTTGGATTCACCCTGATCTCTATGTTGTGCTGAGTAATCTTTTCCCTGAGGCAGTGAACGTGGAATGTGCTAGCCGCCTTGGTTGGGGGAAGGGTGCCTTGAGTTGGATGGAAAGGCTTCAGTGTCATTCCAAAATATCCCACTCTAAAGATGCCTTTCCTATAAACCAAAACACAAATAGCAAACAACAAAAAACATTTCTACCCAATAAACCCCCAGCTAATGCCCTATCCTTGTCTTTCTCTTCACAGCTAAGAATCTTAATGAGAAAAAGGGTTTGCTTTCATTGATAACCTTCATCCTGTTCATTCTTCATGTACCCTTTGTAATTTGACTTCTATCCCCAAACCCATTCCCATTCAAACGGTGTCTCCTGAGGTCACTGGTTGTCTCTTCCCTTGTTTTCCCCAAGTTCACCTATTGTTTTTATCCAACACCTCCGATTCTTCCTTCTGAGCTCCCTTTAGGTCCATCCCCATCCCTCTTTTCCCTGTAGGTCCTTTTCTGGAAAATCTCATCCCTATCCAAGTCTGGGGCTCAACCTGGAAAAATTGTTAAGAGCCTGTAACAACTCTTAGGTCAAAGGGGAAATTTTAGGACAATGACATCAAAAACTTCTGGAAAGTAACCATAATGGAAATGAGATAGGAAAATGGAAATGACATTAGAATCCATGAGGTACAACCAAATAAGAGCCCATGAATGCCTAGATCAAGGAAAACAAAAGCATAAGAAAATGGATAGAATATATGACTCAAAAAGCTGGAGGAAAAGTGCAAAATGAGAGAAAGCAGAAGGGAGGGCTTGGTGAAGATAAAGCATGATGGGGCTGGAAAAGGGAAATGGTAGGAACTAATGAATAAAATGAAGGGCTGGTTCTTTGTAAAAGGTTAACATAAGAAAAGTCCCTGGAAGTTTTTTGTTTGTTTGTTTGTTTTGAGAAAGCACAAAAAGGCACAAATGTCTGGGCTGAAATAACAATCGAAATGGGAAATTTAAAGATATCATGAGAGTCGTTTGTACAACTCTATGCAAGCAAATCTGAAAATCTAGCTGTAAAGGGCAACTTTCTAGTAGAATATCATTTGTTGGAACTTGTATACCTGGTTTGGACACACTTAACTATTGTTAAGCTGGCAGTACTCCCCAAATCGATCAACTGATTCAATATAATCCCTATCAGAATCCCAGCTGCCTTTCACGTTTTTTTTCAGTAATCAACAAGCTGGTCCTAAAGTTTATATGGAATTGCCTCCCAAAAATAAATAAACATTAAAAAATAAAATAAAAAAAATAGGGGCACCTGGGTGGCTCAATCGGTTGAGCGTACGACTTCAGCTCAAGTCATGATCTTGCGGTTCGTGAGTTCGAGCCCCGCATCAGGCTCTGTGCTGACAGCTCACAGCCTGGAGTCTGCTTCAGATTCTGTCTCTCTCTCTCTCTCTCTCTCTCTCTCTCTCTTTCTCTGTCTCTCCCTAACCCACTCACATTCTGTCTCTGTCTCTCTCAAAAATAAATAAACATTAAAACAATTTTTTTAAGTTTATATGGAATTGCAAGGGACTTAGAATAGCCACAGATAATCTCAAAAAAGAAGAACAAAATTGAACTCACCCTTCCCAATTTCAAAATTTACACAAAGCTACAGTAATCAAGACCTGTGATACTGACATAATGGCGTGAGGCTACACATGTACATCAGTGGAATGGAGTTGAGGATTGGGGAATGAATCTTTACATTTATAGTCAATTGATCTTCTGCAAAGTTGGCAAGTCAATCCAATGGAGAAAGAATAGTCTTTGCAACAAATGGTGCTGGGACAACTGGATATTTCCATGCAAATAAGTGAAGTTTGGACCCTTGCCACGTACCATATATAAGAAATAATTCAAAGTAGATAAGAGACCTATACTGAGGACCTGAAACTGTAAAACTCTAGAAGAAAACATAGGTGTTAAGTCTTTGTGACCCAGGATGGGGCGGTGGCTTCTTAGATATGACACACAAAGCAAAGCAACAGAAGGAGGAAGATAAGTACATTGGACTAAATCAAAATTAGAAACTTTAGCGCTTCAATGGACACCATAATGAAAACAAAAAGTCTGCCACGGAAGGGGAGAAAATATGTGCAAATCATGTATCAGCATCCAGAATGTGCACAGAACTCTTACAACTCAATAATAAAAATACAAATAACCCAATGAAAAAGTGGGTAAAGGATTCGAATACACATTTCTCCAAAGAACATATTTAATGGCCAATACGCACGTGAAAATATGCCACACATCATTCGTTGTTAAGGGGGAATACAAATCAAAACCGTAAAGAAATACTACTTCAGATCCACTAGGATGGCTATAATTCCCCTTCATGTAAAATAACGAATGTCATTGAGGATGTGGAGAAATTAGAACCCCCATATTCTGCTGGTGGGAATGTGAAATGGTGCAGCCACGTCAGGGAACTTTTGTCGTTCCCCAAGAAGGTAAACACAGTTACCGTAGGACCCAGGCATTTCATCCCTAGGCATATACCCAAGAGAAATGAAAAAACACGTTCACAGAAAGCTTGCATATGAATGTTAACAGCAGCATTATTCCTAATAGCCAAAAAGGAGAAACAGCTGTCCATCAACCGATGAATGGATAAACAAAACATGGTGGGTCCACACAATGGAATATTCTTCACCCACAAAAAGGAATGAAGTACTGATACATGTGACAATGTGGGTTTCCCGGGGAGACGTTACGCCAAGTGAAAGACAACTTGGGTAGTAGATAGTGATCACGAGGAGGTGAGGGGAGAGGGAATGAGAAGGGACCGCTGGCAGGTATGGGATCCTCTCTGGGAAATGGTCTAGGATTAAATAGTGGTAATGGCTGCTTACCATTGTGAATTTACTAAAAGCCACTTTCCAAAAAGTTAATGGACAAAAAAAAGTGAAGCAAAACAAATTAACAAAAAATGGCACCCAGTAAAGGTAAAAAATCTAAACATACCAATTTCTGTAGAATCAATAGGCAAGTTTTCAGAGCGCTCTCTCACCAAAAGGCTTCAATCCACATGCTTTCACGGGAGAATTCCATCCAACCTGAAAAACACTTTTGTACCAATGGTACTTAATTTCTTCCAGAAAATAAGAAAAGAAGGAAAACTTCCAAATTCTTTTTCTGAAGTAAGTATAATACTGATAGCAAAAACTTAATGAAAAATTCCTAGAGAACAATCTTACTTATGAATATCTATACAAAGAGTATAAGGGAAATGCTAAGCAATGAAATGCACATTAAGGCAAAATGGGATTTATTCCAGGAGTGAAAGAATAGTGTTATGTTCGGAAGTGTATTCATACATTTCATTATTTTTTAAAGTTTATTTATTTTGAGAGAGAGAGAGAGAGAGGCAGGCACGGGAGGGGCAGAGAGAAAGGGAGAGAGAGAGAATCCCAAATAGGTTCTGCACCGTCAGCACAGAGCCTGATGCGGGGCTTGAACTCATGAACCATGAGATCGTGACCCGAGCTGAAACCAAGAGACAGACGCTTAACCGACTGAGCCACCCAGGCACCCCTACATTTAATGATATTAATACGTCTGAGAGGAAATATCACAGGATCATCTCTATAGACACATAAGAGGCATTGGGCAGAATTCTGCATGCTCATAATTTTAAAGATTCAATATGTAGGAGTTCCGCAGAGAAACAGAACAGGACATGTCTGTATCATCTATACCTAACGTCTATATCTGTATATCTATATTTGTATGTAGAGCGGGGTGGGGGCAGGGAGGAGATTCATTACAGGTATTGGCTCATGTAATTACGGAGACCAGGAAGTCCTGTGACTATTGTATGTAAGTTGGAGAGTCAGGAAGGTCAGTGATGTGATTCAGTCTGAGTCCAAAGGCCAAGCAGCAAGAGCACCCGTGTCCAAGGGCAGGAGAGAGGGATATCTCAGTTCAAGGAAATACAGCACATAGGCCCTTTTTCTGCCTTTCTGCCTTCTCTTCCCACTCAGGCCCCCGACAGATTATATGATGTCCGCCTACATTGGTGAGGGCAATCTTCTGTACTCAGTCTACCATTCAAATGCTAATCTCTTGGAGACAACCTTACAGACACAACCCAGAAATAATATTTTGCCGGCTATATGGGCATCCCTTAAGCCCAATCAGGTTGACACCTAAAATCACACTCAGTAAAGTCGATCCGGAAATCCGTGTATCATAACATGAAATCTGTGTATCTCAGCCTAAAATCCAGTTTCTTTCTTAACGAGGGAGCACAATCAACATTTCTGTTAAGTCAGGAACAAAAACAAGAATATCCATATCTGCCATTATTATTTAACATTAGAGGCTTTAGCCAGCGCAATTAGGCAAGTTGTAATGGAAACATAAATATTGGGCGCGAAATGGTAGAAGGTGGGAAAGATAGAAGAGAGAAGAACTGTCTCTATTTGAGTCTATCTTTCCCTCACCTATTGGGGAAGTCACCCGTATCATAAATGAACTCTCTGTGAATATTTCTGGATTTTCTGTTCTATTTCATTGTCTGTTATGCCACACTCCATTCATTGTAAAGGACTTGTAATGTTTTACTATCAAATAAAGCTAAACTTTATTATGAAATATCTAGAAATTATGAACTATCTAGAAAACCCAAGAGAACCAGTGGAAAAACTACTATGGGAAAAAAAAAAAAAACTCCAATAAAGCAGTAGGAAATCAAACCAATACACAAAACTCCAGAGCCTTCAACTATACAACGACCAGTTAGGTAATACCATGGAAGATAAGACCCATCTACAAGAGCAACAAAAAAGCTAAAGTTTAGAGACATAACAAAAAAAATTAGAAATGCTACCTTTGGAAAACCTGAAAGATCTAAAAATAGACTTGAACAAATGGAAAGACGTACCATGTGTTTTGGATAGGAAGACTTGCACTCCTAAAGGTGAGTTCAACTTACAAATTCAACACAGCCACAGTTGAAATACCAATAGAACTTTTCTGGAGCTATGCAAGTGAATTTCATGTTCACATGGAAAACAAATAAGCAAGAGTAGCCAAGAAATTGCTGATAAAGAAGAGAATGGAGGTGAGTTTAGCTTTATTTGATAGTAAAACATTACAAGTCTTTTACAACGAGTGGAGTGTGGCATAACAGACAATGAAATAGAACAGGAAATCCGGAAATATTCATACAGAGAGTTCATTTATGATACGGGTGACTTCTCCAATAGGTGGGGAAAAGGTAGACTCAACAACTATATAATAGCCATTCGAAACAGTATGAAATTAGATCTGTACTTCAAGTTGTATACCAAGATAAAGTCTATATGCAACAAAAATCCAAGCATAAAATGGAAGATCTTTTTAAGTGTTAAAAAATGTATAGGTGAATTCCTTTATGAACTTGGAATTCTAAAGTGAAAAGATTGACATGCTCAGCCACAGCAGAAAAAAATTTCAAGAAAAAAAAATTTTAAAAATCAAGAGATAAACGACCGAGAAAATGTTACGTTGCAAATGGCTAATATCTCCGAGGTATAAAAGTGGTACCTCTTTAACAACATCTGATTTTTAAAAGAAATCTCCAGTTTTTAACCATAGAGAAAAAGGCATGTTATTGTTTTAAAATAACTTTTCGAGGATCCGACACACAATCCTTGCACTTAGTTGTCTAGTGTCTTCAGTCCTCCAACCTGTGACAGTTTCCCCGCCTTTCTTGTTACTTTTGAAAAGTCCTGCTCAGTGATTTTGTAGAATGCTCCTCAGTTTGGGCTTGTCAGACGCTTTCTCCCCCCCTGCACAGATCGAGGTAATGCGTTTTTCGGCAGGAATACCAGGGAGTGATTTTGTATTCTTCTCAGAGCATCACGGCAGCGGGTACTTGATGTGGCCGTGTCATTGCTGGTGATGCTCACCTTGTTCGCTTGCTTGAGGAAGTGTCTGCTAGGTTTACCACCGTGAAGTTATTATTTTTCCCTTTGGAACTCATAAATATCTTGGGGGGGGGGAGAGACTTCAAAATATCCTTTCTCTTCAAACGTTGCCCACTAATTTTCACATTCATTGATTGATCTGACGTGTAACAAATGATTACCATCACATTTGCCGAATGGTGTCTCAGTGTTATTTTTTAAAAAGGAAACTCCAGGACAGTGAGCTTTTTGTCTGTTTTGTTTGGACGGCGAGCAACCATTTGGTCAGCGTTGATCTTGGGATCATTTAGATCTTTCACAGCAGTGGAAGATGTTTTAGTTAATTAATCTAGTAAAGGTTTATTAAGCCCTTGTTACAACCAAAACATCTGTGAGAGATATGCAAAAGGCGCTGTGGTTCTGTTCCACTTCCGGGTCTTTTTCTCTACCACTATTTTTCACCTCAAATCGCATTAGCCACCGTGATTGGTTCTAAGAAAATGTTATTGTGCAGACTCCTGAGAGACAGAATCTCAGGAATCAGAGAATGGAACCAGCTTCCAATTTTGCTCCATACTAGTTACGTTCCTGGAGGGTGAGTCCTTATTTTTAAAATGGGGAGTATAATATGGATTGAGGGGTGCCCGGATGGCTCAGTCGGTTGGGCGTCCAGCTCTTGATCTGCTCAGGTCCCGATCTCATGGTTCATGGATTTGAGCCCCGTGTTGGGCTCTGCACTGATAGCGTGGAGCCTGCTTGGGATTCTCCCATCTCTCTCTGTTCTTCCCCCACCGACATGAGCATGCTCTCTCAAATAAGTAAACTTAAAAAAAAAAAATCCCATAATAGAGATGGGTGGGAGAATTAGATGAATGAATAAATATGAAAGTTCTCTTTGATTGAAAGGTATTTTTCAAACTGTAAAGTGTTCTACAAATTCATGTACTACTTAACAGATATATACTGAGTCCTTGTTATGTGTGAGATCCTTCGAGGTATTGGGATGTAGCAGGGAGGGGCCTCTGCCCACACGGAGCTTACATTTTAGAGGAAGAGACGGAGAATATACAAGTAACAAGATTTCAGTAAAAAGTGCTATAAATATAGTACATGAAACAGGGTGATGTTACGAAATGCTCTAGGGAAGGTAAAAGAGGGTGATGTGTTAGCAAATGAGGGGTTAGTGAGGTGGGGTGAAACGGAAACAGTGTAGATCTCTGTCAGGGAAAATTTCTCTGGAGGTCATTTTCGAGTTAAGATCTTTAAGATTCGAGGGGCTTCTGGGTGGCTCTCGGTTGAGCATCCGACTTTGTCTCATGTCGTGATCTCACTGTTCATGAGTTTGAGCCCCACATCCGGCTTGCTGCTGTCAGTGCAGAGCCTGCTTCTGATCCTCTGTCCCCCTCTCTCTCCGCTCCTCCCCTACTCTCTCTTTCTCCATCTCTCTCAAAAATAAAAATAAACATTAAAAAAAGGATATTTAAGATTCGAAGGAGCCAGCCATGTGAAAAACTGGGGGAGGGCAAATTAAAAGGTCCTCCGAAGGGGCAGGGGTCTAGTGTGTTAGAGAAAAACAGAGGACGGTGTGGCTGTGAGGCAGGCAGCTGGAGACCAGGGTGTGAGACCTGTCAGGGGGTGGCCAGGCCCCAATTATGTTGAGCCCTCACAGGCATTATCAGTGCAGTGGGAAGCTCCTGGGGATTTTAAGCAGGAGAACTGCGTGGTATAATTTTCATCTTTATTTATTTATTAAAAATTTTTAATGTTTATTTTTGAGAGAGAGAGAGAGAGAGAGAGAGGCAGAGCATGAGTGGAGAGGAGGGGCAGAGAGAGAGGAGACAGAATCCGAAGCAGGCGCCGGGCTCTGAACTGTCCGCACAGAGCCCGATGCGGGGCTCGAACTCATGAACGGTGAGATCGTGACCTGAGCCAGAGTCGGACGCTTAACCGACTCAGCCACCCAGGTGCCCCTAATTTTCATTTTTAAAAGATTGTTCTGGTTGCTGAGAGAGTGGATGGAGGTGGCTGGTGAGAGCAGAGGCGGTGGCTAGATGAGGGCGACGGCCGTGGTCCCGGCAAGAGATGGCGGCCAGAAAAGGGTGGTTGGAGCGTAATAGTCGTTATCGTTATTGTCAGGGGCCAAGATGAGTCCCCCCAGCCAGAAGTCACATCCTCGATGCCCAGCATCTCAGAATGTAACCTTATTTGGAGATAATCACCTCTCTAAAGAGGTGAAGGAGATAAAATGAGTGCATGAGGGCAGGCCCAAATCTGACCGAGTCAGAAGAAGAAATTTGGGCCCACCGAGACACGAGGGATGCACGCACGCAAGAAGACAGTGTGAGGACACGGGGAGAAGGTGGCCGTCCACAAGCCGGGGAGAGAGGCCTCAGAAGAAACCCGCCGTGCCGCCGTCTTGATCCTGGGCTTCCTGCCTCTAGAGCTGTGAGCAAATGAAACACCTGGGGGGTGCTTAAGCCCCCCAGGCGTGGTGTTCTGTTATGGCCACCCCAGCCGGCTAATGCACTGAGGATAATAATGACAGAGGTGGTGATCCTTGTCTATCTGGTTCATGACAGTAACCACAACACCCACGGTAAAAATAGAGGTGCCGTTGAGTCATTTATTATCTAGAGCGTCCAATATTTGCTAGAGGTTTTTTTCTGTGATACACAGGGGACCCCGAGTCCTTCACTTGGGGGCTGGAACCTCTAGCACATAGGACTATACGAGAAATAATACTGTAACCGGTTAGAGCCCAGAGGTTTTTGGAAAGCACATTTTAGCAGTGGGAAAACGATCCTCACTTGACTAGAGGGGCCTCTGGAAAAGTAAGCCTTTTTTTTTTTTTTTTTTTTTTTTATAGAGCAGTTGTGCTGAATAAGGAGGTTTAGCCATTATTTCGGTTTCATTTCACGGCTTTGCAAAAGAAGATCAATCTGTGAAAGACGCCCAGTGCGAGGGCAGGGTCTTCCTTCTACCGGCTGTTCTACCGAGAACAGTCCCTGGCACACAGTCGTGTTTGGCAAATATTTACGAAGTAAATGGAAATCATTTTCGAATCCCGCTCTGTTCCTTCTTAGAAATTTTTGAATCGCTTTCCGCATTCTCTTATACGTCGCCGAATATCCGCTATTCCGTACAGGAGGTAAAATATTTTGCTTATCTTTTGTCCCTTAGCATTGTGTCAATTGTCCCGAACGGGGTCTTCACTTTGAACGATTTTGACCTTAGCCTGCCCTTACGCGGAAGACTCGCCAAGGGCCTAGCTCCGTGGCACTGGCTCCACCTTGTGTCAGGAACGTGGTACTGCACCCACTGGACGCCTGCCAGGACCAGCCAGGCCCTGGTCACACAGGCTGTGTATAACCTAAACGGTGCCACTTTTGGGCAACGTTCCTGTGACTCGTATGTTCTGAAACGATTTTGTCCCCACGTCTACGCATTATATATAGTGCAAGTACAGAAACAAATTCGTAGTATTTAACCATAAAGGCTTCTGGAGTTGGTTCCTACTTCTTATCGACACACACAGCAATGTCTCCTCTGCCAAAGCGGATGAAATGGCCCTGCAGATTTTTAAAGACTTTATGTGAATGTTGATTTTCATTTTCTTGGAAAATGCTGCCAAAAGTCAGGGGTCCTCGATTAAGAAAAGGAAAACCCCACGAAATTGATTTAAAAGAAAGAAAAACATTTTCCAAAGGAAAAACAGATTTTTTTTTTTTTTTTTTACAATAAACATACCGAATTTCTGTTTCAGAAACACGGTCGAACACTCAGTGAGGGGGCCCTCGTTCGTTCAGAGGATGAACCTGTCTAGAAACATCGGGTCCAGTGCTGACTCACAGAGATGATGGTTAGGTTTCCAGGAACCCTGCAAGGGCTGCTACACACTCATTTTGGAACAAGTCAATTACACAAACTTACAAGGAAATTATATTGAAAAAAACAAAGGTGCTCCCTGGGGCGGCACTGACACCCAGTTTGGAAAGGCGCAGAGATTAGCACGGCCCCTGCGTGAGGGCGTCACCCAGACTCGTCAAGCCCTGTGTACTTTTCCAGGCTGTTCTTATAAAATGCGAAAATGAAGGTGCTTATTAACAACGAAAAGGTAATAAAGACTCAAAAGTGGCCACTTCCTAATTGCAGTACCATCACATTTGACTCTTACTTACGCTTTTTTTTTTTTTTTTTTTTTCCCATTTCAAGTTAGTTAGCATACGGTGTAGTATTGGTTTCAGGAGTAGAACCCAGTGATTCATCGCTCACATACAACACCCAGTGCTCATCCCAACAAGTGCCCTCCTTAAGGCCCATCCCCCCACCCACCTCCCCTCCAGCATCTCCCAGTTTGTTCTCTGTATTTAGGAGTCTCGGATGGTTTGCCTCCCTGTCTGTTTTTATCTTATTTTTTCCTGCCCTTGCCCTATGTTCATCTGTTGTGTTTCTTAAATTCCACATGTGAGTGAAATCCTATGATATCTTTCTTTCTCTGATTGACTTATTTCGCCCAGCATAATACACTCTAGTTCCAGCCACGTTGTTGCAAATCTGTCTCGTGTACGTGTGCTGGGGTGCCGTGCGGTGATGTGCTGGGGACACCGGGAACATCTCTTCCCACCTCCTCCCCCCGGTGACTTCACTCTGGCAGCTCAAAATTGGCCCAGATGGCTGTGTTGACACCGTGGAAATGCAGATGCTTCCAGTCAGGGCTTTTCCCTCTTGAGGAACCAGTTGAAAACAGCACACTCCCCATTGTACGCAGATGCGTTTGCGCCGTTTCTCTGGACTCTCTTCTAAAAGCCTGACAAAAAGACTTTGGAAGAGATTATTAAAATTCAAAAACGATTTTAGGGGCGCCTGGGTGGCTCAGTCGGTTAAGCGTCCGACTCCAGCTCAGGTCACGATCTCGCGGTCAGTGAGTTTGAGCCCCGCGTCGGGCTCTGGGCTGATGGCTCAGAGCCTGGAGCCTGCTTCCGATTCTCTGTCTCCCTCTCTCTCTGCCCCTCCCTATTCATGCTCTGTCTCTATCTGTCTCAAAAATAAATAAAGTTAAAAAAAATTAAAGAAAAAACAAAAAACAAAACGATTTTAGTTTTATTTTACTACATTGACTTCAGTAAGTTCCTAAATAGTTGCTTTAAAAGGTACTTTAATAACCGTAAAAGACTTTAGCGATCGACTAATGTTACGAGTAGTCTTAAAAGATACTTTAAAATAATTCTCAATCATTTCGCTTGATTCACAGTCCCGGTTCGTGCAAGTAAAGTGGGTTGATCAGCCTTAATGTTGTATGTAACTGTACCACTTTATTTCACAGTTTTGCTCAACTTTCCAGTTGTCTGGTATCTTTGTCATTTCTTCTTTCTGAACTTCTGTCTTTCATTTTCGCCATTAAGCTTGGGAATTTCTGTTCCTTGTCTCCAAAAGCTATAATCTCATCTCCTTCAGTGTTTTCTTGCTCTTTCTTTTTCGGTTCTCCTCCTTTCTAGACCTCTGTCTCTTTCTCAGAAATTCATGGCCTGATGTTTCTCTGGCCTCTGCTCTTTTTTGCCCTTCTCTCTTTTTTTCCCCCGTTTTTCTTCACTCACCTTTAGGAGTCTCTCTGCTCCTGAGGCTGAACTGTGAGTTACATGGTTTCCTCCTTGATGGCCAGGACCCCAGCCTCCTCCCGGGCATCTGGGGTTCTGGAAGCCCACCTGACTGCTTTGCTGCAATCCCGTGTTATTGGCAGCAGAATCGTTAAGTAAGAGGAGCTCTCGGGATCGTCCTGTCTTCTGTGCCTCTGGCCTTGTATTCCGGGACGAGTTAGAACAAGAGGCATCTTTGCCTCTCTATTTCCTGCTCCTCTCCTCCCCACCTCTCCCCTCCCCTCTCCTCTCAGGGAACGCGGGAGGCCTCTTGAAATAAATTCACCTAATGCATTGTCATTTGAAGAAAGAACACATCGGAGGAGAAAGGGTTAGTAGTACTTAAACACCCTCTGCCTTCCCCCTGCTGATCCAGGCTGGAGGGGCGCCCGTGCAGGGAGCTGCCTTCTTGGGCCAGAGTGGATCTGACTGTGGCTGGCAGGTGCTGTCCCATCTGTAGCGAGCCTGAGCCCTGTACTCGGTGAAGAGTCCGGCAGAGAAACTGCTCTGGTCCTGTGCCCACAAGGAGCAGTTCACGGTGCTGCCTTCCTCACTGGGGGGCTCTGTCTTCTCCAGGTACTTTTACCTGCAAGGAACAGTAGACCGATAGCCAGCCTCTTGGCAACTTGTACTTCGTGAAACACAATGTCTTAGATCTATCCAGTGCTGCCAAGTTTTTGATTTGATTTTGATTTTGATTTGATTTGATTTTTTTTATATGAAATTTATTGTCAAATTGGTTTCCATACAACACCCAGTGCTCATCCCAACAGGTGCCCTCCTCAATACCCATCACCCACCCTCCCCTCCCTCCCACCCCCATCAACCCTCAGCTTGTTCTCAGTTGTTTTTTTTTTTCAATATATGAAGTTTATTGTCAAATTGGTTTCCATACAACACCCAGTGCTCATCCCAAAAGGTGTCCTCCTCACTACCCATCACCCACCCTCCCCTCCCTCCCACCCCCCATCAACCCTCAATTTGTTCTCAGTTTTTAAGAGTGTCTTATGGTTTGGTTCCCTCCCTCTCTAACCTCTTTTTTTTTTTTTCCTTCCCCTCCCCCATGGGTTTCTGTTAAGTTTCTCAGGATCCACATAAGAGTGAAAACATACGGTATCTGTCTTTCTCTGTAGGACTTATTTCACTTAGCATCACACTCTCCAGTTCCATCCACGTTGCTACAAAAGGCCATATTTCATTCTTTCTCATCGCCACATAGTATTCCATTGTGTATATAAACCACAATTTCTTTACCCATTCATCAGCTGATGGACATTTAGGCTCTTTCCATACTTTGGCTGTTGTTGAAAGTGCTGCTATAAACATTGGGGTACAAGTGCCCCCTATGCATCGGTACTCCTGTATCCCTTGGGTAAATTCCTAGCAGTGCTATTGCTGGGTCATAGGGTAGATCTATTTTTAATTTTTTGAGGAACCTCCACACTGTTTTCCAGAGTGGTTGCACCAGCTTGCATTCCCACCAGCAGTGCAAGAGGGTTCCCATTTCTCCGCATCCTCGCCAGCATCTGTAGTCTCCTGATTTGTTCATTTTAGCCACCCTGACTGGTGTGAGGTGGTATCTGAGTGTGGTTTTGATTTGTATTTCCCTGATGAGGAGCGACGTTGAGCATCTTTTCATGTGCCTGTTGGCCATCTGGATGTCTTCTTTAGAGAAGTGTCTGTTCATGTTTTCTGCCCATTTCTTCACTGGATTATTTGTTTTTCGGGTGTGGAGTTTGATGAGTTCTTTATAGATTTTGGATACTAGCCCTTTGTCTGATATGTCATTTGCAAATATCTTTTCCCATTCCATTGGTTGCCTTTTAGTTTTGTTGCTTGTTTCCTTTGCAGTGCAGAAGCTTTTTATCTTCATGAGGTCCCAATAGTTCATTTTTGCTTTTAATTCCCTTGCCTTTGGAGATGTGTCATGTAAGAAATTGCTGCAGCTGAGGTCAGAGAGGTTTTTCCCTGCTTTCTCCTCTAGGGTTTTGATGGTTTCCTGTCTCACATTGAGGTCCTTTATCCATTTTGAGTTTATTTTTGTGAACGGCATAAGAAAGTGGTCTAGTTTCATCCTTCTGCATGTTGCTGTCCAGTTCTCCCAGCACCATTTGTTAACGAGACTGTCTTTTTTCTATTGGATATTCTTTCCTGCTTTGTCAGAGATTAGTTGGCCATACTTTTGTGGGTCCAATTCTGGAGTCTCTATTCTATTCCATTGGTCTATGTGTCTGTTTTTGTGCCAATACCATGCTGTCTTGATGATGACAGCTTTGTAGTAGAGGCTAAAGTCTGGGATTGTGATACCTCCCGCTTTGGTTTTCTTCTTCAATATTATTACTTTGGGGTCTTTTGTGGTTCCATAGGAATTTTAGGATTGCTTGTTCTAGCTTCGAGAAGAATGCTGGTGCAATTGATTGGGATTGCGTTGAATGTGTAGATAGCTTTGGGTAGTATTGACATTTTAACAAGATCTATTCTTCCAATCAATGAGCATGGAATGTTTTGCCATTTCTTTGTATCTTCTTCAATTTCCTTCATAAGCTTTCTATGGTTTTCAGCATACAGATCTGTTACATCTTTGGTTAGATTTATTCCTAGGTATTTTATGCTTCTTGGTGCAATTGTGAATGGGATCAGTTTCTTTGTCTTTCTGTTGCTTCATTATGAGTGTATAAGAATGCAACTGATTTCTGTACATTGATTTTGTATCCTGAGACTTTACTAAATTCATGTATCAGTTCTAGTAGACTTTTGGTGGAGTCTATCGGGTTTTCCATTTTAAAGTAATCTGTACACCCAGCATGGGGCTTGAACTCAACCCTGAGATCACGAGTCACATGCTCTATGAAGTGAGCCAGGCAGGTGCCCCCAGGTTTTTTTTTAAATGCTTAAGTACTGAGTTAAGAATATTGTAACTGATTTTGTTGTGAAATTGAAGAATGTTGTCACTAATGTATTTTCCTGTAAACTAAGACATCGTTAGTGATCAACTTTTTAAAAAATTATTTATTTATTTTGAGAGAGAGAGAAAGGAAAGAACGCAAGCAGGGGAAGAGCAGAAAGAGAGACAATCCCAAGCAGGCTCTGCACTGTCAGCACAGAACCTGACATGGGGCTTGATCTCATGAACGTGAGATCGTGACCTGAGCCAAGATCAAGAGTTGGACGCTTAACCGACGGAGCCGCCCAGGCGTCCCAATAATCAACTTCTTAAGCCAAACATGATAAATATAGTATAACACAAAAAAGTAAATTGTTTTGCAGATAGTTTATATGAGGCAGGATTTCTGTTGTTATTTCTTACTACTTTGGTTTTCCTGCCTGAGAATGAAAGGTCCTTATCTTGTGTTTCCTTTTTAAGTTTACTTTTTACTAATCTCCATGCCTGACGTGGGGCTTGAACTCACGACCCAAGATCAAGAGTGGAATGCTCCGACTGAGCCAGCCAGGCACCCACTTCTTGTTATTATTTTCTTTCACGAACACTTTTTATTTAAAGAACTTAACACGTCTAGACAAATAGTAAGAGTGGCGCATGGAAGGAATTCTTGTGTACGGTCCCCTAGATGCACCAATTATTAACATTCTGGCGCATTTGCTTTTGCCTGTGTTCCCTCTCTTTCATGATGTACACACACACTACATTTACACGATCTATGTATTTATACGTTTTATTATTTTATTTTGCTGGACTATTTGAGAGTGAGCTGTAGACGCTGTGACCTTTCCCCTGAAATCCTCCAGTGTGTATCTTCTAAGAGCAAGAATATTCACTTACATAAGCCACCGGTGTGTGTGTGCGTGTGTGTGTGTGTGTGTGTAAGTATAATCTTAGAATCAGAGCCCCTGGGGAGAAAACTTTCAGAGGTCACTGGCTCATTCCCCCCCTTCTTGCAGGTAAATTCCTACCGTACAAAATTGCTATTTTCCAGGAGTGATAGACCCTGGTTCCCAAGGGACCAGGCCTGTGATGTGCATGTGCGAGGGATACAGTCTGGGGCACTCCTGAAGACACAGATGTTATGAACCAACACTGCGCTGAGCAAAACCTTATCTGAGGGCCAACTCTGTCCCTTGGGTCATCTGTTTGGCGCCCTGGATCTGTCTTCAAGGTTCCCGTGGGATGGAACCTCCACTCTTCTTTGGAGGCGCCTTGTCACAGTCCCCAAGTTCCCTCCGTCTCGTGACATACTGGATCAGGTTTATGAGAGGTGGCGGTGTGCAGGGCTGAGGCGTGTGGATTCCAGCCTGTGTGTGTCAGGATCCCAGCCACTACTTCCCAGGGTGCTGGGGAAGTTACCCAATCTTTCTGTGGCCTGGTTTTGGTGGGTCGTCCTCGCAGGGCTGCTGTGGGGAGGAAGCGGGTAAGAGGATTTAGAGCAGTTGACAACAGAGCCCGCCCGCTGGTGAAACCCTGTGCGCGGTTACCACTCCCCTTGCAGCCCGAAGGTGGTGGAGGGGAGGGAGTGGGCTGCGGGGTCTCCTTCTCCAAGTCCCAGAGGAGGTGACGGCTCCCAGCCGGAAGGCCAGTCAGTCTCCTGTGTCGCTGTCCTGCCCCCTGGTTGGGCCCGCAGCCCCGGCCCCCTGCTCTGGGGGGGTGGGGGGCGGCTAGAATGCGCAGCTATTTGTGGCCCTGGTAAGTTATTGAACATCTCGGGATCATCTCCTGGTCTGTGAAATGGAGAGGACAAGGCGCACACCCCATGGGACTGTCGCGGGGGGTCAAGGCGTCCGTGGGGACCGCGGGACTGGCGGCTGCACTGAATTCAGCTTCTGGCCAGAAGCTGCGCGTGCCTCTCCAGAGCGGCCGCCTTAACCCTGTGTTCCCCTTGCCTGCCACTCCGGTCCCCCACTGCTGCCGCCCTGCACGGGCTTTCTGTCCCTCTCTCCCTGCAGGTGCCGGTGCTGTGATGACCGGTGGGCCTCTCTCCGGCCAGATCTGAGCGGCGGGCCTCTCTCCTGTCCAGATCCGAGCGGCGGGCCTCTCTCCTGTCCCCGATTGAGCCGTGGGCCTTTCTCTGTCCAGATCCAAGTGGCAGGCTTCTCTCTGCCCGGATCCGAGTGGTGGGTTTCTTCTCTTAGGCCCCTGTAACACTTTGAACAGTGAGGTCATCCTGCAACCAGGGGTCCAGGCAGGGGGCAGTTGAGGGACCGTGGGAGGAAGAGAGGGGTGGAGAGGCTAAGACAGGACAGACTGAGCATGTGGCCAAGAGCTAGGCCGGCAGGTCCACAGTGAATGGCGGGTGGTGTCCTGACAGCTACAAGATGACTGATTCATTCATTGTAAGGTTTATTTATATATTTTAAAAGAGACAGAGAGAGAGAGTGTGCGGGAGAGCAAGGGAGAAGCAGAGGGAGGGAGGGAGGGAGAGAGAATCCCAAGCAGGCTCCACGCTGTCAGTGCAGAACCCGACGTGGGGCTCCAGCTCACAAACCGTGAGATGGCGACCTGAGCCGAAAACAGAGTCAGATGCTTAACCCACTGAGCCACCCAGGCGCCCCCAAGATGAGCGACTTAGAACAAGGGCTGTGCTAGCAAAGGAAGCGGAGGGAGAGTAGTTGGAGGCGGTAAGGCACCTGTTAGAAGTGTCTTAAGAGAGGGAAGTTACGTGAATATCTCAGGGCAAAAGAGGAAGCCACTAGTAAAGGGCTGAATGAAGATGTTGAGCGGGAGGCAAGTGTGTCCAGAAAAAGAGCCGAGACCGAGGGGGTTAAGACTACGCACACCGAGATGAGCACTGAATAATGTGTATACTTGCTGGGGGGAGAAAAGGAGCCCAGCCTGGAACTCAGGAAAATGGAGAGGGGTGAGCTTTATTAAGGAAGGGCACTTTGAGTTCCTCGGAGGCTGAGAGGGAGAGGAGGGGAGGCTTGTACACACTTGGAAGGCGGTATAGGGGCCAGGCCTGTAGTGGGGGCGCCCACCATCGGATGTGTGTCCCTCCCGAATTCATATGATGGAGCCTTGCCCCCCCCCCCCCCCCACGTGATGGTGTTTGGAGGTGGTGGGCCTTTGGGAAGTGATTAAGTCTAGATGAGGTCACGGGGGTGGGGTCCCCGCGATGGATTGGGGCCCTTGAAAGAAGAGGGAGACCCAGAGCTCGCTCACTGTCGGCCATGGGAGGATACGGAGAAAGGCGGTCATCCACAAGCCGGAAGCAGGGTTCTCACCAGGCCCGGAGTCTGACAGAGCCTTGGACTCTGCCGCCTTCAGAGCCGTGAGCTGCCTCTACCCAGGCTGCGGCGCGTAGCTGTGCGGCCTGGGCTGGCCGAGCGGGCAGTCGGCGGGTCAGCAGTGCCCGGTTCGCATGGGGGGGGACGCAGGTGACAGGCCTGTGGGGTCTTCCGCTGAGATTGGGCGTACCTGTGGTTTTGAGCGTGAGGCTGGAGATGATTCAGAATAGCTGTTCGGGGGGCAGTTTGCTAGGGAAGCAGCAGGAAGCGAAAGCAAGGGGGTTAGGCAGCATGCGGGACGCTGGATGTTGGACGGCGTGAATCTGCAGCAGCCCGTGATCTTTGTGTTAGGTCTTTTCTTCCCGCAGTGCTTTGCAGGAGTAGAGGAAGGAAACCGGGGAGTTGCTCAGGGTTAGGGATTAATAGAGCAGGCAGGATGGAAGGTTCAGGGGCCCAGAATCCAGGACAGGAGACGGCAGGTCTGACTGGTTGACGGCAGCAAAGGAGCACGAATGCTCGGTGAATTCGCCGCTGCCCACAGCTCGCGGGCCAGTTTGTAGGGCTTCGGGGTGAGTTCTTGAGTTGTATTGTTCTTCAGGCCGCTGTGGACTCATCGGCCCGAGAAGCTTTGCCCTTTCCCCCTAGCGGAGTCAGGCTCCGTGCTTCAGGGCCGGAGAAAAGTAGCGCCTGCATGGCTGGAGGGCATCAGACGAGCTGTTTTCCGTGGGCAAAGTGGGTCGTCCTGGCTGGATTCGCTCAGAGGAGGAGACATGGTGATCGGTTCTTCAAAGGGGAGCCAGAGGGGTAGAGAAGACCTTTCCAGGTGGGAAGGAAGGACCTGCCCTTCTGACACGGAGCCTGCGGGTGGCAGGCCCCGGGCCAGCTGTGTGCCCCCTGAGTGCTCCCACCTCCCCAGGAGCACCCCCTCGCGAGCCCTGGTCTCTCCAGCCCTCTCCGCGCTGGCCCCTGCCCATCCGCGTTCCCGAGTGCCCACCTCCCTCCGGTCTTACGTTTCTTACAGAATCTTCCCTGGCCCCACGCCTCTGCCCCCCTCCCCAGACATCACTTCCTCCCCTTCGCTCCCCGGACCCATCCTCCTGGACCCCGTGCAGTCTGATTTCGACGGCGCCTTCCCTCCTCAAATATCACAACTGATCTTCCTTCCCTAAACCCATGCTCTCTGCAGCATGGGACACTGAGATGAGGCTCGCTTTCCCCACGTCTTTCCTCAGCTCCCTGGACGCGGCCCTGTGCGGAGTTCGCGCCTCCCCTCTGGCTCCTCTCCTCCGTGGCTAACGCGGGCCTCTTCCTCGTACCGCTGGGTCAGCGCGGGCCCTCTAGAGAGTTCCTCCTGGACCCCTGGCTGGTGTCTTCCTGCCAGCACACTCCTGTCAGAGCCCACGGCTTCGCTGCCAGAGCTGTGTCTCCGGCCCACACCTTCCTCCCGCTCAGGCCCTCCTGTGCGTCGTGTCTGGGGCTGGACGCCGCCCGGCCCGCCACCTAATAGTCAGCCCTTCCTGTGTCTTGGGGGCTGGCAGCGACCAAGGGCTCGTTGCAACCTGGTTCAGGGGGCACCTGGGGGGGCTCAGTCGGCTAAGCGTCTGACTCTTGATTTTGGCTCAGGTCACGGTCTCGCGGTTCGTGAGTTCGAGCCCCGCTCGGGCTCTCTGCGGACAGACTCAAAAAATAAATTAAAAAATTAAAAAACAAACAAACAAACACCTGATTAACGTTTCTCAGAGAGGCACGAGGGAGAACAATTACCTTGCTGACACGGCGCAAGGTGATTCTCTCTCTCTTTCTGTGTACCTCTCAACGTCTGACTCGTGATGACGGCTCTTCCTAGCCGTTTCCAGAAATAGGGAGTATTAGACTGATAATTTAAAATGTTCTAGTAGCCACAAGGAAACAAAAGGCAAAAGAGAAACAGGTGAAATTAATTTTAGTAATTGTTAGTCAACCCAATATGTCTAAAATATTGTCATTTCAACATGTGTCAATTTAAAAATGATCGATGAGATATTTTACATTTTTTTGTGTGTGTGTGCTCAGTTTTTGAAATCTGTATTTTACACTTACAGCCTGTTTTTGTTTGGGCTAGCCACCTGCGCAGTGCTCAGTAGCCAGACGGACGAAAGGGCCGCTGTCCTACACGCCTGCCCGCAGGCGGTTCCAGGTCCCCTCTCCACCCCCTACCCCCACCCCTGCCTCTGGTGTAGGGTAACCAGCTTTTCTTCAGGTCCCTCTGATTCTGGAGTTTCTTCAGTTTTCTTTTCTTTTCTTTTTTTTAAATGTTTTATTTATTTATGTATTTTTAATTCTTTTTTTAATGTTTATTTCAGAGACAGAGCATAAGTGGGGGAAGGGCAGAGAGAGAGGGAGACAGAATCTGAAGTAGGCTTCAGGCTCTGAGCTGTCAGCACAGAGCCCGACGCGGGGCTCGAACTCACAAACCACGAGATCATGACCTGAGCTGAAGTCAGATGCTCAACCAACTGAGCCACCCAGGCGCCCCTGGAGTTTCGGTTTCCTGATGCACATAGCAAAAGGCCCGGAAGGTTATGGAAGGGCTAAATCTGTGAATACTTACCAAATCATGTTTTTGTCCCTGCCTCTCTTTGGTCTAATGTATACAGCAGCCAGTCTGATGTTACAACGATATGTTTACTAGTTCAGTGTTAGCCAGATTCACGGCACATCTTTAGGGACTTCTCGAAAGTATAGTCTTGTAAAATGCTTCAGTTTCTATGCACACCATCATGTTTAGATCCTGCCTTCACGAGGGACCTGGGCGGGAAAAGCAATGCAGAAGTTTACAGACTGAGGTACTCCGGCCGGTGTGAAACGTAGTCCACAGGAAGACGTGGCGTGTATAGTGGGCCGTGTTTGTTACAAAGGAAAATCAGTAAATGAAAATTAAGAATCCCGTCTTCCGCAGTTAAAGACTTTTGATTTTCCCTCGCTGCTCATCCCGCAGCCTCTGTAAGTGAAGAAGCCTAACATTCTAATTTAAACTGTTTTCTCAGGGGTGCCAGGGTGGCTCAGTCAGTTGAGCGTCCGACTTCAGCTCAGGTCACGACCTCACGGTCCATGAGTTCAAGCCCCACGTCAGGCTCTGTGCTGACAGCTCAGAGCCTGGAGCCTGCTTCAGATTCTGGGTTTCCTTCTCTCTCTGCCCCTCCCCTGCTCATGTTCTGTCTCTCTCCATCTCAAAAATAAATAAAAACATTAAAAAAAATTTTTTTAATGTTTTCACAGGGCGTCTGGGGGACTCAGTCGGTTAAACATCCAACTCGTGGTTTTGGCTCAGGTCATGATCTAATGACCGCATGGGGCTCTCCACTGACAGTGGAGCCTGCTTGGGATTCTCTGCCCCTCCCTCTCTCCCTCCCTCCCTCTCTCTCAAAATAAATAAATAAACTTAAAAAAAATGTTTTCTCAGTAAAATAGGGAGTAAGTATAACACCATTATTACCCAGAGTGGTAAAAAAAATTAAATATTCTAGTCAAGTGGGGTGCCTAGGTGGCTCAGTTGGTTAAGCATCTGACTCTTGATTTGGGCTCAGGTCATGATCCCAGTGTCCTGGGATTGAGCCCCACATCAGGCTCTGTGCTGACAGCTCGGAGCCTGCTTGGGATTGTCTCTCCCTGCCTCTGTCCCTCTCCTTGCTCACGCTCTCCCTCTCTCACTCTCTTTCTCAAAATAAATAAATAAATATTTAAAAATTCTATTCAAGTGCATATTTGTGAAATTAAGTTAACATTCAAATATTGCATCTTTAATTTTAATAATTTTAAGTGGAAATCTTTAATAATCTATTCTAAATCCCCTCTCTTCACATCTAGGGAGTACCGAATAGAATTTATACTTTTCTTAGGTTATTTGCTGAATTGAATTACATCATTATGGGGAGGGCAGGGACATAACTAATATTTATTGAGTGTATGCCATTCAATAAATCTTGCATAGTATAAAGCAAGAACTATGCTTTATATTATGATAGTTCATATTATTTTACTCTTAGGGTGTTCCCCGCCCCTTTCTAAGTATTTGCACGAAGTCACTAGGTTTTAACCACCAGGTAGGCTTCTAAACCCAGAGATTAACCTGTGCAGCCTAGCACGTGATAGAGCTCAGATCTGAACCCTGACAATCTGACACTAGGGGCCACGCTTTTCAGTATTTTGCCACTAATGTGGACTTTAACACAAACCTCTGAGGGAGATATTATTGTCCCCATTTTATAGATGCAGAAACTGAGGTTTGAAACAGCTAATTAACTTAAAATCAGCTAGTGAGTGCCTGACACTTCTTTTTCTTGCCCCCTCCCCTGTTTTCATTTTCTAGAACTTTCTGATTTGAGCTCGGGCTAATCCACGCAAACACTTCTTTCTTCTCCCTTTGGTTCATCTGTCTGCCTTTTCCTTCCCCCGGAAAAGTATCTGCTGTCCTCACGAGGTAGAACTTAATTGAGTGACCTTGGTGCTACATCTGCCCTGACCTTGTTTAGAGAAGCACAGCGCTTGCTTTCCAAAGTTTATGTTCTAAAACTGTTGACCACTTTTTCCGCAGAGAGATCGGAACAATTATCAGGTCGCTAGGGTGCTGCCCGAGCGAAGGAGAGCTCCATGACCTGATCGCGGAGGTAAGCAGACCTGGGGCAAGGCTGCGTGCCGCGGTCTCCCTGCTTCGTCCATTCCTGGTGCCTAAAAACCCTTCCCTGCAGCTAAGCGTGTTCTAAACTAATGAGGGTGCTTGGTGGAAACATTCGGGCAGCTTTACGGATCAGCCAGCCAACAGGGTCTGAACAAATTAATAGCAGATCTGGAACAAATGGCTTTGACTGAGTAACATGATGGCTCAAATGAGGAGCCCACTTTATATTGTTTATACACTTTTTTTTAATGTTTATTTATTTATTTTTGAGACGGAGAGAGAGAGAGTGCACATGCACAAGCGGGCAGGGGCAGAGAGAGAGACACACACAGAATCTGAAGCAGGCTCCAGGCTCCGAGCTGTCAGCGCAGAGCCTGACTCGAGGCTCAAACCCACAAACTGGGAGATCATGACCTGAGCCGAAGTCAGATGCTTAACCGACTGAGCCCCCCAGGCGCCCCTTATTTATACTCTTTAAACTTAGTTGAAGAAAGGCCAGCAGACAGACACAGGGGACTGACTATATGCAGAGAGGATATTGGCACTGGAAAGGTAAATATACTGAATAATGTCACCTCAGAGGGGATAGAAGCGGAAACAGAGACTGGAAGAAATTTATATTTATTTGGGGGAAATAAAACCAACTTTCCGAGCAAGTAGTAAACACAATAATAAGAACTAACTTGACATTGACCAAAGAGTCTAAGAATTTGAAAAATGGTTATTTGTAACCGTGTAGATGAGTCCCTGGAGAGAGTTATCCCGTAAAGCAGTGGTGAGTGGCCCAAGACCAGAGAGCTTCCTGCCCTGTTTGGTTTTCCAGCAAAGGATCTGCTCTAACTTCCACATGCAGCTTTCAGTCCAACAAAGCAGGGACCTGCGGGGAACCGAGCTCCCTGGGCCCCCACCATGAGAAGAACCTTTCCAGAACTGCTTTTGTGGGTGTGTGGGTCTCCAGGTAGGAGGAAAGAGGAGACAGGCAAGGAAGCGCGATTTTGTTGATTTCCTTATTTCATGTGCCCAGCACAGCACCGGCCCCGGGCACATCCCTTTCAGTTTGTCCATGATAATTGGTACTTCAAAGACAAATGAAATAACGCATTTGAATCCTAACGCACTATATAAAGTTAAGGAACGGAAGATCAGGAAGGTAACTCTGATACCCACCTCTTGGCATCTTGGTAACTAAAAGGCAGTACCAGTTTTTCATTAGCATTTAAAAATATTCAGTACAGCACAAAATCTTTACGCTGGTTTTCCATTTGGGGACCCGGTGAAACTATTTTTACTCAGAGGAAAAAAAAAACCAACTTATTTTTCCCAAGTGGGTCCTCATTTTTAAAAATAAGGTGTTGATCGCTGCTTGACAGTGTTTATCGACAAAGCGAGAATCTGTGCTAGGGAAAGGAAAGTTGGCATTGTGGAGCAGAGAGGGACTGGAGGATGAATTTACAGTGAAATCGTAATGATTGCGTACAATTCAGTAGAGTAAGCGCAGCGGTAATGAAAAATGGCCCTGGAAAGATAGAAAAGCGGAACCTTTAGAGCCTGATTCCTTGATGGTTGGTTTGTACGTTTCAATCTGTAGCGGGGGTCCGCCAATCCCAACCCCTGGGCCAAATCCAGCCCACCTCCTCTTATTGCAAATAAAGTTTTATCGGGACACAGCTAAACTCGTTTATTTACATATTGTCTGTGGCTGTTTTCTCACTGCAAGAGTGGAGGTTCAGTCCTCGCGACAGAGACCATATGGTTTGCAGAGCTTAAAATATTTACTGTCGGGCCCTTTCCAGGGAAAGTTTGCCAACTCTTGATCTGTAAGTTTTTCTGGCAAAGTGGAACAGACACCACGAATAGTGTCAGGAAGTCTACTTGCAAACCCCAGAGCTACCACTTACAGCTGTGTGGCCTTGGCTGAGCGAAAAGAACGCAACAATAGCCAAGTGTCTTTATGAGGATTCATTCTGATCGCTGCGAGGAATCAGCTGTTCCCTGGTGGGCACTCAGTGTATATTTGGGTTGGCTTGCTCTGTAGGTGGCTCTCTACTGAAATGACCCCGTGGGTTTCACAGTTAATCACAGTAGATGCTCAGGCCCCAGCATTTTCTTTTGTATTTGTCCTTTGCTTAGGTACATTGACACAGCCTTTGAAAATTACACGTTTCGAACAGTTGGACCAAGAGGGATCACCGTGCGATCTAAGCCCTACATATGTTTTTCTGTATTTGTGCGCAACAGTTTGTTCAGATTAAATTATAGCAAGATGCTTAAGAAGCTTAAGAATTATAGCAATATGCTATCTAAGGCCTACATATGTTTTTCTGTATTTGTGCACAACAGTTTGTTCAGATTAAATTATAGCAAGATGCTTAAGAAGCTTTGGGTGTGACTACCCTTTTTGAGGTTTCCCAAATAACTGAGGGGGAAAAAAAGCACATAGATATTTGTAGGTATCAAATACATTTAAAAAAAAAAACAAAGCTCCAAATAGTAGGTGAATAAGGATGGATGAATGTTGTATTGATAAATGCTCTGTAATGGTTTCAGAAACGAAACTATATCTGCTTCATTTGCTTTAAAATGCAATAATGTAAAAAAATACAATCATGTGACAATGCTCTAAAATTCTACACATCGAAGGGCACCTGGGTGGCTCAGTTGGTTAAGCATCTGCCTCTTGACTTTGGCTCAGGTCATGATCTCATGGTCTTCAGATCGAGCCCTGCATTAGGCTGCATGCTAGGCACGGAGCCTGCGTGGGGTTCTCCCTCTCACTCTTCCCCTCCCCCCTGCTTGTCCCTCCCTCCTCCTTTCCTCTCTCTCTCTCTCTCTCAAAAACAAACAAAAACCCGCATCAAAATCTATGTTCAGTTCTCTAGCTGCCATTTACTTAAATTTCAGTGTAGATACATACTCTCAGCCCCTCACTTCCTGAGGAGCGATAGGAGAGCTAATGTCTCTCTTGAAATAGATCATTTAAAAATCACTCAGCATTGATCCCTCTACTTCATATTCTACAATTAGCAACTTGCCCCAAATAATCTCTACCCGCTTGGAATATCACAAAACCCAACAGCCTTAAGAAGGGTTAATATAAATTTTATTGACATACAGGTTATTAAACCATTCTTCCTTTACTATGGAGTTAGAGCCTTCCAGGCTCTTCCGTGTGAGAGCTGGGGCCGGGGGTGGGGGTGGGGGGGACATGGTGGCCTCTCAATACCAGTGGGAAGGGAGTGGAGAGGTCTACAGCCTTCAAAGTTCAAACTCAAGTGGAATTGTGGAGAATTTAAAGTAATTAGAAGGGAGAACTACGAGATGTTTGGAAAATAACACCTATGTTGATAAGATTATTACACTGTACAGTGATTTTTTCTAAAAGGTCAATTCGTCAGGAAGGTATTAAAAATCATAAATGTCTGTGTTCCATAGATGGAGATTTTAACAAGCTTCTCAAGTAATTGATAGAGCAACTACATAAAATATCAGCAAAGATGGAGATAATCTCAACACCACCATTAACCACTCTGGCCTAACTGATATTTATAGGACACTACACCTACAATACATGTTCTTTCCAAGTGGCCATGGAATGTTCAATAGGATGTATTAAGTGCTGGACCATAAAACAAACCTCAGTACATTTTAAAAAATCGAAATCATACAGGATATGTTCTCTGATTTAAAAAATGGAATGAAGCCAGAGATCAATTGAGAATAAGATAACTAGGAAGTCCTCAAATATTTGAAATGAAGCAACATACTTCTAAAACGATTCATGAATCAAAGAAGAAATCACAAGGGGAGTGAGAAAGCATTTTGCCCTGAACTCAGTTGATGAAAATGCAACACGTCAAACGTTGTGGGATTCAGGGAAAGTAGTGCTTGGAGGCCAGTTTACAACTCTAAATGTTCACATTGGAAAAGTAAAAAGACCTAAAATTAATGATCTAAATTCTCATCTTAGGAAGCTAGGAAAAGAAGAGCAACATAAACCCAATATATAGAGAAGGAGAAAAATTGTGAAGAGCAGAAATCCGTGTACTAGAAAATGGACAGAGAAAATCCCTGAATGCAAAATACTAGTCTTTTCAAATAAAACTGATAAACTTGTAGCTCAGACAATCAAGACAAATTACCAACATCTAGATTAAAGGAGGGTTTTTCATTATCCTTCAGGCATTTGAAAACGTTAATAAGAGACAGCCTTATGCCACTAAATGCAGCAACTTAGATGAAATTGACATGCTCACCAAGAGACACAAATGACCAACACTGACCCAAGAAAAGTGGAGAATTTGAGTAGCCCCCTATCAGTTATGAAAATTAAATTTATAATTAAAAATTTTCCCATAAAGAAAACTAGAAGTTCGGATGGCTTCTCTAGTGAATTTTTTTTCAAACATTTATGGAAGAAATAGTACCAATTCTACTCAAAATTCTTTCTGAAAACATTACAGGAGGTAACACTTTCCAGGCTAGTATTACTGTGATGTTCAAACCAGACAATTGTATTACAAAAAAAAAAAGGAAAACTACAGATCTTGTTAACATAGATGTAAAAAGTCCTTACTATGATTTTACCAAGTCAATTTCAACAATATCGTATAAAGGATAATACATCATGAGCAGGTGGAGTTTATCTCAGGAATTTAAGGTTGGCTTAACATGAATCAATGTAATCTACTACGTTAAGAGAACAAAGTCGATAAATCATATGATCATTTCAATAAATATATAAAAAGCATTTGAAAAAATTCAATACCCACTGAAGATAACAATACTCAGCAAACTAAGAATAAAAGGAAACTTGTCAATCTGGCCAAGGGCAGCTGTGAAAACTCAAGGCTAAGATGACACTCAGTGTTTTCTACCTAAAATCGTGAACAAGGCATGGATGCCTGTGTTTATCACTCCTATTCATCATTGTACTTGAAGTCCTAGCTAGTGCAACAAGGTAAGAAGAAATAATAAAAGGGGCGCCTGGGTGGCGCAGTCGGTTAAGCGTCCGACTTCAGCCAGGTCACGATCTCGCGGTCCGTGAGTTCGAGCCCCGCGTCAGGCTCTGGGCTGATGGCTCGGAGCCTGGAGCCTGTTTCCGATTCTGTGTCTCCCTCTCTCTGCCCCTCCCCCGTTCATGCTCTGTCTCTCTCTGTCCCAAAAATAAATAAAAAATGTTGAAAAAAAAAAAAAGAAGAAATAATAAAAGACTATTTTATATTTATATTATTTTCTATATTTATATATTTTTATAATATTTAATATAGTATATTTAATATTATTATAAAAATAATAGAAGTGAAACTATTTCTATGTCAGACAACATGATTTTTCATGGAGAAAATCCTAAGAGAGTTACCCAAAAGCCACTAGAATGTGTGACTTTAGCCAGATCATAAGCTACATGGTCAACATGAAAAATTAATTGTATTTCTTTTTTTTTCCAGATGTCTTCTTTATTTATTTTATTTTATTTTTTTTAAATTTACATCCAAATTAGTTAGCATATAGTGCAACAATGATTTCAGGAGTAGATTCCTTAATGCCCCTTACCCATTTAGCCCATTCCCCCCTCCCACAACCCCTCCAGTAACCCTCTCTCTGTTTTCCATATTTAAGAGTCTCTTATGTTTTATCCCCCTCCCTGTTTTTATATTATTTTTGTTTCCCTTTCCTTATGTTCATCTATTTTGTCTCTTAAAGTCCTCATATGAGTGAAGTCATATGATATTTGCCTTTCTCTGACTAATTTCACTTAGCTTAATACCCTCCAGTTCCATCCACGTAGTTGCAAATGGCAAGATTTCATTCTTTTTGATTGCCGAGTAATACTCCATTATATATATATACCACCTCTTCCTTATCCATTCATCCATCGATGGACATTTGGGCTCTTTCCATACTTTGGCTGTTGTCGATAGTGCTGCTATAAACATGGGGGTGCATGTGTCCCTTCGAAACAGCACACCTGTATCCTGTGGATAAATGCGTAGTAGTGCAATTGCTGGGTCGTAGGGTAGTTTTATTTTTAATTTTTTTAGGAAGCTCCATACTGTTTTCCAGAGAGGCTACACCAGCTTGCATTCCCATAATTGTATAATTAGAAATCAATGGTAAGAAAAATGAAATCAAGTAAACAACTCCATTTAAAAAAGCATTAGAATAGAAGAGTCAATACATCTAACAAAATATAGGCAAGACTTATACACTAAAAACAGCAAACACTATAAAGAGAAATTAACTAAGATTTAAAAGGATACATATACATGTTCATGGATTGCAAAACAACATCGTTAAGATGGCAGTTCTTTGATGAATTCAGTGTGTGTTCAAAATCATAGCAGGCTTTTGTTTTTAAAGACATTTATAAGTTGATTCTGAAATTTGAATGGAAAAGCAAAGGACCTAGAATAAACAAAATACTTTTGAAAGTGTAGGGCAAGGGTGGGTGGACTTTTACTACCTGATTGCAAGATTCACTGCAAAACTACAGTAATCATGACAGTGTGATATTTGTGGACTGAAAGACATATAGAGCAATGGGACAAACCAGAGGATCCAGAAATAGAACTATACACCTCTGACAAAGGTGCCAAAGTAATTCCATGAAGAAAGGATGATCACTTCAATAAATAGTGCAGGAGCAATGGGTATCTGAATAGAAAGAACACAAAGTTTGTCACTCTTTTTACTCCATACAAAGGTTAACTTGAAGTGGATCATAGACCTGAATAGATGAGCTAAAACTATACATTGCTAGAAGAAGAGAGAAAACCCTGTGATATTGGGTTAGCCAAACATTTCTTAGATAAGACATAAAAAGCATGAACCACACAAAAAAACAAACAAACACAATAAACAATGATTATCTTAATATTAAAAGGATTTGCCCAATCAGGGGGTGCCTGGGTGGCTCAGTCACTTACGCATCTGACTCTTGGTTTTGGCTCAGGTCATGAGTTTGCGCCCTGCATCAGGCTCCACACTGTTAGTGTGTGAATCCCACTGCTTGGGATTCTCTCTTTCTCCTTCTCTCTGCCCCTCCCCTGCTTGCACATGCTCTCTCTCTCTCTAAATAAATAAAATAAAATCGAATCGAATCAAATTGAATAAAATAAAATAAAAAAATAAAAATCATAACGATACTCACTGAACTTGAAGAAAGAGTGGAGGACCTCAGTGAGACCCTCAAGGAAGAGATAGAAAACATAAAAAAGAACCAATCAGGGACGAATAACTCAATGAATGAAATGAAAAATACACCCACAAGAGAGAATAGATAGTAGACTAGAGAAAACAGAAGAATGGATCTGTGACCTGTAGGACAGAGTAATGGACAGCAATCAAGCTGAACAGGAGAGAGAAGGACAAATGCAAAATGAAAATAGACTAAGTGAACTCAGTGACACCATCAAGTGTAGTAACATTGACATTATAGGGATCCCAGAAGGAGGAGAGAGAGAAAAAGGAATAGAAAATTTATTTGAAGAAATAATAGCTGAAAACTTCCTGAATCTAGAGAAGGAAAGAGAAATCCAGATCCAGGAACCACAGAGAACCCCCAACAAAGTCAACCCAAAGATGTCCATACCAAAATACATAGTAATTAAAATGGCAAAAAGTAGTGATCAAGATAAAAATTTAAAAGCAGCAAGAGAAAAGAATGCAGTAACATACAGGGGAAACCTCATAAGGTTATTAGCTGATTTTTCAGCAGAAACTTTGCAGGCCGGAAGGGAATGTCATGATATATCCAAAGTGCTGAAAGAAAAAAAAATTCTGCAGCCAAGAATACTCTATTCAGCAATGCTCTCATTCAGAATAGAAGAAGAGATTAAGAGTTTCCCAGACAAACAAAAGTTAAAGAAATTCATGTCCATTAAGTCAGCCTGATAAGAAATTTAAAAGGGACTTTTTGAGTGGAAAGGAAAGACCATAAGTAGGAATAAGAAAGGTAGGAAGCACAAAAGCAGTAACATTAAATGTATCTGTAAAAGTCAGTCAAGCGATTCACAAAATAAAAGATGTAAGGTATGACACCATATGCATAAAATGTGGAGTGGGGGGAGAAGAGTGAAGAATGGGTTCAAACTTAAGTGACCATCAACTTAATATAGACTGCTATATATAATACTAATGGCAACCACAAATCAAAAACCTGTAATAGATATGCAAAAAATAAAGAGAAAGAAATCTAAGTATATCACTAAAGAAAGCCAGCAAACCATGAGAGAAGAAAGGAACAGAGACGAACTACAAAAACAACCGGAAAACAAGTAACAAAATGGCAATAAATACATACCTATCAATAATTACTTTGAACGTAAATGGACTAAATGCCCCAATCAAAAGACATAGGGTGAAGGAATGGGTAAAAAAATATGACTCATCTATATGCTGTCTACAAGTGACCCATTTCAGACCTAAAGACACCTGCAGATTTAAAGGAAAGGGAAAAACATTTATCACGCAAATGGAAGTGAAAAGAAAGCCAAGGTAGCAATAGTTATATAAAGGACAAAATCGACTTTAAAACAAAGACTGTAACAAGGGACAAAGAAGGACACCATATAATCATAAAGGAGACAATCCAACAAGAAGGTCTAACAATTGTAAATATTTACGCACCAACATGGAAGCACCCAAATACATAAAGCAGCTACTAACAGAAAGGAACTAATCAATGGTAATACAACAATAGTAGGGGACTTTAATGCACTGTTTACATCAATGGACAGATCATCCAAACAGAAATCAATAAGGAGACAGTGACTTTGAATGACACATCGGGGCAGATGGATTTAACAGATATTTTGAGAACATCCCATTTTCATTTCTTTGATGTGTCTGTTGACCTTCTGGATGTCTTCTTTGGAAAAATGTCTGTCCATGTCTGCTGCCCATTTTTAAACTGGATTATTGTATTACTATCAAGGAAATGCAAATCCAAACAATGAGATATCACCTCACACATGTCAGGATAGCTAAAATCAAAAACAAAAGAAACAACAAGTTTGGTGAGGATGTGGAGAAGAAACCCTCGTTCACTGTTGGTGGGCATGCAAGCTGGTGCAATCACAGGGGAGAACAGTACGGAGGTTCCTCAAAAAATTAAAAATAAAACTACCATATGATCCATTAATTCCACTACTGGGTATTTAGCCAAAGAATATGAAAACATTTATTCAAAAAGGCATATGCACCTCTATGTTTATTGCAGCATTACTTAACAATAGCCAAATTATGGCAACAACCCAAGTGTCCATTGATAGATAAATGGATAAAGAAGCTGTGGTATGTATATAATGGAATACTACTCAGCCATAAAAAGAATGTAATCTTGCCATTTGCAACAACATGGATGTATCTAGAGAATATAATGCTAAGTGAAATAGGTCAATCGGAGAAATACAAATAAATACCACATGATTTCACTCTGATGTGGAATTTAAGAAACAAAACAGAAGAACAAAGAAAAAAAGAGACAGACCAAAAAAGAGTCTTAACTATAGAGAACAAAGAGGTGGTTACCAGAGAGGGGGGGGGGGGGGGGGGAAATGGGTGAAATAGATAATGGAGATTAAGAGTACATTTATCATGATGAGCACTGAGTGACATATAGAACTGTTGAATCGCTATATTGTACACCTGAAACTAATATAACATTGTATGTCGACTGTACTGGAATTAAAAAAAAAAAAATCTCCCTCCCGTGTACCCCTGTGTTTTTCAAACTGCTGCTTCTATGGTGTATGTCAGAGGAGCTGTTTGTTGTGGTGTCTCCTTAAGGGGGAAGACCCAGCTTCCTCTTGCCCTCTGGCTCTCCTAGAGCCAAGCCTGCTGATTTTTAAAGTTCCAGGTATTAAGCCCCACTGATTGTAAGAACTTTCGAAGTTAGGCCTCTCTGGCTTTCAAAGCCAGATATTGTTGGGGGGGTCGGGTGGGGGTGGGGGAGGGGTTGTCTTCCCTGTGTGCGTCCCTTGTGCCTGGGTAGGTGGCATGGGGTCTTCTCCTCTTCCCTCTCTGTGTCTCCAGCATCCCTCCCTCCCCTGGACAGTCTCGGACAGTCCTGCATGTCTGTTAGGCTCCCAGCTGTATCTCTGCCCCTTCCTCCCTTCTTTGATGTAGCCTTTTTTCTACATTTAGCTGTGGAGAATCTGTGCTGCCAGTGTTTGAGTCATTTTCTGGATTATATACAACTGACGTGGGTGTTACCAATTTGTATCCATGGGATGAGAGGTGAGCCCAGGATTCTCATACCAAAATCTTCTGCCTTAACTCCGCTCTTTGAGAATTCTTGGCCTACTGCTGGAGTTCAGTTTTCTGGGTCTGTTAGGTCGTGGTTACTCGTCCATCTGCTTTCCAGCTTCCAAAATTTTATTGCTGTTGTATGCTCTCCTAGTCTACCTGTCTAAGGTTTGTGATTGTTTAAAAAATATATTCCTTTACTGCAATTTTAACGAGGTTCGAGAGGGACTGAAGTTACATGCGTGTGTGCACTTTGCCTTCTTAACCCAGACTTCCACTGATATTTGATTAGTCATTCAGCAGAAAGCAGCAGTAATAATCCAGAGAAAATGAAAATAAATCTAAATGAGATATCCTTAAATAATCTTTGAAAAAGAGGTTTGCTAAATGTGAGAATTAGAACACTGAGCAATTATAGCATGTATGATATAATACACACTTTAGATTGTATTAAGGAAGCGTGTTTAAATATTAAAGGTAACTACAAAAAGAATAGAAGTTGAACGTATCACTTCCAAATTGATAAAGAGGATAAACGAATTCAAGGGCGTTTCAGTCAGTCTAAAGAATGTGGAAAATAACTAAAAAAGAAGCATAGAAAAATCAGGGTGCATAGAAAGCACAAGATAAGGATATTAGCAATTATAATAAATGCAGCTGGACGAAACTCACAAGGTAGAAAACAGAGATTGTGAAATTAGACTTTAAAGGTTTTTTTTTTTTTTTTGAAATTAGACTTTACAAAGATCCACCTTACACTGTACCAACAAATTCTGCCTTCAGATGATACACTGACCCCTTCTTACCACTTCTATACCCATCACCTTGGTCCAAGCCACTGTCCCAATCTCCCTGAACAACCATGGCGGCCTTTGAACTCTCTGCTCCCGCGCTTGGTCCCCTGCTGTCTACTCTTCACACTACAGTCAAGAAGGATGATGTTAACAAGGTTAGGTCAGTCAGAGTGCTCCACTCCTCTGCTCAGAACCCCTCTTCTGAGGTCCCCAAGTCACTTAGGAAAAAAGTCCAAAGTACTTTTCTTAGCACAGCTTACAAGGCCCTAAGGGATCAGGTCTGTCACTTCCTGCCATTGCCCTTGGTCACATGCTGGCTTCCTTGCTGTTTTCGACTATGTCCTACATGCTTCTATTCAAGGTCTTTGTTCTTGCTCTCACCCCTGCTCTGGGGTGCTCTTCTTCCAAATACCCACAGCACTTAGAGATCTTATGTTTTAGATCTGGACCAGAGTGAGTCCTAATGTGGCAAGAAAGAAAGCATCTTGCAGATGATGCTGCCATCCTGAACTGCCCCATGTTTTACCTGTGCCTTGTGAATCTCTGTCCTTGGAAGTTTGATACTAGGTAAGATCTCGGATTCTGGTGAATCTGACTTGATGATACAAGCCTTTGTGTTTTGTCAGTAGTATTTGACACGATCTGAAGTTCTCTATTTATGTGTCTGTCTCTCGCTTTTGTGATAGAAACTGCTTGAAGGCGCAAAGCTTATGCCTCGTACACCATTGCATCCTTAGCATGTAGAACAAAGCCCGACATGTACTGGTTCAAGAAACTGCTCTCCTGTTTGCTGTGGGCCTGAGCAATAGTCTGGTTATAATTGTGTTTCTGACACCTTCTCTTCTGCCTCTAATACTTTCTAGACTCTACTTGTAAGACCTATTATCAGAATAGTAGCAAATGTGGAAATTAGGCTTACAAAGCACCGCAGAGATACTTACTATAGGTCTGATTCATGTGCTCAAAAATTCCAAGTTTACGGGAAGTAAAAGTAATTAAAAACTCCTGTGAACGGGTCATCGTTCATTCGACAAATAATTATCAAGCATTTACTACGTGCCGGGTGTCAGGCATACAGAGACACAAGACAACTGAAGAAACCCCATCCTAATTGGGCTCGGGATAGTTTCAAACCATTTAAATTTGTGAACATCGAAAATGTAAATACATAGGCATTAAAATATTCGAGATTGTACTCAGTCCTCTTCATTTTGCTAAATGAAGAAACTCACCCATAAATGAATGTTCAGTGCATTTTCTGTGGTCAGTGATTTAATGTTAAATTAATAGTGGTGAGAAGCCTTTATGATGTCAATGTGTCAAATATTCCCTAGTAACCAGTTACAACAATGTAATGATTCTACTGAGTCATTTCCTGCATTTTTCATCTTGGCCGAAAAATACCTTACCGTACCAGACGTACCACAAGCCCCAGAGGTCCCAAATCACGGTTTCTCATTATTTTTAATTGGTTAAGTATCCTCAGAAATATTTTCTTTGAAACTTCAGAAATGGCTGTCTCGTTAGTAGAGTAAAATCTGCATAATCCACAAAAATTCCAGTGGGGATTTCCATCAGCCTGGACCTTAACTACATCATTCTCGTTTCCAGATGAGCCCTGAGATGTCACATCGTTTGGAATCCAACTGTGTCAGAGATTGGGAACGGGTGGGAATAATTATGTTCTGATTTTGAAGTAGCTGGTGACGTGAAATATTGTTATCTGTTATTTTTCCTCAACACCTTGGCATTGGAGGAGGTGGGAGAAGGAAGTAGATCTGCTCTAATTTGTGCTAATGTTAGATGCCGGAGGTAAAGATTTGTAGACCGAGAGGTACTTCGGAGATTATCTAGAAATGGCTACCAGCCATGATTTCTGAATGAAAATAGGTAAATGGCGGTGGGGGAGGGGAGTGGGGTGTTGAGAGGATTGTGTTGCACAAAGAATACACTGAGATTATCACTTATCTGTAGCTAGAAGAACAACAGTAAATGGTATGAAAGCAGCGGTCAACAGAAGGAAACAAAACCCAGAGAAATCGGTCAGTAAGTGTCGTTTTCCGTCTCTTACACAAATATGTAATATAAATAAATAATTTCATAATTTTATATAAACCAACCATAACAAGAGACTAATAAAAGTTTTTATTTCAATGTTTATTGTGATAAAATAAGTAATACATTGTAGAAAATTTTTAAAGAAATAGAGAAAAATCCTTTCCAATAATCCATCACCGTAATATAATCATTGTAATATCGTAGTGCACTTCCTTCCATATTATTTTCGTATGCCTGTTTTTAACATGACTGTATTCTTGTAGTACTGTTAGTTTAGCTGGAACCCCTTCACACCTCCCCCCCTACAAGAGGATAAAATGGGGAAATTGATAGCCACTGATGCCTGCATAACCTCAAGTTCTAGAAACACTCAGTTGGAAGGGAACGTAATGATCTGGCTTAGCTACCTGACGATTCTTAGCATCTCTGATGGTTGGTTCATTCCAACTTTTTTTGGATACTTACCTTACTAAATAATTTATAACCCAAACACATATCCTGATTTTTGTACAATAGTCTCTGGACTGTTTTGGAGTAAATAAATTTTCTTAAGTAGGTGGCTTTTTATTATATTTTTTTAAATGTTTATTTTTGAGAGAGAGACAGAGACAGAGAATGAGCAGGGGAAGGGCAAAGAGAGAGGGAGACAAAGAATCTGAAGCAGGCTCCAGGCTCTGAGCTGTCAGCACAGAGTGAGACATGAGACTCAAACTCGTGAGCCGCGAGATCATGACCTGAGCCGAAGTCGAACGCTCAACCGACTGAGCCACCCAGGAGCCCCTAAAGTAGGAGTAGGTGGCTTTAAGATTTTTCATTCGTAAAGATTTTTTTTGGCAAATGCCAATGAATTTTTGTTAATAAAATATTCCATCCAAGGTAGAGAAATACTTTCTAAATTGTACTTTCTTCTTTTTTTGCTTTGAGTCATGATTTGTATCAGAATTTGGATATGTGATATTTGGAGCCTAACTTGAAATAAATCATGGTTTTTGTTTTTATTTTTTAACCACAAAGAGTTAAAAAATGGTACATATATCTTCTTTGGTGACCTGGAACTAGGTGAAATGTAGGTGCTTTATAAACCATATTAACTACTGATATTATCTTGCTTTTGTGAAGCATGAAATCGTTCAATTTATTGACTGAGTGTTGTGTCACTGGGGAGAAATGAATTTTCACTGTGTGTTTTATTGCACCTACTCAGTGAGTTCAGCATTAAAATAAATAATGCTTTAACGAGAAAAGGGATGGCCTGATGATTTCACTGTGGGAATAAAGATGATTTCACTCCGGGGGCAGAGAACTCTGGGCTGTGGTCCCATCAAAGCACCTGACCGAATTATGGACAAGGTGGGCACTTCACCTCCCTGTGTCCGGCTTTCTGCAGGAGCAAAATACATGAAGACAATTGACTTTGGCCAAAGTGGAGTGAGAAACCGTATTTGCCTCATTCTTCGAGACTGAGATACATGGCAATGTTTATAAAAATCCCACACCATCCATATTTACTGAGACTTCTCCATGCCGGGGAGAGGGTGCAGAGAGACTGGGGTGTCTGCAGGTGTGGTGGTAGTGGGGGGATCTTCCTACAAAGGGGTTTATTACGTCTTCATTCACAAATGCTGCCCAGGCCGCTTGCTGGTTGTGACCTCCTTTTCCGTACATTAGCCCTCCTCGTAGCTGAAACAAACCAGATTGTACCGGACTTTGCCTCATCCCTGTCGGTGGTAACATGATGTATTTGTTTGCTTTCTTTTTGTCTTTTGAAGAGGAGGGACGTGTTTGGTGGCTGGCTGTTACTCTCCCCCTGTCCTGCCAGTCAGCCCACAGAGGCACAGAGGGAGACAGCAGAGGGGGAACGCACGCCCTGTCCTCTAGGCGGGGGCCAGGGCTGGGCACAAGGCACTAGGTATGCCTAGCAATGGAGTACGTTCTCACCACACACCCTGTGGCATCTACAGGTGGAAGGCAGGACCAGACTCCCGTATGAACAAGTTAGGTCTGTTTGGTGGGGCCGGGAGGGTGTGCTTGTGCTTGAGATTTCAGCACCGACATGGATTCTTTTAGAAGATGTCATTGCACGATACAGAACCAGATGTGCGTGCCCTCTTGATAGAAATCATCATACTCATAACAAGAGACTCACGGTGGGGCGCCTGGGTGGCTCAGTCGGTTGGGCGTCTGAGTCTTGGTTTCGGCTCAGGTCACGATCTCCTGGTTCGTGGGTTCGAGCCCCTCATTGGACTCTGCACTGACCTTGCAGAGCCTGCTTGGGATTTTCTCTCTCCCCCTCTCTCTCTGACCCCCCGACTCAATAAATAAATTAATTTAATTAAATTTTAAAAAAAGAGAGGTTCACAGTTCACAGAACACCTCATATCTCATGTAAACTTCACAGCAACTGTGTGAGATAAACCGGCCACTTGCCCTGTTACAGGTGAGGACGTGAAGGGGTGTTTTGGTCAGAATATTTTAAACTATCCTTGGTCTAACATGGTGAATATGTTGATATTTTTCCGTGAGAAAGGCAACATCTATTTTTTTAAAGAAACTTCCCAATACAAAGAGAAGTGTTTTCCCAGTATGACTTTGGTTGAATGAAGAAATGGCAATGAATTCCTAGTTTTTCCCAACATGTCTGCTCTAACATGGGAGTCTTTCTTGAGTTCACTTCATTATAAGTCAGGTAATTGATTTAAATTTTTTTATGTTTATTTATTTCTGAGACAGAGAGAGACAGAGCATGAGCAGGGGAGGGCAGAGAGAGAGGGAGACACAGAATCCGAAGCAGGCTCCAGGCTCTGAGCTGTCAGCACAGAGCCCCAAGCAGGGCTGGAACTCAAGGACTGTGAGATCATGACCTGAGCCAAAGTCGGATGCTTCACTGCCTGAGCCACCTGGGGGCCCCATAAGTCAGTTAATTGAGTTTTCTCTTGGAGAAAGTAGGTCTGGGCTGTGTTATTTTCTCCGTATCAGCTCTGTAAAATCAGTTCTGAATTTCGAATACCTGCTTTGTTAATTTCCAGTTGGTAAGTATAGGAACTTAAGCTTGATAGGGATTCAAAGTCTTTGGGTTACAATGTATCATGCATACTTAGAGTGTGTGTGTGTGTGTGTGTGTGTGTGTGTGTGTGTGTGTTTGGTAGGGTTACTGTGATAGAGTACCACAAACTTAGACAACAGGAAATTATTATCTGACAGTCCTGCAGGCTAGACGTACAAAGTCAAGGCATGGGCTGGGTTGTTTCCTTTTGGTCTGTGAGGGAAGGATCTATTCCAGGCCTTTCTCTGTGGCTTGGAGATAGCGGTCTTCAGGTTCACATGGCATTCTCCCTGTGTGCATGTTTTTCTGTTTAAATTTCCCCTTTTTATAAGGACACCGGTCATTTTAACTTGATCACCTCTGTAAATACCCTCTCTCCACATAAATCACATTCTGAGGTATGGGCATTAGGACTCCAACATAGGAATTTGGGGAGGACACAACTCAACCCACAAGTAATTCTCTCTGTCTCTATATCTGTGGATATATCCTCCTTCTACACCTCCCCCCACACGTATATAATTCGATATTTGATATATTTCTATTAAATCTTTTTTTTAATGTTTTTATTTATTTTTCAGAGAGAGAGACAGACAGAGCATGAGCAGGGGAGGGGCAGAGAGAGAGGGAGACACAGAATCTAAAGCAGGCTCCGGGCTCTGAGCTGTCAGCACAGAGTCTGATGCAGGGCTTGAAACACAAACTGTGAGATCATGACCTGAGCCGAAGTTGGATGCTTAACCAACTGAGCCACCCAAGCACCGCTATTTCTATTAAATCTTAATGGCGTTTTAGTATGTGGGTCTAAATAACCATTGAGCCATTATCGCATAACATTTCTAGAACATAGTATTTTTGTCCTATCTTACTTGTGGCCTCATAACATTAACTAGCTTGTCCTACACCAGAAATAACAGAACCACATCTTAGCCTTCCCTCTCCCCGTTCGTATTTCCAGATTCCTCCCTTCTCTTCTGGTTTCTTCTTTATGATAGAAAAATATACCATATTTTCAAAATGACTTTTAGGGGCACCTGGGGTGGCTCCGTCGGTTGAGCATCCAACTTTGGCTCAGGTCATGATCTCACGGTTCGTGAGTTCGAGCCCCATCCCCTTCTCTCTTCGCCCCTCCCCCACTCATGCTCTCTCTCTCTCTCTCTCTCTCAAAAATAAGTACACATTTAAAAAATTAAAAACAAATAAAAATGACTTATAGAAAAATGAATGGAATCCAAATAAAGCATAGAGTTTACTGAATACTGATGTATTAATATCACTTCATTAATTGTGACAATGAGCCAACTAGCACTGTGCCATGGAAATGGAAGGATTAACAATAGGGGGAAATGGGTGGGGGTATATGGGAACCGTGTACTATCTTCACAGCTTTGCTCTAAATCTAAAACTATTGTAAAATAAAAAAGTTGTTTTAAATGCTAAAAAACCTTCTCTAATACAAAATAGTTTTTAGTCCAAAACAGTTTATTAATACTATTCATTTAGAATTATCATATAATTGGGGCACCCAAGTGGCTCAGTCAGTTGAGCGTCTGACTTTGGCTCAGGTCATGATCCCCCTGTTCGTGGGTTCGAGCCCCGCGTCGGGCTCTGTGCTGGCAGCTCGGAGCCTGGAGCCCGCTTCGGATTCTGTGTCTCCCCCTCTCTTCACCCCTCCCTTGCTTGTGCTCTGTCTCTCTCTCTCAAAAATAAATAAAACATTAAAAAAAGAATTATTATTTAATTGCATCGTTTTTATGCCATTGCTTCTGTATCTTTGTGTACAAAAGAATGGATGAGATGTGGCCTCTAGAGGACAGTGTTGGGTCATAGAAAGATTTTCACATTCTGCCCAAGTTGAAGGTGGACTTCTTTATTTTTCTTCTTACTTTGTAACCATAAGTCCTCTGTTTATTCATTATCCGTCTTAAAAGAAAAAATGTATGCATCTCCTGCCATCCTGGTTTGCTGGAGATCTGCTTTAACTTGCTGTTTTTGTGCAGTTTTGGCTCTCACAGATAGATCGGACCAGAATGATTGCAGTTTTCGCCCCAGCGTTGCGAGCCCCCAGGGGGATCATGGAAATCGTGTGGGAGCCAGGAGAGCCTTACGGGGCACATGCTATGTGTTGTGAATTCTCACGTGGTGGACAGAGTGAGCTATAGAGCTGAGCTTTGGAGAACCTACAGACCATTTGTAGATTGATGAGGATGCTCATAAAATATAGAGGAGTTTTGATCTTTCAAGGTCGAGACTGTTTGCTCTACGGTGATTTATTTGTGGGGGATGCGGAGAGAGGGAGGCAAGCCATTGATCGCCCCGGCTTCTGGAGCAAATTGGTAAAGTGATCAGCATAGAAACTCGCCATTTTAATTTAAAAATTATCCCTCCAAAGGTAGTCTCATGAGATCGACATTTGATTTTTAAGAGGCTCCCGGGGTTGGGAGTCACAGTGCTACTCAAGCACATCGGAGCCAGATGAACATTAATTTGCAAAATCTCGCCTTGTACCGAGAGGCAGCTGCTGAGACAATTGTTCGCGTATTGACGGGCTCAGAGAGTTCGGAGTATCATTGTGTCATGAGATGGGTGACGTTTTCTGTTGATAGTGGAGTCCGAGGGCTCCGCTCATACCAGGTGAGCCTCTGAGCTTCTAGTATATAAACATTAAAAAATAGTTGTCATCGGGACCACAGTGTGTTCCACTTAGCAGCAACCTATAGATTTCTTATTTTTTGTTCAAAGAATGAATCTGTTAAAAGGTCCTGTGTTGAATTGGGATCTATGAGCCTTTTAATAGGACTTTTGAAAAGGAGTGGAAAATTTACAGCTCCTCGTAAATAGCCTGACATGAAAGTTAAGATCAATAGTGTTTTGTTCGGCCACACCGTTGACGTTGAACCTATGGGTGGGAGTCACTCATTCTCATTTAACAGTACCAGGTACCCAAATTTCTCTTCCTCGGGTGTAGTGTTTTATTTAGCAGTGGTATAACAAAGTGCCATTAACCATGTGGGCATTTAGTAAATATTATGGTGATTTGATATGTACTCTGGTCCTTGAGACATGATTGGTCCCCTAATCGGGGCCCTTCTCCGGTGTTCCTCATCACAGGGGAGAGCATCACTGCATCCCGTCTCTGCAAGTCAGAGTCCTTGATTCCTCTCTTGGTTCTCATCTCTGCCCATAATAGACGCAGCTCTGCCCTATTGCTTTTACTTCTTAAATCTTTCTTGAAACCATCCACTTCTTTGTCATGGCCACCACTCTAGTCCAAGCTTTGTCACAGCTGCTGAGCCCACGGCAGAAGCCGCCTTGCCCCCAACCAGTGTGATCATTTACACACACACACATCTACGAGGCCTTCGGGGATCTCCCGTTGGTCTTAGGATGACAACCAGAGTCACTTTCATGGACGGTAAGACCCAGCAAGCTCCGGTTCCTGTCTCTCCCTCTTGCTCCTCCATCTTGCTCCCGAGCACCCCCCTTCAGCCTCCTGGCTTCCACGGGGTCTTAGTGCATCCTGTTTCCTCTACGTGGAGTCTTGTCTCTGCTGGCTTTGTCTAAGTACCTTCTACTCACCCTTTATAAGTCCGCTCCAGTGTGATTTCCTCGTGAGTGCCTTTCCTGATCTGACCTACAACTGCCCTTTGCTCTATGCTCTAATAGACCCATTCTCCTTCACTTCATTATGTTTATAATTAGACACTCAGCTCTGTTGTTTTTTGATTAATATGGGTCTCCACTAATGAATGTAAGCTCTACGAGCAGGGACCATACCCAAGTATGCTCATTATCAAATCCCTAGCACTTGGCACAGTGCTTGGAAAAGGAGTTGCTCAGTACACTTGCTGAAGTAATACATGGCTATTATTTTTTCTTTTCTTTTCTTTTCTTTTTTACATGGCTATTCATTATGGAATGTTTAGGTAGAGGAAGAAGAACCCACTGGATACATTCGATTTGAAAAATTTCTTCCAGTGATGACTGAAGTACTCCTGGAAAGAAGGTAAGAAGGTACATGCAGTTGTGGAGGTAGTGATTAGAATTATCTTAATTTAAAAACACTTGGCTTTTTCACTTTGTATATTCTTTTTAAAAAAAATTTTTTATATTTATTTTTGAGAAACAGAGACAAAGCGTGAGCGGGGGAGGGGCAGAGAGGGAAGGAGACACAGAATCTGAAGCAGGCTCCAGGCTCTGAGCAAGAGGTGAACACAGAGCCCGAGGCGGGGCTCAAACCCATGAACTGTACGATCATGACCTGAGCCGAAGTCGGACGCTCAACCGACTGAGCCACCCAGGCGCCCCTCATTTTGTATATTTTATTCAACCAACCAGTGTTTATCCTGGGATAGCTTCCTTCTGACTTTTCACTATACTGTTTTTTTAATTAAATTATTTTTTTTAAGTTTATTTATTTTGAGAGAGAGAGAAAGAAAAAGGTTGGGGGGGGGGGGGGGGGGAGAGAGAGAGAGAGAGAGAGAGAGAGAGAGAGAGACAAGTAGGGGAGGACCAGAGAGAGAGGGAGGGAGATTGAATCCCAAGCAGGCTCGGCACTGATAGCATGGAGCCCGATGCAGGCCTCGAACTCACAAACCGTGAGATCATGACCTGAGCCGAAACCAAGAGCTGGACACTTGACTCCACTTGAGTGGACACTTGAGTGGACGCTTGATCCATCCAGGCACCCCAGTCACTGCATTCTGAACGGCCATTTGGCATATGCTTAGAAATATCAATGATGTTTGTACTAATCTGATAAGCAAAGTGTAATTACAGAGGCAAAAGGCTACCAAAAGCATAAACCAACAACAGATTTATTATCTTCTGTTTTGAATCATCACTGAGACTTAACCCTAATTACTCTTCTAAAGACCGTGTAGCGCTAGCTTACCATAGTTGGTTTACTGTAGAAAGTTTATTTCCCGAGAAGTGGATTTTCATCACGATGAAAAAGATGAATAGATAACATCACGTGATTTTGAACTAAATATTTTCTTTGGGTGTGAAGCGCTTTAAACTTTCATATCTCGAAATCCAAAACTGTTCCAGTGAGGGAAGTACTATTATCCTTGTATATGAGCAGCTTTTATTTTGTTCTATGTGATCGTTTATTGTGTAGAGACTGAGCTAAATACTGTGACATTTGCTCCCTTTACTGCATAATTAGATACAGACCAATTCCAGAGGATATCCTTCTTCGAGCGTTTGAGGTGTGTAAGCTCCAGGTTTTATATGTATTTATGTGAAAAATTCATCATATAGAATTTATTCGCCAAACCAAACATACAATATCCACCTTTTCTTTTAGGTATTAGATCCATCTAAACGTGGGTTTCTTTTGAAGGAAGAACTGATCAAATATATGACTGAAGAAGGTAAGAGTGATTTATTACTTCTTTTTAAACTGTGACTTATTTAAGTGATTAATAATTTAACAACAATTATGGAAAAATTCTAGGGGATACTTTTATTATTAAAAATTTTTTAATGTTTATTTTTGAGAGAGAGAGAGAGAATGTGTGAGCAGGGGAGGGGCAGAGGGAGAGGGAGACCCAGAATCCGAAGCAGGCTCCAAGCTCTGAGCTGTCAGCACAGAGCCCGACGCGGGGCTTGAACCCACGAACTGCGAGATCACGACCTGAGCCAAAGTCGGATGCTCAACTGACTGAGTCATTCAGGCGCCCCTAGGAGATGCTTTTAAATCAATCATTCTGGTTCAAAGAGTTATTGACTACTCCTGTTATTTTGGTTTTGGAATGGGTTCTGTTTTGTGGGGGTAAGAGGACGAAGGGTGGGTTAAGGGGAGAGTGATAGTTGCTGTATAGGATTTTGTAACGTATAATGAAACTTCTACACATTGAAGGCACTCTATTCACTTAAAGTATTTTCAGAATAAAAGCTATGCCCTTGGAAAACATGAACTATCAACCACTATAAATCAGTGCCTGTGACTAGATTGAAGATTTGAATTAGGTTATGGTAAAATTCCTTTTCAAAGAGCTTTTTAGTTGATGAACTTATAGATAATACAGACTCAATTGAACAGAATTCACACGGAAACTTCCAGTTCTTTATGCTGGCGGCGTTCTGTATTTGTTTTGACCTTGACCTACACATGCCCAGTTATCCATAACACTGTTTTCTTGAGGCACTCTCTCTGCTCAGGCGGATGTGTAAGTTCGTCTTCCTTGGACTTCTGTGGCCTGATGGTCAGTCTCCTGAAACCGTGCCCATCTGGGTCACGTTCCTTCCTCCCATATGAGGTTAGGGTTCTGTCTCCTTTGTTCCGTTCGCTGGTTTGCGGGTTGAGTCCCGCATGATGCACAGTTGCCTTCACTAGAGACAGAACCAAAAGTGCAAGTGACTGTGAGGACTGGAGACCAAGATTGTCCACCGGCACAGCTGGTTGGGCCACGCTGACCTGACCCACCACGAGGTGAGGCTACGGGCAACGAGGACAAGAATGACTTGGCTGTCACGGCTGCCACCAAGCACTCTTGTGACACTGTAACAAATATCTTCAAAAAGATTTTTTTTTAATGTTTATCTATCTTTGAGAGAGAGAGAGAGAGAGACAGAGCACGAGCGGGGGAGAGGCAGGGAGAGAGGCAGACACGGAATCTGAAGCAGGTTCCAGGCCCTGAGCCGTCAGCACAGAGCCCGACTCGGGGCTCAAACTCACAAACTGGGAGATCTGAGCCAAGGTCAGATGCTCAACAGACTGAGCCACCCAGGTGCCCTGAAAGCAAGAGTAAAGTCTTATGCATTACAGCCCCCTCCACCCCCCCCCCCCACCACAGTAAGTCTCAACAAATGTGGGTTGAATTATTAAAGGAATGAGCAGGGGCGCCTGGGTGGCTCAGTGGGTTAAGCAACTGACTTGGGCTCGGGTCATGATCTCACGGTTGGTGAGTTCGAGCCCTGAGTCGGGCTCTGTGCCGACAGCTCGGAGCCTGGAGGCCGCTTCGGATTCTGTGTCTCCCCCTCTCTCTACCCCTCCCCTGCTCATGCTCTGTGTCTCTCTGTCTCTCCATAATAAATAAACATTAAAAAAAAAATAAATAAATGAATGAGCCAATGAAAGAAGGATTCGTGAAGGGGCCCGATGGAGAGAGATAGGTACTGACAACATAGTGTGAATAGAGGTGGGGAGGCGGAAGTGAGCGTAATATCTCCGTATCATGGAGACTGAGGGGAGAGCGCCTGGGGGCCTTGCTGGCCAACAGCAGGAGACAACCCTGGGTAGATCTGTGGGCTAGCCTGTTGAGGCCTGGGCTCAGGGCTCGGGACTCACCCTGTGGGCACCACAGGAGCATCGAGGGGTGTTGACCAGATGGTCCTTACGGGGCAGGAGGGATTGTTGGAAGACCAGTCTGGTGCTGGCAGTTTGTTGGACGAGTAAGAGACCGGTCAGGAGGCTACTGCGGCTTTGGGAAGGTGCCCTAGCGAGGTTAGTCTGGAGCCAGCAGGCGGAATGGAAAGGAAAGATGGGTACAGGGGGCCCCCCAGGTGGCTCAGTCGGTTAAGAGTCCGACTTCCGCTCAGGTCATGATCTCACGGTTCTTGAGTTCGAGCCCCGCGTTGGGTTCTGTGCTGTCATCACAGAGCCTGCTTCGGATCTTCTGTGTCGTCTCTCTGCCCCTCCCCCACTCACGGGCACTCTCTCTCTCTCTCTCTCTCAAAAATAAATAAACTGAAAAAAAAAAGAGAGAGAGGTACAGTAGGCCTGTTTACAGCAGGATCCGTGGGTCTCGATGAGTAACAGCACGTAGGGAACAAAGGTGGGAGCTGAGGCAGGAGTAACAGGGCCTTGACTCGGATGATGGGTGTCACGGGAATGCTGTTGACTGACACCGAGATATCAGAAGCAGACTGCCTCGGACACAGAGATAAGGGGATGTTTCACAACATCCACAGACTATTAGCTTGGGAAGCTGCATTCTGGCTGCCCGGGATGTCATATGAAACACATGATAAGCCACAGCGAACCAAATTCCTGAAAGACGTCCAGGCATGTGATGGTGTCAGACAGTATTTAGCAGCAGGGAAGGTCTCCAAAACTTTGTTTCAACAAATACATGTTGCCACCTGTGTGCCAGAATGTTCTAAGTGTTAGTTAGATAACAACATGTTGAGTCCTCATAACAACCGCATTAGATGGCTGCCGTGATTATCTTCTCCATTTCGCAGGGAGGAAAACTGAGACACAGAGAGCTTAAGTGATTTGCCCAGGATCTTAAAGTTAATGAGACAGCTAAGCATTTGAACCCAGGTAGTCTGCCTCCCAAGATTGTGCTTTAAAAAAAAAATGTTTATTTATTCATTGAGAGACAGAGAGAGAGAGAGAGAGAGAGAGAGAGAGAGAGAATCCCAAGCAGGCTGCACGCTGTCAGCATAGAGCCTGATGCAGGGCATGATCTCACATGAGATCATGACCTGAACTGAAATCAAGAGTCAGACGCTTAACCAACTGAGCCACCCAGGCGCCCCCACAAGATTGTGCTTTTAATCATTAAGCTATTCCGTTCCTATCCTTAATCAAACACTGTGTACCTCCTTCCTTGCCCACGGAAGCGGTGTGACTGCCTTCTGGATTGTACTGTGAACAGCGTCGTGTTCTGAGCGGTCGAGTGTAGCCCTCGAGGTCATGGACCTTGAGCTGGACTACGGCATCCAGATCCCAGCTCTGCCACTCATTGGCCGGGGCGGTGGCCTCGCATCTCTGTGTGCCGGTTCCTCTTCTGTAAGTGGGGCAGCCATCCTTTCGTCTTGTGAGGCGCTTGGGAGGTTAACTTCGTGCGTCTCAACACGTGGTTGTTACCAGTGCTCTGTGCAGGACCTCCACGGTGCCCATCGGAGTTCGTTGGCAGTGGAGTTTCCATTTAATCAGGTGTAAGAAAGATGTTAGGCTGTATAAGTGTTCTGTCTTTTCTCAGGATGTAAGTACGGTTTCGAGAACTCGACACATTGCCCTTGTTCGATAGTCTGTTATCATTGTCCTCACGATCCCCACTTGAGTGATTTCTGTGGTTTTAGCTGAATTCCGACCTGGAAAACATCGTGTGTCGTGGCAGGTGAAAAACTCGGAAGATAAGTGATCCACAGGCCTTAGTAACTCACCGGCTCAGAGAAGCGTCTTTTGGGGGGAAAGTGGCGATTTGGATGTTTCTGTATTTTTGCTTAATATCAGGACAAAGTTCTTTCTTAAGTAGTTGGCAACCTTTCCGGCGTTCCTCCTGAGTTTGCTTCTCATCTTGGTGGCATCAGGGTCCAAGATGACCCTCAGCTGTTACCTGGATCCAGCAAAATCCACAGATTCTCTGTGCAACTTTTGGTTTCGTATGACAGCAACGCTGGGCCAGACTATAACAGAGAGGACCGTTTTGACCCGGAGGATGAGTGGCATCTGTCCGTGGGTTCAGCTGGCATCACGAAGCTGGCCGAGCTGGTCAGGGAGTATTCAGAGACTTCACGTCTCTGTCAGCAGCTCTTCAGCAACTTTGCATCGCGACCGTTTAATCCCTTCGTCACAGCCTTGCTCAATATAATGATTAGACTCCCTAGAAAAGTGAGCCTTCGGGTGAAGGCAATTCCAATAGTTTTAATTTAAATAAATAAGCAACCTTATTCAGGGGGGTCTTAATGTTCTCCTGCTGTTCTGGCTGGAGTGATCGATGTTATAGGTCGCTTGAGCTATGATGTCTGCAAGGCAGACTAAGTCCCAAGTCGGCCAGGGGTACAACTGCCTGCTCTTTGAGTGTCTGGACGGTCGTGATGTGCTGGCTCCGGGGCCCCAGGGAGAGGAACCAGCGACACGGCGGGGACCTGGGGAGCTCCGTGGCAATTAAGCTCGTCGGCGGAAAGAGAAAGCAAAAGATCAGAGGATCGTAAATGATGAATTTCCCTTCTTGTCCTTCCCAGGTGAGCCTTTCTCTCAGGAGGAAATGGAAGAAATGTTGTCTGCTGCAATTGATCCAGAATCGAATTCAGTTCATTACAAGGACTATATAGCAATGATGGTGATAGATGAAAGTTAAGTGCCTTGAAGACTTAATTTCTAACTGAGAGGCTGATTTTAAACATGGCTTGTCCTTGTGAATTTCGCGTTTTATCTTATAATTCCTGTATACGCTAATTAATGCCCAGTAACAACTATTTCAAGACACTTTGTTCTTTAAAGATGATCATTACGCTGTAAAACACAGATTTATTTGGTGTGGTCTAGCCTTATGGAATGGCAAATTGCTAATTATTTTAAAGCTTGTTCTTAAAACGTTTTAACATTATCCGTGGATTGTTGTTAATTTCCTGCAATAAAACTCAGGTGACCTTCAAATTAATTAAGCTGAAAAAATGAAGAATGACCAGAATGACCCCAGGTTTGGCATAGAAGGATCTTGGAATGGGGCAGAATGAGCACAAACTGAAAATGAGTAGTAGCATGGGGAAAGCCACAAACGACTGATGCTTCGGCATCTGAACGTGGAAGGGGCGTGATTGAAATAAATATTGATAATTAATTGCTTATGAGTGTCGATTATAAGTCTCATTTGAGATGATATTAACCCAGCTAAAGGAGTTGAGGTAATTGAATGTAGAGAGGAGAAAACTGAATGGAGGGGTGCCTGGGTGGCTCAGTCAGTTAAACGTCCCACTTTGGGTCAGGTCATGATTTTGAGGCTCGCGGGTTCAAGCCCCGTGTCGGGCTCTGTGTGGACAGCTCGAAGCCTGGAGCCTGCTTCGGATTCTGTGTCTCCCTCGCTTTCTGCCCCTCCCCACTCTCACTCTGTCTCTCTCTCTCCCCCTCCCCTGCTCATGCTTTCTCTGTCTCTCAAAAATGAATAAATGTTAAAAAAAAATTTAAAAAAGAAGACTGAATGGAAATTGATAATGCAAGGAAGTGGCAATTCTCTTCTGTCTTTAGAGTTCTTACCTGTTCACAATAGCTGCCGTGAGAGTATTGTCCTGACTACTGAGTGAGAATATTGAGAAATTCTGTGGTGTGCAGGAGGTATAGCTGTTGAAAGAGCAGAATAAAGTTATCTGAACACAAGGAATCATGATGGAGAAAGGCCCAGGAACTTACAAGCAAAGGGGGAAATAAGGTTAAGGAAAATGAATAGTCTCCCATAACCTGTCTAGCCTTTCATGTGCATGCATTACACACACAGGGATCTCTCTGTATCTTTTTATTTTTTTATTTTTAAAATTTTTATTATTATTTAAAACATGTTTATTGTTATTTTAAAAATGTTTATAATTTTTTAAATTTACATCCAAATTAGTTAGCATATAGTGCAACAGTGATTTCAGGAGTAGATTCCTTAGTGCCCCTGACCCATTTAGCCCAGCCCCCCTCCCACAACCCCTCCAGCAACCCTCTGTTTGTTCTCCATATTTATGAGTCGCTTCTGTTTTGTCCCCCTCCCTGTTTTTATATTATTTTTGCTTCCCTTCCCTTATGTTCATCTGTTTTGTCTCTTAAAGTCCTCAAATGAGTGAAGTCATATGGTATTTGTTTTTCTCTAATTTCGCTTAGCATAATACCCTCTAGTTCCATCCATGCAAATTTTTATTTTTTTAAAGTTTATTTTTGAGAGAGAGAGAGAGAGAGGGAGGGAGGGGCAGAGAGAAAGGGAGACATGGAATCCGAAGCAGGTTCCAGGCTCTGAGCTGTCCACATAGAGCCTGATGCGGGGCTCAAACCGAGATCATGACCTGAGCTGAAGTCAGATGCTTAACTGACCAAGCTGCCCAGGCGCCCCTATTTTTTATTTTTTAATTAATGTTTCTTATCTATTTTTGAGAGAGAGTGCGAGCGGGGGAGGCGGAGAGAGAGGGAGACAGAGGATCCAAAGCGGGCTCTGCACTGAGTTCGAACCCACGAACCATGAGATCATGACCTGAGCCAAAGTCGGATGCTCAACCGACTGAGCCACTCAGGCGCCCCCACAGTGATCTCTATTTAAAGATGCTTCACCCCTACGTGTGTGTATACACACACACACACACACACACACACACACACACATAAACATTTGATGTTGCTTATGATTCTTCCTCTTAGGCATGCAAGAGAGGGGCTGCTACCCAAGAAACTGTCACTATTTGTCCATTCATTCATGAAACATTTACTGAGTATTCTTGGTGTGTTAGGAACTAGAGCGGCAAGGTGGCGCTGTCCCTAACTAATCGAGGTCCCCAACCGATCGAGGTCCCCAACGGATCGAGGTCCCCAACTGATTGAAGTCCCTAACTGATCGAGGTCTCTAACCGATCGAGGTCCCCAACTGATCGAGGTCCCCAACTGATTGAGGTCCCCAACTAATCAAGGTCCCCAACTGATCGAGGTCCCTGTTTAGTGAAGGAGATCTGCAAGTCAGTCAACAACCACATTTCAGGCTGGGGCACATTCAGGGGGCTATGGAAGTGTAAAAGAGGGGTAGCTCACTCAGCCTGGTGGGTGAGTTTCCGGGAGAGGAGAGGGTCTGGTGAGCAGAGAAGGCGTCCCAGAGTAGGTAACACCTTACGGTAAAGACAAGTGGTTTACTGAGCTGGTGGCAGGACACGGGGTATTTCCACAGGGGACCAGTGAGTGCAGAAACCCTGGGGGTGTCATGAAACATGAAGCAATCTGGGAACTTAAGGTGGTGTAGTGTGTTTGGCGTGGATTTGGGGGAACATGATGAGAGATGAAGTTGGGGCGGTAGACGGGGGCTGTATCCTTAAGGATATCGGGTTAGGCGTGCAGTTAGGGTTTTAGTGTTAGAATTTCGACTTTTTCTGATGATCATCGAGAAAGAGCATTTGTAAATAGCATGGAAAATAGATCCGGGGGAGTCGAGACTAGAAAGAAGCAGAGAGACCAGCTGGTAAACGACGTGGCTGGTGGAAGGACATAGGTTGGGAATAGTCTGGCCGGAGTCCCAGGTTTCTGACTTGGACAGCGGGCAGATCGTAGAGCCACGAATTCAGCTAGGAAATCCAGGAAGCAGGTCAGGGTTGGTGGGCAAAATGGCGAGTTTGGCGGTGGACGTCTAGGGCTTGAGGAGCGAGTACATCCAACAACCAGTTGGATCAGTAAGAGGAAAATCTGGCAAGAGACTTGGATTTCGGAAGGGAAGAGGGTCAAAGCCCAAGGGGAAGGTCAGCACTTAAGGGAGGGCAGGGGAGGAGGGGCCCACGAGAGACTGGGCAGGAGAAGCCTGAGGGGGGAAAGCAGGAGAGAAGCGTCAGGAGGCCAAGTGGGAGAGGATCGCAAGGATCTCAAGGCTGTAGCGAGGGCAGGGAAGTTAAAGATGGAGAATGCAGGGGCGCCTGCGCGGCTCAGTCGGTTAAGCTCTGACTTCGGCCCGGGTCAGGACCTCACAGTTCGTGAGTTTGAGCCCCGCATTGGGCTCTCTGCTGTCAGCGCAGAGCCTGCTTCAGATCCTCTGTCCCCCGCCCCCCGCCCCTCCCTGCTGGTTCTCTCTCTCTCAAAATAAAAAATAAACTGACAAAAAGATTAAATAAAGATGGAAAAATGTGTACCAGTGGTAGCAACAGCGTTCGCGGGTGGCCTCTGCGGGAGCAGATTTGGCGAAGTGACAGGGGCAGCGTCGGGTGGGTTGGGGACCAGAGGGCTGTGAGAAAGTGGAGCGTGAGGACGGGGCAGGAGAAGGAGAGCAGGTTGAGGGAGTTATTTTCGGAAGAGGGGACACATGCAGGCGTGTGTGTACTCAAAGGGCTGAGGATAGGAGAGAAGTCAAAGACCCTAAGGAAGTAGGCGGATCCAGGTTCCAGAGCAAGGGAAAAAAAAAAAAGATTGTTTTGGGGTGGGTTGGAACAAGGAACCGGCATAGACAGTTCCTACCCAATGGCCTCTGTTTCATTCTTACTTTTTTTTTTTTTATATTTATTTTATTTTTGAGAGAGAGAGCATGAGCTCCAAGGGGCTCATGAGGGGTAGAGAGAATCCGCAGCAGGCTCCAGGCTCCTGTCCGAGCTGTCAGCACGGAGCCCTACGTGGGGCTCGAACTCACCAACCGCGAGATCATGACCTGAGCGGAAGTTGGATGCTTAACCGCCGGAGCCACCCAGGAAGGCCTGTTTCATTCTTGAATGGAGAGGAAGGTAGTAGGTTAGGAGCTTGCGTTGACAGAGAGCCCAGGTGAGGATTTTCAGGAAATCCTGGAGGATTGTGTTCAGTGACCCGGGCTCAGGAGCAGAAATGGTGGGTTGCTCGGCTGACTCAGGGTTAAGGTCCTGTCATCCAAGATGGAAGGAACCAAAGGGCAAGGCAGTGGGGGACTCCGCAGGAAAGCAGGCATGGGGATGGTCTGTGGAGTCCACGTGTTCGGCACAGATAGGGGAGCGGCTAACAGACTGCGGCAGAGGGGCAGGGCCCCCGAACCTCTACAGGGCAGCACGAGTGTGGCCGGAGGGAGGGGGGACTGGCTTGCTTCCCAGTCGTAATCCAGTCTGCTTGACATTGAACTCCAGTGCGTTCTTAGGGCGTTCGTCTGCTCTCCGCGTTTTTCCAGCTAACATCTGTGCACTATTCACCGTGCCCTCCACCTATCAGCTCCCCTGACCCGCGCATCCCCCGCGGATAAGGGGTACTGTTGCGTTACCCCCATTTCACAGCGGTGGTAACAAGGCTACACAGCTCTGAGGGTTGTATTCGTCAGTGTTCGCCACGTTGTGTTGTGGTAACAAATAACCCGAAAACCTCGGGGCTTTCTACGATGAGCTGTTACTTGTTCGTGTTTTATGTCACGTGACCTGTTCCAACCGTGTCTTCGACGGGAGGGTGGCCATCTGTCCTGGTTCACCCCGGGGGGTTCCCACCGGTCCCTGTTGTACGGACATAACTGTTACTAGAGCCCCCTCTTAGCAGCATGCCAGTTGAGACCATCGAAATGTGGTCATCCTGTTCACAAATAGCACATAAGGGGCGCCTGGTGGCTCCGTCCGTTAAGCATCTGACTCTGGATCCCGGCTCAGGTCACGATCTCACGGTTCGCGAGATCGAGCCCCACGTCAGGCTCTGTCCCGCCAGTGCCGAGCCTGCTTGGGATTCTCTCTCTCCCTTTCTCTCTGCTCCTCACCTGCTCACACGTGCGCGCTCTCGCTCTCTCTCAAAATAAACCTAAAAACAATAGCACATGAAAATGATGGTGAGGAATCCTTCCTGCTGGAAGGTTTTGGGAACGATAACCACCGAGGCGTGCTAACGGCCGGGGCAACACCCGAGTGGGGAACGGATGTGGCGCTCGCTTTGCGGTGCGTGTGAGAATCACCACCCGGAGAGGAGGACGAGCCTCGTGCCCGTGGGCCAGGGCGGGGCCGCGTGAGGGAGGGGGGGCGGTGGCCCCGAGAGCGTCAACCCCCAGGCTGCCCGCGATGGCGACAGGCTGTGGCCGCGCCGCGGCCTGGCAGGGGCGTGAAATGCCCTGTAAGGAGGAAGCGCACCCAGGGCCACATCATTCGGCGGCAGCGGCCCGCACCAGCGTGTCGCGTTCAAGCGTGTCCTAGTGCCCAGCTCGGGGGCCCAGGCAGGGACTTGTCCGGAGCGCGCGGGCAGCTCAGCCTTCTCTTCCAGGAGCCTGTGGCCCCGGGCGACCCCGGTGCCACAGAAGCACAGCTTGGTGAGTTCGCCCCGATGCTCTTCATGAGCAGACGGTGCCACGTTGTCCTCCTGGGGAGGCGCGCTCCCTCCCGGAAGCTCCCTCGGGGCCGGGGACCCCCTTCTGGAATTCCTTCGGAAGTTCTGACTGGCGGCCGACTTCCCACCCCGTCTCGAGGAGATTCGGTCCCTTGGGTAGTCACAAGAGTTGGCCCTGGGGAATGCGGTCCATTTATCTTTAGCACAGACGTTGTTTTTCAGAGGCCCCCCCATAGAGCGCAACCCAGAAATCCGGTTTCGTCTTCTAGTTGTGGCATCAGTGTGGCCTGTTTACAAAGGGGAGGGTTGTCTTCGTCCGCAGGCACCTCTCTCACCCCCGTGGCCCTCGGCCTCCGGTGTGAACCACAAAGAAAGAGCCTGATTCTGCTTCCCCTGGCTTCCCAGGCATCCAAGTGCCTGGAGGATTCTTTTCCGTGGCGGGGGGGGGGGGGGGGGGGGGGAGGGACGGGTCCGTGTAGATCTTTCTCCCTTCCGGCTGCCGGGGAAGCGCACGCCTCGCCCATACAGCCACTTCTTCGTGGAAGATGAGCGTCACTGCCTTGTGTCCTCTGGGCACGTTAACAAGCAGACGGCCTCCTGGTCACGCGAGCCCCACCTCGTGCCGGGCGCGGTAGCTTCGTGTTTCCACAGTGTGGTCTGCGATCTCCTGCATCGGGACACCTGGGAGGGGTGCCCCGTAGACATTCGGGCTCCCGAGCCCCACTCCAGAACCCGAAAACGGAATCTGGGCGTGCTGTGGCGCAGGGGTGGGACTTGGAGGGGGCTCTGCCTCTGACTGATTAGGCAGCGGGTGCAGACGTTCAATACTGCTGAGTCTCTGCGTCTTAATTGGTAAGGTGGAAAGAACCCCTACCTTATGGGGTTGGTGGGAAAATCAAATGAGATAATGAAAGAAAATTCTTTAAGGGGTGTGAGGTGTGACACAAATCTTATTTATAGGAAACCAGCCAGGGAGGGAGGAAGGGAAGGAGAAAAAGAGGAGAAGGGAGAAGGAGGACGGGGAGGGGTGGGGAGGGAGAAGGGGACAAGGGGGAGAGGAAGGGGGAAGGGAGGAATCAGAGAGGGGAGAGGGGGGAAGAGAGGCCAGCTGCCTGGGTAGGGACAATCAGAGAGGGTGGGAAAGTCGTAGGCGATAATGTGTTTAATCTGGGGGCTAAAGGCAGTGATCCATCTCAGGTACTACTGGTAGAAGGAGATCAGGAGGTTTGCTATCTTGGTGCTATTGATTACAAGCTCTTAAGTGTAGATCGAGAAATCCGGAGGGTTTTTAAAAACGTTTTATGTATTTATTTTTGAGAGAGAGCGCACATGCACGGGAGTGAGGGAGGGGCGGAGAGAGAGGGAGACAGAGAATCCCAAGCAGGCTCCATGATGACAGCTCGGAGCCTATAACTCGGGGCTCAAACCCACGAGCCATGAGACCATGACCTGAGCTGAAATCAGGAGCTGGATGCTTAACCGCCTGAGCCCCCCAGGCGCCCTGAATTGGAGGTTTTAGGCAGTGCTTTATCTTTTTTTTTTTTTAAAAACTGCAGTAAAATAAAAAAACGGTATAAAATTTGCCATCTTAACCGTTGTCAAATGTACAGTTCAATAGTGAGTATATTTATGTTCTTGTGAATTAGATCTTCAGAACTTTTTCATCTTGCACATCTGAAATGCTGTACCCATGAAACAACTCCCCTCTCCCCCCCCCCGCCGCCGTGAATACCATTCTACTTTGTTTCTGTGAGGTTGACTACTGTGAGTTAAATACTGCGTGTAAGTCGAATTGTACTGTATTTGTCTTTTTGTGACTGGGATGTTTCACTTGGCATAGTGTCCTCAAGGTTCATCCACGTTGTCGCAGGGGTGAGGATTTCCTTTCTTTTAAAGGCCGAATAATACTCCATCGTAGGTACTGACCACATTTTGTGTATCCATTCGTCCATCGGTGGGTGTTTGGGTCGCTTTCACGTCTTGGCTACTGTAAATCATGCTGCCATGAATGAATCCGGGTAAATACCCAGAAGTGGGATTGCTGGATCTTTCTCCTTTTTTGCAAAATTGCTCTCAGTCACAGTGCTTTTAAAGTGGCATAAATTATTCACCTCACTTACTGGAGAAAGCTCTCTAATTCACTTGAGGAAACAATGTTTTATTGTTATTTAAAAAATTGATGCGGTGGAACATTTGAGGCCAATTCTAGTTCTTTGGAGAAGGAGGTAAGATAAAATAGCCCACTGTGAAAATCCAGACACAGTTTTATATGAGCGTCTGTGCAGAGTGGCAGATAGATCCGGGTACTTCCTTGTTAGTCTTTAGCTACTCAGTAAGAAATCTTGAAAGCCACTTCGAGCCATTTATGACTATGTTTATGAAATTTATGGAAGTATGGATCGAGTATTACCTGACTTCAGTATGGCTAAAAAAAAAGTCAGGATTTTGTGTGTGTGTGTGTGTGTGTGTGTGTGTTCTGAATGCTTAGGTTTTAAATATCTTGCCAGCTGTGGTGACTCCATTCGGAACCCAGTTACCAGTTCAAGGCATGATGTTCACAGGGGCAGAGTTCATTGTTAGGGAGAGTAAAGATGACTCAATTTGCCAACTAGTCTTCTTGGTAATTTCCAGTATTTTTTAGTTACTCTTCACGAAATCGGAGGAGACCTTGTAAGTCAGCTGACCAAGAGCTCCGCCATTTTCTTGACGCTCATTTCCGCTTGCAATGCCGGTGCTGTATTTAATTCCAGGTCACTTTGTGGGAAACTTTTTAAGCCTCTTATCAGTTTAAGGAGGCTAGTTTTGTTAAAACCAGATAACATCTGTGAATCCCCCACTTGACTGGGCACCCACGTGTTTAGTAAAGGGTGAGAGTGTGTATGGGGGCCAAGGCACCCCCGTGCTACCCTTAGGACACCTGCCTTCCTTCCTGACACGTGACTCCTGACATGTGGACCCCGTGACCATGCTAGTGTCTATCCATATTGTGCATGGTCAGAGCTAATTCTAATTTTGAGAATCTCCAGAGGAAAGGGTAAACAAAGTAAAACGTAAAATGCTCTGAAAGTTGTCCGAGTATTTCTAAAGCAGTGCATGGCTATTAAAAAGAAATCGGAAAATATGAGTACGCAAAAAAGAAGAGAAAGCCCAAGACTATGTATCTTTATGTAACATCTTCAGAACGTCACTATGGAGTCGATTGGTCAGGGTCCTAGACAGAAACAAGGCTGCTTCACTGAAGTGAAAGGGGATTCACAGGAAGGCAGAGGTGCTCATAGTGTCCACAGACTGTGAGATCATGACCTGAGCCAAAGTCGGACACTTAACCGACTGAGCCACCCAGGCGCCCCTGTAATCTGCACTTTAATACACCATGAACAATTTTGCTGTTAGTGTGTATTTACCTAAAATAGAAATTTAATCATTGAGTAGTATGTAATTGTTGGGGTCTATTGTAATATATTTAACTAGTTTCTTATTCCTGGTCATTTAGATAATTTTCAGTTTTGCTCTATCACGATAAATTGTTATGAATATCCGGGTAGTTAAATCTTAATTATTTGCTTAGAATACATTCCTAGAAGCGGAATGGTTGAGTCAACTTTATTTTTTTATTTTTTATTTTTCAAATTAATCAATTAATTATTTATTTATTTTAAAAAAATTCTTTTTAATGTTTATTTATCTTTGGGACAGAGAGAGACAGAGCATGAACAGGGGAGGGTCAGAGAGAGAGGGAGACACAGACTCTGAAGCAGGCTCCGGGCTCTGAGCTGTCAGCACAGAGCCCGACGCGGGGCTTGAACTCACAAACTGTGAGATCATGACCTGAGCTGAAGTCGGAAGCTCAACCGACTGAGCCACCCAGGCGCCCCTTTATTTTTTATTTTTTGATGTTTCTTTATTTTAGAGACAGAGTACCAGTGGGGGGAGGGGCAGAGAGAGAGAGAGAGACAGAGAGAGACAGAGAGAGAGAAGGAGACAGAGAATCTGAAGCAGGCTCCAGGCTCTGAGATGTCAGCACAGAACCTGATGCGGGGCTCGAATCCATGAACTATGGGATCATGACCTGAGCCGAAGTTGGATGCTTAGCCGACTGAGCCACCCAGGCGCCCCTGGTTGAGTCAACTTTAAAGAGCTGGGGACTTATTTATAAGCCTATTGTTAATAATGTGTTTTCAAGCTATTCTAGAGAAACCCTCAGCTTTTTTAACTTTGCCAATTTGATAGGCAAAAAATGGCATCTCTTGATTTTTTAAGTATTTGCATTCCATTGATTACTTGAACTTTCTAAAGGCCCGGGACAATGTATATTGGAGGATTCCGTTGGATTAGCTCCAGGAGGCACCAAATCGGAGCCCTCACAGACTGTTTCCTGTCAGACAGAAACGACAATCCTGCTGCCTGCTGCGAAATAGAGCCCAAGGCAGAGTCCAGATTCCAGAGGTACGCTTTCCCTCTAGACGCTCATCGCGTGGAGGAGGTGATGAGTGAGAACGAGCCACCGTCACACAGAACAGTTGGCCGGAAGTGTCACAAATACCCAAGGAAACAAATAGGAGCCTGGGGAATAAACATGCAAATAAGAAGTGAAGAGTGATCACCAAAGTCAGAGCGAGTTCTTGAGATGTAAACGCGTTTCCCAGTGCAATTCGTTTGCTCGCGCGGTCAACATCGACTGAATCCCTAGTACATGCCAGACTCCATTCTGGGCACCAGTGATGCCGAAATGAATGAGACCCAGTCCTTGCCTTCGACAGAGCTCAGTCTTATGGGAGAGATGTCACGACAAGCCATTACACCACGCAGTAGGTGTTTAGCAGCGATAGCAAGGTGTTTGGGGATCCAAGCAGAAAGCAGCCAGCTCTGCCTGGGGGACTCACAGAGGGCTTCATAGAGGGAGTGACAGGATGAACCACAAGAGGTTTCTGTGCCCCTGTTAGTGGTGTTGCTGCCAGTACTGGGTGGGGGAGAATGTTCTGGAAAGAGGTGGCTTGAAGCTCATGCTAAAATAGCTATACAGCATGGGAGAAAGAATGGATCTGCTTTGGGGATGCCACCTGTGCCAGGTGCAAAATATGTGACCTGGGAGAGGTCATTTGATGTGTTTCTACCTCGGTTGCACAGCTATAAAATGGCAGTCTTCACATCTATCTTGTAGGGTTGCTCTGAGCATTAAGGGGTGCCCGCGCAGGACTTGATAAGCGGTATCTGTCACTACAAAGTGCTCAGTAAACATCTGTTGAGTGATGAATACAAATGTTTTCTTATATAGTAGATCTTTTAGAACTATATGATGAAGTTGAGTTCAGATGCTTGTAGGGTTTCCGGGCATAAGGAAGGCTATTTTCCTCAATGAGTGACCTCACGAATTTTATGAAAAAAGGGCATACATGTTTTAACTTCATTCAACAAACATTTATTTAGTGCCACTCTGTGCTTGGAACTGCCCCGGTGAACAAAACCAAGTCCCTGCCCTTTCGGAACTTGGCTTCTCGTTGCGGAGACAGCAATGAGTCAATAGATGTATATGTCACACGGGGAAAAGCCCCGTGGAGAAGAAGCAAGATAAGGGTAATTAAGAGAGTGTTGGGACACCATTCCAGCCAGGGTGATACGGGATGTCTTCTCCAAGGAGGTGACATTGGAACAGTGACCTGAAAGAAATGAGGGAGCATTGGGGAAGAGCATTCCCCGCAGAGAGGACAGCACGTTCCCAGGGTTTGGCAGCCTGGAGAAGCAGCAAGGAGACCGCTGAGGCCGTGGTAGCCTGGGCGAAGAGAGGGAAGCAGGAGTTGGGGATGGGGAGGTAGGCAGGTCCAGAACACGAAGGGCTGTGTAGGCTGGGAAGGGACTTCGGTTATTTGCTAAATGCGAAGAGAAGCCACGGAATGGCGTAGAACCGATCAGTGGCCTGTTGCATGGAGTATGGCCTCTCAGACCAGGGTGACAGTGGCAGATGGGGTGAGAAGTGGTTGGCATCCATCCATGTGGAACGTGAACCAAAAGGATTTCCTGAAGGATTAGATGTGAATGGAGAAGGAGACAGATGTCGAGGAATGGAGAATGTGGTGGGGGACAATGGCAACACGGAGAAGCCAACTAAACACCCAGGTTGGCTGTCCAAGCCCAGAACCCACGGCAGGAGCTGGGAGTGGAATGGTCAGTGTTCTGGTGACAGTCAAAGCCGTGGCATTGGGTGGGACCACCTAAAGAGGGCGATGGGTAGAGAAGAGGAGAAAGACACACAGAGGAAACATGGTAGCGGGAAGATCCCGGATCCTGCTGTGTCCCCACTCACCAAGTACCAGTGAGGGCCTCTGTCTGTCTAGACCCTCACCCAGTTCTTTCTAGTCAACGGCCTTTCAGATTCCCAGAGACAATTTGGACCCCCCCCCCCCGGCTTAGAAAACACTGCAGGTGTTGGAGACAGCTCCAAACTTTTTACTGCGTGTGCAATCCAAGAATATCCCCTCTGACCACATTGCAAGGGACCTGTCACGATGCCCATGATTTCCCAATTTCTTTTAAACTCTCATGATCTTCAGCCCTGAGTGGAAGGGAGTCAAGATTAATCAGGGCCTACCTAGCCCTGTCGGGGGCTTTGTTAGAACGTATAGGGGCTCAATCTAGAAAACTGAAAACATGCCCAAAATGCTAATAATTTTTTTAAATGTTTATTTACTTTTGAGAGAGAGAGAGAGAGAGCATGTGCAGGGGAGGGGTAGAGAGAGAAGGAGACAGAATCTGAAGCAGGCTCCGGGCTCACAGCACGGAGCCCAACGCGGGGCTCGAACTCACAAACCGTGAGATCATGACCTGAGACGAAGTTGGCTGCTCAACCGACTGAGCCACCCAGGCGCCCCATGACTTTGTTTTTCTAAATCGAGTCTGCCCCCAAGCCCCTCCTGTCCGATCATGTTACGAAGAGCTCTCGGTTTACTAGTTTTCCCACCAGCCGGGAGCAGAGACCCCACCCCACTCACCCCTGATGTTAGAAGCAGGCCCTTCTCTGCGGGGGGCCACAGGTGTGGCTCCCCTGCCTTCCCACTGCCCAGGCCCAGGGACCCCACCTGCTCTCACCGGACACTTCAGCTCTTTGCTTGTTTGTGGGAAGGCTTTTGAAAGCAAAGGCATTTTGCTTCTGCCCTGTTTGCAAAGGAAGCCCCGGTTCTCTGGGACTCAAAGCCCAGCGTGCCCCCCATGAAGGGGTGGGTGGTGAGGAGGAGAGACGGAATTACTTTTTAAGTTTTTCTCTTTCAACAGCAGGAAGAATAATAAGAATAAGGATAACACAGTAATAACTCTATAAGTTATTCTGCCGGGCTACAATATATATGTTTTTGTAAAATGCTTTATTATGAAGAGTTAGTGGGCAAAGTACAGTGAAATATGTTTTTGTAAAATGCTTTATTATGAAAAGTTAGTGGGCAAAGTACAGTGAACACCCCCCCCCCCCACACACACACCTCCTTCCTCAGCAGCTGTCAACTCAGGTCCCATCCCATCTGTCTTCAGGTACACCTCCCCCTCGTTATTCTCAGACAACTCCAAGACACCATTTCATCTCATCCATGATATTTTAAGCATATTTAAAAGACAAAGATTCTGGGGCACCTGGGTGGCTCAGTCTGCTCAGGTCATGATCTCCAGTCCGTGAGTTTGAGCCCCGTGTCAGGCTCTGGGCTGATAGCTCGGAGCCTGGAGCCTGCTTGGGATTCTGTGTCTCCCTCTCTCGCTCGCTCTCAAAAATAAACATTAAAAAAATAAAGATAAAGATTCTTATTGAAAAACATAACCATAATATGATGAAAATAATAATTGCTTAATGTTACCATATATCCGGCCAATGTTCAGATGATCAGTTTTCCCATAAATGTAATGAGAGGCTTTAAAAAAAACACAGTTTGAGTTAGAAGTCCAATACGATTGGTTGTAGTGTGTGCGATTAGTTGATTTTTTTTTTAAGTTCCCTTTAACATATGATTTTTGTCTCCAACCTTTCTTCCCCCCGCCCCGCCCTGACACATAATTATTGAAGAAACGGCGTCGTTTGTCCGATAGACTTTCCCACGGGCTGGATTTCGCTGGCCGCATCCCCATGAGATATGAGCGTGTCCCTCTGTCCTCTCTAACCCATAATTTGGCAGTTGGATCTAGGCTTGATCAAATTTGGGTTTGATTTTCTGGGTGGTGCAAGATGACTTTATAAGCGTTGTGTCCTTTCATTGGGGAATGTGTGATACCTGGTTGTCCGTCTGGACGTCAGTGCTGTTGGCGTTGAGCGCTAAGTTTATCCGTACACGAGGGGTTGCAAAATGGTGAATCCGCTTCTATCCTTGCGTTCTCTAATGGTGACCAATGAGTTTTTGTTTGCTTTTTAGCATTGTCAGAAACTTCTGTGTGTTTGTCAGAAACTTCTGTGTGTTTGGTATGTTTCCATCCGTCGTCGTTACTCGTACTGATGCTCCAGTACCCCATCTTTGCTTAGTGGGAGTCTCTTCAGGTTGGCTTCTGAGAGCTTCCTGGGTACGGGGGATGAGATGTTTTAGGCTCGTTTCATACAGTATTTGGTTTTTAAAGATGTGTTGTCCATCCTTGGTGACCTGAGATCGGGGCCAACACTGGGTCTTTCCTTGTGCTGTGTGATTAGGCAGAAAGAAGCGCAAGAAAGGTTTGGTTGGTGTTAGAGATTTGTGGGTCCAGATACCTGCTTTCCATTGTGGTTTTACACAGTAGTGCACAGACACAAACCCTCTGGTGAAATGGGGATCAGAGAACCTTCAGGATGGTTTGTGAGCAGCTTAGTTAATCTCCTGACGCTAGAAGCTGGATCGGAGAACGCCACTGGGACATAAGACCCAAGCGTGGGCCTCTGATTTCTCAAATCCAGACAGGATTCTCTGGGAGGCCGTGTATGGAGAACCTCTGAACACATCGTTATAATCAATATAGTAACTGACTTTTATTTTTTTATTTTTATTTATTTTTAATAGTTTTTTTAAGTTTATTTATTTCTGAGAGAGAGAGAGTGCACGAGCAGGACAGGGGCAGAGAGAGAGGGGGACAGAAGATCCGAAGCAGGCTCCACTCTGACAGCACAGAGTCCAATGCGGGGCTCGAACTCACGAACCACGAGATCGTGACCTGAGCTGAAGGTGGACGCTTAACTGACTGAGCCACCCAGGCGCCGCAGTAACTGACTTTTAAATCCCAGTGGCAGGAGGATTTATTACTTGTCTTGATTTCCCGCTTGTTGGTACAACAACGCTAACAAAAATATAGGAGAGGCAGGCCCCGTACACACTTTTTAAAACAGTAGTAAAAAGTGATAAGAGCCAAGCTCAACATCTTTCCCCTTGTGTGGCCGGTCAGATTCACCTTCCCTGCAGGGGAAGGACCCAGTGGGCAGTTGGAGAGAGCTGGAATTGCTATTCTTGCACTCCGTCTAGAATGTGAGGGGGCTCGTGGCTGTCGTTCCCTGTAGTTCAGGGGGTGGGGCCCGAGTCAGGAGGTCTTTGAACAGGACTCAGCTCGCAGCAACCTGTGCCAGAGCTGGATCCGCGGAAGAAAAAGTGGGACGAGGACAAGGGGCTGCTTCTGGAAGCTGGAAAGAAGGTAATGAAAGAAGCACATCCCTGTCTGAATTCTATAAACATGGACTTAAGAGGGAATGTGGGGGGCGGGGTGCGCCTGGGTGGCTCAGTTGGTTGAGCGTCCGACTTCAGCTCAGCTCATGATCTCGCGGTCTGTGAGTTTGAGCCCCGTGTTGGGCTCTGTGCTGACAGCCCAGAGCCTGGAGCCTGCTTCGGATTCTGTGTCTCCCTGTCTCTCTGTCCCTCCCCTGCTCACTGTGTCTCTCTGTTTCAAAAATAAATTAAAAATTTTTTTTAAATTTTAAAAATTAAAAAAAAGGAGGGTGGTTCGGGGATAGGACAGGGTAAAGGGCAGGAGAGGCAGGAGACTGAATATGCAGAACCAGGGACAATGACCAACTGACTCAGTCTTTTGGGGGACATTGGAAATGAGAGGGGTGTTTTGATGGGGAGGGTGACCAGAAGAACTAACAGCTGGAGAACAACCAAGCTTACATTATTCTGGAGCTGCCTTTGCAAGGCACTGATCACCTCTTTGGGTGATCTATTTATTTATTTTACAGTTTATTTTATTTATTTTGAGAGAGCATGTGTGTGAGTGGGGGAGGGACAGAGAGAGGGAGACAGAATCCCAAGCAGGCTCCAAGCTGCCAGCACGATGCAGGGGTCAAACCCATGAATGGGGGTGGGGATCATGACCTGAGCAGAAGTCAAGGATCAGGCGCTCAACCAACTGAGCCACCCAGGTGCCCTACCCCTTTGGGTGATTTAAAAAGGACTTTCTATTAAGAAATTTCAACACTAGGGGCGCCTGGGTAGCTCAGTCGGTTGGGCATCCGATTTCGGCTCAGGTCATGATCTTGCGGTTCGCGAGTTCGAGCCCCATGTCAGGCTCTGGGCTGACAGCTTGGAGCCTGGAGTCTGCTTCAGATTCTATGTCTCCCTCCCCTGCTCACGCTGGGTCTCTCTCTCTCAAAAATAAAGTAAAAAATAAACATTAAAAAAAAATTAAAAAAAAAAAGAAATTTCAACACTAAAAGAATAGGACAGGTGTACTCCCATGTATCCGTCAGCCAGTGACACGTTCCCAGTCTTGCCCTGTCTATGCCACCTGTACCCTCACCCCTGCTAGACCATCTCAGAGCCAATTGGAGACATATGTCATTTCATCTCTAAGGGCTTTGATATTATCTTTGACAGACATGGATGCCCTTCCCTTTTTTCTGCACAACCACGAAACTGTTATTATAACATAAAAAAATTAACAAGGATTCCTTAATATTGTCTGATATGCAATCATTGTTTAAGTTTTCACACTTGTCTCATAAATGTCTTTTTACCATTGGTTTATTCCAATCAGGATCCAAACAGTGTCCACACGCTACATTTGGTTGATGCCTCTTTCCATCTCTCCCGCTCCCCTCCCCTTTTGTTCTTGCCATTTATTTGTGAAAAGCCTGGCCACTGGTTCTATAGAATAGTCCACGTTTTGGATTTGTCTGATCGCATTTCTGTGGTAGTGTTTGACGTGGTTTTCTATTCTCCATACATCCTGTAGACCCATTGTTAAAACTAGAGGCTTGATCAAATTTCGAGATCAGTTATGTTTTTGTTTGTGCTTTTTTGCAACTTCATTGAAGGTGGTATATATATATTTTTAAAAGTTTACTTATTTCTTTTGAGAGAGAAAAAAAAAGCACAAGTCAGGGAGGGGCAGAGAGAGAGAGAGTGAGAGAGAATCCCAAACAGGCTCCACACTGTCAGCAACAGAGCCTTGATGTGGGGCTCCAACTCATGAACCATGAGATCATGACCTGAGCCGGAGTTGGACGCTTAATTGACTGAGCCATCCAGGTGCCCCTAAATGGTGATTTTAAAAAAAATTCTGTTATTCCTTCTGTATTTATGTGCTGGGATTCCTCTGTTAAGAATAATTTTCCTTCATGGACTGTTAGGCTCCTTTGAAATGTTGTCTGTACAGCAGAGGTATCGTGGTTTGCTTGGTTCCTTTCTTTAATTTTTCAAAAGAAATGTTTCTTGATTTCTTAAAAAATTAAAAAATATATATATATATTTTAAGAGAGAGACAGAGCATGATCAGGGGAGGGGCAGAGAGAGAGGGAGACACAGAATCTGAAGCAGGCTCCAGGTTCTGAGCTGTGTCAGCACAGAGCCCGACACGGGGCTTGAACTCACGAACCAAAAGATCATGACCTGAGCCAAAGTCAGATGCTTAACCGACTGAACCACCCAGGCGCCCCTCTTCATTTCTTTTAAAAACATGCATTTTATTTTTATTGATTGTGTGTGTTACAGGTGGGGTCTGAAATTGCCTGGGCCCTTATGGGAGGTGTGGCCCTCACTTGGGTGCCAGCCAAAGCCGGAGTGGGTAACATGCGAGTAACCTAATTATTTTCTGGTGATTTCTAGTGTTTGCATTAGCAGTTAGTCGCTATTTTTGTCACAGTGAATCTGTCTTTTTTCATGTGGGTGGAAGTGAAGTGTTTGGACTTGATTTGATGTAATAAAGCTGTTGCAGATTGATAAACAGGTTTCAAATGTTGTAAGGTTATAAAGAAAAAGATGATTCAGAGTATTTATGTAAATGATAAATAGTGCAGCAAGAATTCATAAGAAATCTGAATGTAATTCTTCCCTAACTAAACACATATAAACGACCAACTAACACACACACATATATTTTAGTATGCTTTGCTATTGAACATATTTAAATTATATATTTAAAACAACGTTCATGTTAAAGTTTATTTATTCTGAGATTATGTGTGCGTGAGCGGGCGAGGGGCAGAGAGAGAGGGAGAGAGAATCCCAAGCAGACACCGTGCTGTCGGCTCAGAGCCCAAGCGGGGGCTCCGTCCCAAGAACTGTGAGCTCATGACCTGAGCCAAAATCCAGAATTGGATGCTTAGCTGACTGAGCCACCCGGGTGCCCCAGGTAATCCAAAGCAACCCCACCCACACAACTAGGATTTGCATCTTTTTGTGTCTGTTTCTTCCATTTTAAATTTGGTCATTCAAGAACACACATTGGTTACCAGGGAATTTGGAGGCAGTTGTAAGCCAGATAGAAATTTAGTTAAATTTCTGCAAAGATCAGATAGTTTCAAAATGCTCTTAACAGGGGAATCGGGAATTCATATGGCGTGGGAGATAGAGTTATTTCCAAACAGTTGGAACCTCACTCCAGGGAAAGGCTGCGTGTCTAAATCCCTGATGGACGTGCCCGGGGCGCACGGCTGATGCCAGGGGCTTGGGTCCTGAGGGCGGTGCAGCAATAGTGAGGTTGGGCAGGCAGGTACGAGGCTCACAGAAGTGTAACCCGTGGGCCCAGAGGGGGCACCCGGGGCCCAGTCAGCCGTGGTTGAAAACTGTTCCGGACCTGGAGGTGTGGACCGAGGGGGCCCACGCGCCTCCACACTGTCCCCTCCTAGTGCATGCGCCCCTTGGTTCCCGGCCCTGGGCTCCCGGGCAGGTCCAGAGGGACCCCCAAGTCGGCACCCCCACCCCCACCAACCCTCTGCCAGCGCTGACTCCCCGCTGTGCCCCTTGGTCTCTGAGCTGATCTCCCCTGCCCCCGCCCTACCCATCGTCTCCGTGTTCGTTCTTCTTCCTTTTCTCTTTATCCCCCTGTCTATTTCTCTCCTATCCTGATCCTACTCAGGTCTACTCCTCTTGTAAAAGACACTTTCCGGGGCGTCTGGGTGGCTCAGTCGGTGACGCGTCCCATTTCCGCTCAGAGCATGATCTCGGGGTCTGTGAGTTCGAGCCCCGCGTCCGGCTCTGTGCTGACAGATCAGAGCCTGGAGCCTGTTTCAGATTCTGTGTCTCCCTCTCTCTCTGACCCTCCCCTGTTCATGCTCTGTCTCTCTCTGTCTCAAAAATAAATAAACATTAAAAAACAAAGTTAAAGGACACTTCCCTTCCCTAGGACGCATTCCCCGCATCCCTGGTCTCTCCCTGCCCTTCACCACTGGCCCGGGGAGAGAGTGCTGGCCTCTCCAGTCCACTTCTGTCCTCCCTCCGACCCTCAGACCCTCCACCCTGCCTTCTCTGGGGCACCTGGCCTGCCTCCCGCCCCCTGCCCTCTCTGTGGCCACTCACCAGCCTACCACCCAAATCCCAGCTGCCACTTCCGGTCCTTGACCTGTGTGAGTTCACTGTTGCTGCAGCGTTCCCAACTTGCGGGATTCAAAAGCATGCTCTTTCCAGATCCCCCTCCCTCTCTCATCCCCTTAAATATTAATGTCCCTTAATGACATTCATGAAATGAAATTAATGAAATTAATGACACCTTAAATATTAATGTCCCCGGGATTCAAGCCTTAGCTTTCCTTTAAACAACAACTCCCCCTTCCCCCTGCCCAGCCCCTGGTAACCACCTTTCTGCTTTTCTGTTTCTATACACTCGGCTACTCTAGGACGCTCATGTGAGTGGAATCAGGCACTCCTTGTATTTTTGTGACTGGCTTATTTCACTTAGCGTCATGTCTCTGCGTGTGACAAGATTTCTTTCCTTTTTAAGGCTAAATAATATTTCATCGCACATGTAGAACACATTTTGTTTATCTGCTCACCTGTTGATGGGCACTGGGCTCCTTCCACCGTCTGGCTTGTGCAGATAGCACTGCTTTGAAGGTGGGTATGCAAATGTTTCTTCCAGATCCTGCTTTCAGTTCTGTTGGCTATATGCGCAGAACTCTATCAGATCTTACCGTAGTTCTGTGTATAATTTTCTGAGGAACCACGGTACCGTTCTCCATAATGGTTACACCATTTTACGATCCCGCCGACACTGGTCGAGGTTTCCAGTTTTTCTGTGTTTTTGCCAACGCTTGTTATTTTCTGGGGTTTTTTGATAGCTGTCATCCTACCAGTGTTTTGATTTGCATTTCTCTGATGACTGGTCGCATTGACCATTTTTTCATATGCCTGTTTTGCCATTTGTATGTCATCTTTTGCAGGAATGTCTGTTCTAGTCCTTTGCCCATCTTTAAGTTGGGTTATTTGATTTTGTTGTTGTTGCTGTTGTTGACTTGGAGGTCTTTATAGTGTCTGGATATTAACGCCTTATCAGGTATGAGGTGTGCAAATATCTCCTCCTATTTTGTAGGTTGCCTTTTTCACTCTGTTGATTTTGTTGCCCAGAAGTTTTCAAGCTGGGTGTAGTCCCGCTTGTCTGTTTTTGCTTTTGTTGCTTGTGCTTGGCATGTTTCTAGAACACGTTTGAGTCCTACAACTCAGTGGCTCACGGCCACGGAAGGGCGATAAGAGGAAGTGCCACCATCTTTGTTCCTTCAAAGGCTCCTGAACTGAGGTTTGCTGGGTTTCAGTGGGGACTTACCCACGCTATAATTTGAGGGAGAAAAAGCGTCTTACTGGGCAGAAGCTTCTGTCAGGTCCTCTGTTATAGACCAGCTTACAGATGGTTGAGAAAAAATGCTTTTCCTTTTTAATAAAAACAACGGCAAATAGCTACACGTTCAAACTTGTAAAAACCTGTCAACACAGAGTACTAAGCCTGCTAATGAATATACCTTAGGAGAGCAAAGACCAAAAAAAACCAAAAAACAAAAAAAAGAAAAACACAAACTCATGCTTTGCTGCTAAAAATTAGCTTTATAATATACTTTTTGGCAAAAGGGGAGAATGAAAAAGAGCCGCAAAGACATAAAAAAGGCAGCAGGGAGACAGCCCCTCCCCTTCGTCTTCACCCTGGTCCTGGGTGTTTGGCGCCCACAGGCACTGAGTTGAGACCACCGGGTGCGTAAGGTGCTGAGAACGAAGGGTGACCTCGACAGGACAGAGGCGCCCAAGTGTCTCCCTCCCACCCCCGCTGACCACGGGGAGAAGCGTTTGTGAAAGAAAAGTATGGTTTACCACCCCCTCAATTCTCCGCAAGCATCTGCAGGAGAGAGGGAGCTCAGATCTGTGTCTTTACTGTGCATGTGGAATTTCCAGGGGTGCAAACTTTAATCGACCAATGAAGGCCACATGAGTGTCTTTTAGTTTCATGGTACCTGTGGATTTGGGCTCTTTCTTACCTCTCGAAATATTTCCAGTGCCTACTTTGTCTCTCTTCTCTTGCACGAAAGACAGCTTTTTCCTTCTGACTTTGAAATTCCTTGCGTCAACAACAATAACACCTTTTGTACTTGAGTCTGTCCAAGGGAACACAGCACAGGGGTTTTCTTGAAAACCCTCTGGTGGCCGTCAGCTAATCTGAAAGACATCATTACTGTTGTTTTCTAGGAAGAATCCTATTACTTTAATTATTTCCTTTAAGCTCACCTTTAACATTATTGGAGTTTCAAAAAGGTATCTGTAGCTGAGTAAGAGAAAGTTACTGAGAATTTTACTATATTTGTGTGTTCCTATGTTTAGAGATATGTGTGAAAGGATGTGGTTTTATTTTATTTTTATTTATTTATTTTTTAAGTTTATTTATTTTGAGGGAGAGAGAGAGAGCAGGGGTGGGGGCAGAGAGAGAGGGAGCTAAGCAGGCTCAGCGCTGTCAGCACAGAGCCTGACACGGGGCTTGAACTCACAAACTGTGAGATCATGACCTGGGCCGAAATCAAGAGTCGGACACTTAAGCGACGGAACCACCCAGGCGCCCCATAAATACATGATTTTAAACTTAAAAAAAAAACTAGAAGCTTCTGCCCTCTGTTCCCTCTTTATACTGTTTTGAGAATGGGTTTTATAATACAAAGCTTATACTTTGAAAAACAGGATGGGGCTCCTGGGTGGCTCCGTCAGTTAAGTGTCTGATTCTTGATTTCAGCTCAGGTCATAATCCCACGGTTCGTGGGTTCGAGCCCCACGTCAGGCTCTGTGCTGACAGCACGGAACCTGCTTGGGATTCTCTCTCTTCCTCTCTCTCTGCCCCTTCCCCACTTGTACTCTCTCTCTCTCTAAATAAATGAATAAACTTTAAAAAAAAAAAACCAGAAAAACAGGATATATTTTACCTCGATCCTTAAATAATGTTTGCTCGTTCTGCTCTGCTTTCAAGATTATTTTTTCTGTGAAGGTTTTCCCCCCCAAAAGCTCATTACAGTGTCTTACAACTGAGTCAGCCAAATGAGACACAGTCGAAATGCCAATTTAATGAGGTTTCCAGGTGTTCTTCTATGAGGATTCAGAGAAAGCTAGTAAGGATTTATCTAGAGTTACTCTCGGTGATCTTAACCCAGTCAGTGTTGAGGTTGGTCACAGATTTTGTCCACTGTGTGGACTGTATCCTTGTATTACTTTGTTGCCTTTTCATGTACATTTTTCCCCTTTCTTTTAGGGATAAGATCTATTGCTTGTACTTTCTAAAAGAATTTTAATTCCAGTGTAGTGAACATGCAGTGTTACATTATTATTATATTATTTCAGGTGTACAATATGGTGACTCAACAGTTCTATATTTTACTCAGTGCTCATCAAGATAAGTGTATTCTTTTTTTTATAATTTTTTTAATGTCTATTTATTTTTGAGAGAGACAGAGTATAAGCGTGGGAGGGGCACAGAGAGGGAGACACGGAATCCGAAGGAGGCTCCAGGCTCCGAGCCATCAGCACAGAGCCCAGTGCGGGGCTCGACTCATGAACCATGAGATCGTGACCTGAGCTGAAGTCACACGCTTAACTGACTGAGCCCCTCAGGCGCCCCAAGATAAGCGTATTCTTAGTGTTTTCATGTTTTTATGTTTGTTTCAGTACCATTTATAAGGCCCATTATTTGGACTGTGCTGGACACCATGGAGAATATAAAAGTTGAAAATGTGATTCATCTATTGGAACAATACTGTGGTTCCTGGGGGAAAATGCAGTAGGACGAGGACATTCCAGTCCTCATTATCTCATGTAATCCTCCCAAAACTCTACCGTTCGTGAGTGACTGTGATTATCCCCATTGTAGAGCAGAAAGAGCTGACCCACACAGAGATGAAGGGCACGGTGCTGGGAGGTGAGGAAATGCAGATCCCAGCCCAGATCTGCCTGAGTCCAGGCACCAAGTTTGACACTCACCGCTACCGTTAGGACACCTGTTGGTATACCATTACGTCACTCAGAATGTCTGGTCTGGAAAATAAAAGAGAGTTGATCTTGCGCTGTCACCTTTCGGTTTTCATTGAAGTGACAATGAAAAGGGAGGGGCGCCCGGGTGGCTCAGTCGGTTAAGCGTCCGACTCTCGATTTCACCTTGGGTGTTGTTGATCTCACAGTTCGTGAGTTCGAGCCCCGCATCAGGCCCTGCGCTGAGAGTGTGGAACCTGCTTGGGATTCCCTCTCTCCTTCTCTCTCTGCTCCTACCCTGCTTGCTCTTCTCTCAAAACAAATAAACTTAAAAAAAATTTTTTTAAAGAGAAAATGAAAAGGGAGCATTTATGAGAAGACCGTCTGAGTTTCATAATGGTCTCTCGTGCCACGTCCAGCATTGGTTTGCAGGGTTCCTTCCGAAAAAGCCTTGCTGGGCCGTTTCCAGACCCTTCCGTGTATGCCTTTCCTGTGGAGACCGCCAGGCAAAGCTCAGTGGTTGGCCAGAGGCCTGTTTCTGCCATTCTTCAATGTCAGGCTGAGGACTTGCTCAAGAGGAGATCCAGCCATGCTTGAAGAGCCTGCCTGATTGATTGGATGGTCAGGGTTTTCATTTCTTAAAAATGTATTGAAGGGAGATGCTATCAATCAGCTGATTTAAATTATTATTTTCTTAAAAAAAAAAAATCATTGCCCCCTCTTGAGCTATGAGGAAGGAGAGTTACTTCCCGGATCCTCCGTGTGGCTTATGCCTGGGCAGACAGGTCCCCGCAGAAATACGGGGAGGCGGGGCAGGGGGGAACGTGCTCTCAAGACCGGAAGTGTGCAATTACACAAACTGGTAACAACTGATTCACGTCTCCCTGTCTGCTGTCCGCCCCCGCTGATGGGTGCGTCTCATGTACTCTTTCGCTCACGCGTTCATTTGTTCATCAGTATTTAACGTTCTTGAGCGAGGCGCACCTGCCCCTGTAGCAGGGCCGGGGGAATAGTCCTCAGAGCCCACCCTCGGGGGGCCTGCTGTCCCCAAGGGGCATAGACAGGTGAATGGGCAAGTCACCCCACCAGTGGCCAGTGTGCTCCTGGAGCTCAGAAGGTGAGCCACCTTGGTGACATCTGAGCTATGTCTTAAAGGGTGAATAGGAAGTTTCCAGACACGTGGGGGGGAGGGAGGTCATTTCAGACAGTGACAGCCGCTTCAAGGGCACAGCACCTCCGGATCGGCTAGCCTAGGCCTCCATCCAGCAGAGGCAGCCGCTGAAAACGAGGAATCCTCTGGGAACCAGAAGAAAGGGCCTGCGTTTCTTGTTTATATTTATTTAATATTATTATCATTTTCTTCTCTTATATAATCCTTACTTATATTCGTCTAAAGCTTTCAGCCACTTTGACTATCTGGCTAAAACCTCTCTTTGTCTTAAACTATGGATGTAAAGATTCATACTGCCAAAGCGGCACAGAAGCTGGTCTTGTGAAAACTGTTTTATCAACCACATACACACAAGAACCAGACAATAAAATCCTGGCTCCCTAGCTCCTTATCGTGTACTGTGTGGTACAAAGTATTTTGTTTTTATCTCCCTCCTTGTGGCTGATACTCAAAACGCCAGCTGTGATTTTATCTGACATTCAGAAATATCAGCGTGAGAGCCTCTAAGCCCTGTAAAGAAAATTACTGTTTTTCTTCATTTTTTCCCCCCACCAATATCGAGAAGCTCCCAGTTTATTGTCATTGCATCTGGCTTCCTTCTATCAGCAGAGGACAATGGCAAAAGGAAAGCATATCCCCTTAGTTTTAAATATGCCTCAAATGGGAAATCCTGGCTGCTGGGGCGAGGGCAGCTATCGTGTCTGAGACTCACGGTGCATGAAAACTCTGAATCTTTTTGAAACTATGGGAAGGGGCTCTCCGAAATACCCTGGAGTCCAGGACATTCCTGTGCTGCCGTGAGAAATAGATGAGAAGGGAATTCGAAAGAACGATGGCACCTACGATGCATCTTTTGAGGTTGAAACCGCAGACCGGTCTCTTCCGGGAAGCCGTGAATAAATCTCGAAGAAAAGGACCCGGAGACGATGCGGGCTGGGCTGGTGAGGAAGCCAGGGGAGGTTGGTCGTGAGGTTTCCAGAGTGTTCTTGAGGTTCCTGTGCAGGGTGGGGGGGATGCCTGGTTATCACCTTCTAGGGCTCTTTGGGAACTAAGGAGAAACCCTTCATTGGCAGACGCCGTGTGCTGTGAGATAGCAGTAATGATGCTGGGGTGCTTTGATTTCTAGCAGATATGATATAAAGAGAAGATTGTGTCTGCACGAGGATGGCTTGCAAGGTCGTCGGCTTAGACGCAGGGCGTGACCCCCCCACTGGATGAGGAGCTGGGCAGAGGTGGCGGCGAACCAGCTGTGCTCAGGTTACAGGTGGCTGTGAGATTTTGTTAGAGCACAATGCGTGCCTCTGGCTATTTTGTGGAGGTGGGAGAATTCCAGTTTGCTAGAAGCCTTGATATTCCAATGATGTATTGGTAAGGAACAGAAATTATGGATAGGTTTACAGTTAGGAAAAATGAACAAATGGATGAATGACCGAGTAATTGACAGATAGGAGAATTAACACATAGGAAATTAACAGAGAGGAGAAATGAACGAAGAAATCAATGAAGGAGCAGCTAAACAGTGTGAATTCTTGACTGAGGCGTCATCATGATTCTTTGGTAAGATAATTTCTCAGCTCTGATGTGTTTAATGCTTGTAACCAACCACAAATTTAAATGTAACAGGATGGGCTTATTAGCCCAAACATCCTCTGTCAGAAGACAACATACAAGAAATTGAAGAGCCGATTTCTTTTCCATAATAAAAGTGATCATAAATGAGTAAGGAACTGATCCTAGTGTGCATGTCAGAGACTCCGAGAGAGGCTGGTGGCCATTTAGTTAAAGAAATAAGGATGATCATGAATGTCAAACTAAGAAATTACCTGACCCACCTTTTGAGTGAATAAGAATGTGCTTGGCACAAAACTTTAAAGGTGTAAAGGCTCATAGCACAAAGATGAATTATTCTTTATAAGCCTGTCCCTCAGCCACTCAGTTCCCTCCCCGCTGAGTTCACCGGTTCTGTGGAGTTCTCTGGAAGCGTGTGGGTGGGGAGCATACTTTATGCAACTGTATGCATCACACTTTTCCACTAAACAGCAGATCCTGTACACCCACTTCATAAATATCCTAAGTATCTACCTCGTTCAATACCTGCCTAGCATTCTATGGCGTGAATACACCACATTTTATTTAACTAGTCCCCTTTTAAGGAACATTGAGGCTTTTTTCAATCTTTCGGTAAATCTGAATTCTGTCGCAGTGGATGTTCTGGCCCACATAGAAATAGACCCATTCTTTTTCCTGGATTGCATTTGCTGGCTGGGTTTTTGCTCATCCTTTAATTTTCAACGTTTTTCAAGCATGTGGCGAGGGGGCGTTTCTCTTGTATACTCAGGTGGTGATGGGGACATTTCCAGCAATTGCTCTAAGTTCCGTGTTAGGTACGGCGTCACCTGTCACTTGGCACGTCGGGTGAGATGTTCTGAGCTAGTTTCTGAGGTGGGAAGTTGCCTAGCGGTTTGATACATACGCCGTGTGGAACAACGCAGTTGGGTGCATTCCAAGTTAAGGGTGATGTTAGACTTGGTCCACCAAACCCAAAACCAATGTGGCGCCCAGCCTTCTACAAAACCCGAGTCGTGTATGTGTTGATACGTGTGGTGTTAATCCAGCTCTAATCTGGGGTTGTCAAGCCTGGACTTCTGTTTTCTAAATACTTAGGGCAAATACAAATCAGAATGAATTTTGTCAACTACACTTTTCTTTAGTTTTGAAAACTTTTCTAAAAATTTTTTTAACGTTGATTTATTTTTGAGAAACAGACAGAGCGTGAGCGGGGGAGGGGCAGAGAGAGAGGAGGCACAGAATTCGAAGCAGGCTCCAGGCTCCGAGCGGTCAGCAAAGAGCCAGATGCGGGGCTCGAACTCACGAACCGGGAGATCATGACCTGAGCCGAAGTTGGACGCTTAGCAGACTGAGCCACCCAGGTGCCCCTGGCTTTGAAAACTTTATAGATTTTTTTTTTTATTATTATCATGAAATCCACACAAATGTTTCATAAGTAGAATTTTCAGGAAGTTTTATGCCCCTACATAGAAACCTCTAACAAAAAACAAGTAACCCAATAAGGAAGTAGCCAGGTGTATTTTTGCATGATGCATATACTCTGAAATATTAACACCTAACGCGAGATGTGATCTTTGTTGTTCCAAGAAACAGAAAACTCAGCTCCAAAGGAGGAATTAATCGGCTCATATACAGAGCAGTCTAATAGTAGCCCCAGCTTAGACGCGGCTCCATCCAGGGCTCACACATCGCCCTTAGCACCTAAGTCTCGGTTCTGTGTCTTTGGGTTGGTCCCACCTTCGGACAAGCTCTTCCCTCAAATTCCCAAGATGGCTGAACGTAGTTCCTGGACGTTCCCTGGCAGAGATGTATCACCAGGAACCAGGGTTTCTATCCCTAGTCATGGGACATGAGTCTTGGACTTCATTCTGACTGACAAAGCCCATCTTGGAACCATCGCTGATTAGCTCAGGCCTGAGGCCATCCCTACCCCTACAGCCAAAGGCAGAGCCTGACTTCCATGAAGTATCTGGGCTGGGGCGGGGGGAGGTGCTCATCTGCACTGCAGGCCAGGGAGGGAGAAAGGAGCAAACGTCTCTCTCATCCCCATGCCTTTGCCAGGAGGACACCAGCACCCCCTGCCACAAATACCCCAGGAGCCTGGCAGGTCTTAGGCTTCTAACTGTTTCCTGATCTAATTTTCTGCTTTCTCAGTTCTCGATGGCCTCCCTGCATCTCACCTCGTGTGACCATCTGCTTTTCTCCCTGTCCACCCAGACACAGAGCATCACCCTTTGCCCTCAGTTTGCTTCAAAGGTACTCTAGGGGAGCCTGGGTGGCTCAGTCGGTTAAGCTCTTGGTTTGGGCTCAGGTCATGATCTCAGGGTTCGTGAGTTCGAGCCCGCGATGGGCTCTGTGCTGACAGTGCAGAGCCTGCCTGAGATCCTCTCTCTGTCCTTCCCCTGCAGCTCTCTCGGTCTTTCTCAAAATAAACTTAGGTTTTTTTTTTTTAAGTACTCTCACAGGAGGCAAACTGCTCAAGCCACGGCTGTCCTTGACCAAAGGTTGGCGGCGTGGGGAGAGGGAGTTCCTGAGGGGCACATTAGCAGCACATGATTTAAAACTTAAAACCAGCCCATGAAAAACCCAGCTTTAAAGATGCAATTCACATCCTGTAAAATTCGCCCTTACAAAGTGTACATTTCAATGGCTTTCAGGAGTTTCACGGAGTTGTTCTGACGTGACATTTTTCAGCCTCCCAGAAAGAAACCCCCATCAGCTCTCCGCCCCCCCCCCCCCCCCCCCCCCCCCCCGGCCCCGCCCCTGGCAGCCAATCCTCTATTTCCTGCCTTTGTGGATTTACTGCTTCTGGATATTTCATATCAAGGAATCGCATAATATGCGGCCTTTTGTCTCTGGCTTCTTTTACTTAGCATGATGTTTTCAGGGTTCGTCCACGTAACAGGTGTCAGCTTCATTCCTAACGTGGCGAATAACAGCCCCTATGTGGATGTGGCCCATTTGGTTTATGCAGCGGCCAGCTGATGCCCATCTGTGTTGCTCCCATGTTTGGGGCCCCTAAATAAGGCTGCGGGAACATCGGCGACGTCAGCCTGTTTTAAAGAGTGCCTTCACCGCGGCTGCCGTGGGGGATTTCTCACTGGCCCTGTCTCCCCTCTACACCCCAGCGGCCCCCCGGGTGGTATGCACGTGACTGTATCACAGAAGTGCCATCGGCAGAGACGACCGGGGCTGCAGAGGGGAAACATCTCTCCCTCCGATCAGGGGGACTTGGTGCGGGGGTGTGCTGAGCTCGAGATGTCCATTAGACATCCCGGTGGAAGCTTCCAGAAGAGAGATGAGCCTCTGCGGCTGGGGGCAGGGAGGAGGTCAGGGCTGGAGATGGGAGTCTGGGAGTCCTCAGGAGATGGACCCCACCAGAGCCGGAACCTGGTGCGAACACTGAGATGGTGGGGGAGGCTGCAGGGGCGGGGGTGGGGGGGACGGAAAAGAGGACTGAGGCCCAGCCCTGGATGCTCGGCCTCGGGGAGCGAGCCACCCGTGAGGGGGTGCCCGGAGCGTGGGGTGGAGTGGAGCGCAGGGTGCTGGGCCCCCAGCCAGAGCCCCCACGTCTGCAGGGACCTTGTTGCTGTCCGCAACAGGTGCTGGGAGGAAGGGACGGGCAGGGGGTGATAGAGCTGACGCCTCCCCACGATGCGGCGAGGAGCCCATGGAAAGGAGAAATCTGGAAATGGCAGAGATCGCCGCGGAAAGCACATCGAGCAAAACGGAGGTGGAGACGTCAAGGGGTTCCAGATGGTTGCAGGGGAGGAGAGGGCGCGGGGGCGGGGAGGGGTGCGGCTGCACAGGCTCGAGAAAGGAGCCTTTGGGTGTCATGCGCTTTACCCTGTTGAGCTGGATTTGATGGATAATGAACTTTCGGAGGACAAAAACAGCGGGCATTTGTGCACGCGCCAGCCCGCACACACGCGCACACACCCCACACCCTACACACATGCACGCACCACAGAGGCCCGTGGTGATTCCTGAAAGGTGTGGGGGGGTGAAGGCCTGCTGTGGTAGTGGGGCCAGCAGGGGAGTAATCTGCCTCCACCCGAGGACCCCTCACTTGGTGACATCCCACATGCACGGCTGGGACATTTGACCCTTTATTCACGATGCTCTTTCCCGGCTCCGTGAAAGAAAACCAGAGCCCAGGGAGGGTAGTAGGATCGACCGGGAGAGGACAGGGAAGGAAGTCAGCGCAAGTCTCTTCCTTCTCCCGGGTTCCACGCCTCCATGTGCTCCCTTCCGCCGTAGGGAGCACCGGGGTCACCCTCCCGCCCTGTCCCTGTCACGCAGTCCCCCCCCCCCCCCCCCCCCCCCCCCCCCCCCCACCACCCAGGCTCGTGAAAGACCATGTGGTCTTTCTAGTTTGGAGAACGGGAATTCTAGAAGAACGGCAGAAACGCATGTAGAAAATTCCTGAAATCCCTGGGTATCAGGAGACGATGACCCGAAAGAAACAGAAGATGTGGGGAGGGGGCAGGAGGTGGCCACGGGCGAAGATTCTGTGATGACACGATGTTTGGCTATTTGCTTATTTCTTGTGGCTTTTGCTCCCGACGAGAGGGTCGGGCTGTCACAGTGAAGCGTGTGGTGTCGCCCCGCTTTCATTGTGGGGGCTCTGGGGGTTGTGTGGGCCCTGGGGGTGTGGGGGCTCCGGGGGTATGGGGGGAATAGGGGCCCCGGGGGGTGGGCCAGGGCTTTCACCGGCTTGAGGAAGGGAACTTGGGGATAGTGGCACCTGAACCAGAAAGAAGCAGCCAGAAACCAGGAAGGGGACTGCCTCGGGCTGAACGTTTGCGTGCCCGCCAGCTTGGAGGTTCAAAACTAACGCACCACATGATGGTGTAAGGAGTGGGGGCCCTGGGGAGGTGAGTCGTCCCGAGGGTGGAGCCCTCACCAACACAACTATGCCCTTGCCAGAAGATCCCCCACGTGAGGGACCTCCAGCTTCCAGGCCGTGAGAAATAGATGTGTGCTGTTTAAAAGTCTCTTTTTTTCTCAAATATTTATTTTGAGAGAGAGAGAGAGAGAGAGAGAGAGAGAGAGAGAGAATCCCAAGCAGGTTCCACGCTGTCAGCGCAGAGCCTGACCTAGGCCTCGAACCCAGAACCCACGAACCGTGAGATCATGACCTGAGCCGAGATCGAGTCCCACGCTTAACTGACTGAGCCACTCAGATGCCCCTAAACATTTGCTGTTTAAGCCCCCTGGTCTGTGTCGTTTGTTATGACAGAACGCGCTGAGATGGGGACGGAAAAATAGGAGGTGCTGAGGGGACAGTCAAGGGAGAGGAGACAAAGATTTAAAAAGCAGGTGGGGAGGGGACGGGCCTCAGAGGAAGAGGGGAGGCTGGTCCCAGAACTGGGTTTGGGTGTTGTTTTCTGGTCTGACACAGTGAATGAATATGTTCCTTTCCTGGGCTGACATAACACGTTGTCACAAACTTGGTGGCTTGCAATAGCAGAAATGAATTCTCTTGTAGTTCCAGAGGCCTGAAGTTCAGAGTCAAGGTGTTGACAAGGCCATGCTCCCACCAGAGTTCTAGGCAGCTCCTGCCTGCCTCTTCCAGTACCCGGTGTCCCCAGGAACTTCTTGGTTTGTGCGGCATCGCCCCAGTCTCTGTCCCTGCCTTCCTGTGGCCTGTCCCCCGTGTCCCCCTGTGTGTGGGGAGTCTCAGCTCTCCCCTTCTCATCTAAGGACACCAAACACTGGATTTAGGGCTCACCCCTCGGCGAACATGATCTCATCTCCAGGTTAGCACTTGGACATATCTCTTTGGGCACCACAGTTCAGCCCGCGGCAATTATTTCCATCGTTTTCACTTACATGCATGGTATTCTCTAGTAGGAGATACTCTTAGGTGTATTGGACAAAATTTAAAGTTCTTTTTTGTTTTTCATTTCGTTTTGCAAAAAAAAAAAAAAAAAAAAGTAAAATGAATGGGTCCATAGAAGATATTAAAAATCTGGAGTATGACTGAGAAAAAAGAGAGCAGTTGAAACCCTGAAAGTGAGTACAAATCTCTGATAGAAGTTTCCCTGTGATCTCACTGGATTCCGTGTGGGATGATGTCCAGCAACACATCGCAAGGAAACACATACGATGGTGACATTTTCAGGAATCCCTGCGCTCGGCGAGTTTTCTAGTTGTATATTTGACTCGAATAAATGACTGTCCCAGCCGTTCATCGATTGAACGAACTCTGAACCCTGCAAGACACAGGTCAGATCCTGTGAGGGGAACCAACCGGAATGTGGCTGAATGTGTCCCGGGAAAGTTCACGATCTGATAGGAGAGGAGGACCTTGTCACTGGAGCCCATGCGGGACAGCCACGGGCATTTGGGGAAGAAGACCGCGCATCCCGTTGGAGAGATCCGCGAAGGGCTTCCTGGAGGGGGTGGCGTGGGGGCTGGGCTTTGCAGGAAGGAAGACTGAGCAGGCGGTCACGGGAGGCAGGCCATTCCAGGCGAAGGCAGAAACAGAGCCTTGAGCGAGAGATGTCGCGGTGCGCGTGGGGGAACAGGGGTGGTTCGTTTTGGCTGGCGTTGGAGTCTGTGGGAGAACATAGCAGGGATGGAGTGTAGCGAGGTCAAGGGGGGGCCAGCTCATGGAGGGTGTCCAGGGCCACGCAAAGGAGTCTGTTGTGCAGACACATCCTTCTCAGGAGGGCAGTTTGAGGGTTTCCAGTTGGAGAGAGCGGGAGATAGTTGGAAAAAGCACCTCCAAAGGGAGCGTGCCTGCTCCCCAGGGTCCGAGGGCCTGCACGGCGGGAACCGTGCCAGCTCTGGGCAGGGCACGATTCGTGTAAGACTTAGAGGGTGGGGTGAGGCCAGAGGCCGTGTCCCCCTGGGGACGCTCCCGCCATCACCCAGCTACGAGCGAACATGCACGGATGGAGGGGAATGGTCACGGGGAGAGAAAACAGCAGAGCAGCTCCCTCTGAGACCTGATTTGTGAAGCGTGGGCTGAACTCCCAGCTCCAGGGCGGCCGGGTTGGGCGGATTTCGAGCTGGACGCTCACTCCTTGTTTAGGTTAAGACAACGCGGGCAATGGTTCTCTCGGCCTCTCCTCCGACAGTGTCTCCCTTGATGAGTTGCTGATTCTGAGGGTGATTCTGATCGTGGGCGACACACGGGCTGAGGTAAGGCACAGACCCCTCCGCCCACCCAGGGCTGGGGTAGGGGTGAGGGTGGGGAGGGGATGGGAGGCCACACTGGAAGTCAGACGGCCCCGTGGACTGATGTGTGAGCTCAACTTCCCTAAGACCTTGGACTTAGCCTTGCTTCTCTCCTTCTCTCTCGATTCTCATTCAGCCCACCAGATCCAACCTTCTAGACGTCTTCCATCCTGAGGACATTGTGCTAAGTGAACTAGCAGTCACAAAAGGACAAATGTCACTTACAGGAGGTACTTGGAGCACCTCAAGAGACAGAGAGACAGAAAGCCACAGAGGCAGAATGGTGGGTGCCAGGGGCTGGGGGAGGGAAGCTGGGGACATCGTGTTCAATGAGTTCAGAGTTTCAGTTCAGGAAGATGGAATGTTCTGGAGACAGATGGTGGTGATGGTCGCACAACAGTGTGAATGTGCTTACGGCCACGGAGCTGTACACTTAAAAATGGCTAAGTTGGTAAATTTTAGGTTATGTGTGGTTTACCGCAATTAAAAAAATATGGACCGACATGTGGATGCTAAAAGGGCCCACAAACATGGCCCGCACTGACCACGTCCATGGTTACCAGCCTGGGCCAGGCTGCCTTTATCTCCCATGTGGACTGTTATAATGGCATCTGCCTGGTTTTTGCTTCTGCCCTGGCCGCCGTCTTTCTATTCCAAACATCATCTGCTCAAAAACCTCTAAGCACCTCCTTCTGTCACTTGGAGTAAAAGCCGAAGCCTCTACATGGCCCACACGGCCCCTGGTGGCCCTCTGAGGCCACCTCTGACTCTTCTCCCTCCCCTACAGTGACTTCTTGACTTTGCAGTTCCCCAGATGGGCCAAGCACACTCCTGCCCCAGGGCCTTTGTACCTGCCATTTCCTCTGCCGGAAGTACTCTTCCCCACAGCTGCGTGCCTTAGCCCTTCACTTCCTTCACCTTTCTTCAGGTTTCAGCTCAAACGGCACCCTAGCAAGGAGCCTTCCCCGACTACCCTGCCCCTTGTCTCCCCCACACCATCCATCTTCCTTGCCTTCACACCAATCAACCCCTGCCATATTTGTTTATTCATTTATTCCCAGTTTGCTGCTCCCACTAAAATGTAAGTTCCAGGAGGGCAGGTCTTCCTCTGTTTGGTTTGCTGTTGTATTCCTAACACCCAAGAACAGTGCCTTGCTTGTCTTCAGAGCTGAATAAATAATTATTTAAGGGATGAGTGGGTTGAGACTTCTCACTTCTTAGACAGTGGATTAGCCAGGGGAACACAAACCGCTCCAGATATCTCCAGCAAGAAGAGATTTAAGTCGAGGAATAAGGGTCTTGCAAAATCACCAGAAGGGTGGGGGTGCAAAGGTAAGGGGAAACCATCATAGCCCTGGGAGGTTTCAGACCCTCAGGGACCATTGCCAGGGTCACATCTGCTGCAGCACCAAGGCACAAATTCCCTGGGAAATGAGGCCCTAGCAAAAGTCCTGTCCGCCATGTTTGCCTCCTCCTGAAGCGGGAGCCACATCTTCTATGTGGCTTCTAGACAGCCACATCTATCTCTCCCATCTTCCTGATGTCACTTGAGTGCTCTCATTGGCACAGTCTTAACCCGGAATCCTCCTGGTTGGTATTCTGGGAAGTGTAGTTCTCAGGCTTCCTCCTGGTTGGCATGCTGGGAAATGTAGTTCTCAGGCTTCCTCCTGGTTGGCATGCTGGGAAATGTAGTTCTCAGGCCTGCAGTGCCTGCCATTAAGGGGGAGTATTCAAGAGTAGAGAACAGGGCTGACATCCCATGGAAGGCAGAGAATGTCTACCCTCTTTGTTCTTCCTGCTTTATTCCCTTTGATGAAAGAGTGATCTCACAGATTGGGGTCTGTCAGACTTTGTTGTCCCACGTCCCATGTGGTAGGAATGTTCTGCCTCTCATTTTCAGAAGGTAATGATTATGAGCTAGAGTTTACGGAGCTCTGTGTCAAGCACTGTACTAAGCCTCTCACAGAAATTACCCAATTTAGTCCCCGGGAGGTGAGAATTATTACCCACCCTCATTCTGTAGGTGAGGAAAGAGGCAATGGAGGCCGACTAACTTGTCCAAGTTTGCCTAGCTAGAATTTGACGGTGGAGTTTGAGTTTTTAACCCTCAGATCACACTGCCCTACACGAAAGGTACATACCAGTTCTGGAGAGTTCGGGCACGTGAAGGTGCAGAAGGAGGGAAGGGTTTTGCGAGTCTGGGTGAATTTGTCAATAACATAAAAACAAAGACTACCTGCACGATGTCCTCGGAAGCTTGAAAACACACTTCAGGAGTGGTTCTCAAGAAGCACGTCCGTGGGCTCCAGGAATCCCCCAATAGCCACGCCCCTTGCTCACTGTCGCAAAGAAAGCGGAAGTAGAAAAAAACCAACTTGTGATTTGGCATTCGAATCCTTTCCTCGCCGTTTTAGCTCCCTTCGTGATGGTGAGCATATCGTTCAGCCTTCTTGTGTTTTGGGCACCTCATCGGTGTAAATGGAATAAGTATGTTAGGCTTCCCCAATGAAGAATGAGGGGAGGGGGGTTGGACTCACTTACCATAAATTACTCTGAAAATCCAACTGTTGAAGAGTCCTGCTCTGTGCAGGCAGAGATCGCACATTGGACTAGAGGATCACCGAGGTGTCATTTAAAATTCATCAGTGACAGGCTTGCAGAGGAAGACAGTCACACAGTCCGCTTGATTTTGCAGTCGTTATTTTTACGGTGAAAGCTTGCCTACACTTCCTTAACTTTAAATCCATCACTCTCCCTTTTAATCTCCTAGAACTTGATGTGTTCCTGTCTTTGTTCTCACCCCTAGAAATGGACTCCCTGACACCGGCCTTGTCTTACCGTGGTTATTTTTAGACTTTATACATATTCTAGCTGCTGCTGCAGCCTTCACTGCTACGCGATTTCTCCTAGATTCCTTAATTACTTGTGATCGGACACTACATTTGTCTTTGGGGCTAGAAGACACTCAGAACAGAGCGCAGTGCTTGATGTGAAATTTGAAGCGAGTTATTTCACAGGAAAAGGAAAGCACTCGAATACCGATATGCATTCATTTCCATCATCAACGTGCGTTATTAAGAGCCACACCCAGTGCTGTCCTGAATGTTAGGGATGTAAAGATTAAGGACATGGCCACTGGCCTCGAGGAGCTCACAGTGGGTATCATGCACATAATTTTGAACACTTTCATGCACATTTCAAATCTTAAGTTGGACCGTCTTAGCAACCACCACATGCCTTAGCTTTGCACCGTGGCTATAGAACCCTAGGCTTACTAGGGACAAAGACAAATGGAAGCAGACGTGGGAACAGCTTCCACCCAGCGTTGTTGTTATGCAGCTGGATGCTGGATGCTCGGTGATGAGGGATGGCAGGGGAGATAAGACGCAAGAGCAAAAGTTTATTATTAATTTTGAGCCAAATCTCTCTCATTCGTCTTGTAGGGAAAATTGCTTTCTGGTTGTCAAGCACTCCGAGTCTGGCATTCCAAGTCCACCCCCTTGGTGTCAGAAGTGTGATGCTTTGGCTTGCTCCGTGCTTTTTGTTTTCTCACACTTCTGAGACCCCGTATCTTGACACATTCTTTCAGTTCCTTCAGGAGCTTTGGCAACACCTCTCCATGTAGCGCAGCTCAGCATTTCATTTGTTGCTGCAGATTCCTCCTTAAAGATTGTGCATGAGGATGACAGCTAAGGCGAGAGCCAACACTTGGTCCCGGGCCTCCCTCCCTGCCTGGGGACCCGGGGAGGGGAGTCACGCATCACAGTTTGTGGCCTCAGGCCTCAGGTTGTGCTTTCAATCCACGCCCCCGGCCATGTTCATCTGAGAGATGAGATTATAAGATTTGCTACAGGAAAAGCTTTGCTATAATAAATATCTGGCATCTCTAGTGGGCTCTCTTCACCCACCAAGTAAGGGCAACTCTCCAAAGGCCATCTTGTACCCCAGGCACGGCTTCTGTTCTGTGAAACCTGGGTGTTCACTGTTCCTCCTCCTTCTGAACCTCCTTCTCACTGGAGGAAGTTTTTCTTTCTCTTTCTATGCATTTTTGGTCCTGGGCCAGTATGGAGGCCAGTTGACCCAAAGCAACACAGGGTTTCTTCCACTCAGAATAACAGCCTCTGTTTTTTGTTATTGCTTCTTTAGCTGCCTGTGACTCAGTCTTCAGGGGAAGGGGTCTCACCCACAGGACCTAGCGCACAATGGGCACTTAATGATCGTCAGTTTTATTCGTGTGCTCTGGGAAGCCCTGCCCCTGACATTGCACCCGGCTGCCTGTTATTGAGTGGAGAGTCAGATCAGCCAACAGGCCGTGGGCCGGGATTTCTCTGGGCGCATCCTCATTCTCCTGGGACTTGGTTTCCTCATTCTTGATGTGGGAGTGAGAAGGCTGCCTCCCTCACAGGTGGCTGCAAGGAATTATAAACCAATAAAGTGATTGCTTGGCATATGGCTGAATGTCAAGGGCAATATAAATGCTTAATCTCATTTATTCAGTAGTAGTTGGGCGGCCACGTGAATGTTGCTGTGGAAACCATAACTTCTGAATTCCCTGATACTGGTCGATGTTGTTGTTTTTAAATGAGGCTTTAAATTTAAATCCTGTGACTTAAATATATATATTAGAAAAGTAACAAGAAGGATCATGTTTGATCTCAATCACAGCCTTTTTATAAGAAACAGTGTGAGTGGCCGTGGTCTCCCCCTCCCAGGAGCATCTGTCCTCCGGCTATTCTCACCAGATCTCTCTTTTTGTTCAAGGTCATGGCTCTATTCATTCATGCATCCACGCACCCATGCACCAACCCATCCATCCACCCACCCACCCCCACACTCCCCCACCCACACACCCACCCATCTACCCACTCACATCCCCACCCGCAGCCCCACCCCCCCACACCCAGCCATTCATCCACCCATCCACCCACCCACCTATGCCCCCTCCCACATACCAACCCCTCTATCCATCTACCCACCCATCCTTCCACCTGCCCACCCACCCATCTATCCATCCATCTACCCACCCACCCACTCATACACAACCCCCTACCAACATCCCCCCCCACCCATACACCTACCCATCCCTTCACCCACCCACCCACCTTCCCGTCTATCCATCCACCCACCCACCCACCCACCCACCCACTCTCTGAGCATCAGTCAGCATACCAATCCACCCATCCATCCACTGATCCATTCATCCAGAAACACTGCATTGCCAGCTCATGAGTTAGAAATGGGACCAAGCGTGAATGACTCAGAACCGGTGGTTTCACAGCGAAGTCGCAGCCCGGAGAGAATGTCTGGGGCGGCGGGAACACGCGATGCCAGAATGTGTGCAGCCGGTGCGAACAAAGGCAGAGGCCACAACAAAAGGAGTGGTTGCTGATGTGAGAGCGGAGGCTTCAGCAGTTCAGAGCAGGACCAGGGGCTCCTCCCGATGGTACCCTGGGCTCAGGCAGCACCCGGCTGGGAGATGCCCACGGAAGGTGCGCTGGTTGGAAACATTGGTCCTGATTTGAAGCCCTCATTGGAGGAACTCCGGGAATCCCACCCCTCCCGTTTGCTCTCCTCTGAAAACAGGGTCTTCACCTGGCTACCCCCCTCCCCCGAGGTCTTTGAAGCTCTTCCCTGAGCTGTGTGTGCCTTTCGGCCCCTTGCCTCCTCGTGGCTGGCTGATGGCTCCCAGTGACTCCCGGTTGCTCCCATGGCTGAGCAGACAGCCCGCTCCTCCTTGCTCTGGCGGTTCCACACCGAGATCCTACTATCACCACTTTTTTTTAAAGCACCCATTCCCAGTTTGGTTTCCGAGTCCTCAGTTCCCATCAGCAGTCAGCCAGTATCGCCTGGTGCCCTCCCTGTTGGGGACCCCTGTTGGGGTCCGCTCTGGTTGATGTGACGATGCCCGCCGTGCCGGGGTTCCTGAAGTGGCACACAGGTGAACCTTCTTCCTGGGGATTCTAGTTCAGAGGGTCGTTGTGGCCGTATCCCTTCAAAATCAAACACCCCCCCCCCGTGTGCCTTGGGTTGAAAACACTATTTCCACGTGGTTCTTGTCCCACTCACAGGTCTGCAAGCCAGCCTCGACACCTCCTCCTTCCCCCACAGGCCTCCACGTCTCCACATCGAGCTGGCTGAGTGCTGATGGTCCAGAACAGATTCCTCGTTCCCACTCCATTTTGCCTTTCCTGCCACTTTTTGTTTATTTATTTTTAATTTTCCTTAATGTTTATTTATTATTGAGAGACAGAGAGAGACAGAGCATGAGCAGGGGAGGGGCAGAGAGAGAGGGAGACACAGAATCCGAAGCAGGCCCCAGGCTCCGAGCTGTCAGCACAGAGCCCGATGCGGGGCTTGAACTCACAAACCGTGAGATCGTGACCTGGGCCAAAGTCGGACGCTCGACCGACTGAGCCACCCAGGCGTCCCTCCTGCCACTTTTTAAAAACAGCTTTCTTAAGATACATTTTACACATAAGAAAAGTCACCCTGCTCGCATGCACCCTTGTGTTTTTGTTTTCGTAGATGTGCCAGCGGCTGACATCATAAGGCAGTTTCCAACAGCCTGTGAGCTCCCTCGGGCCAGCTAATCCCTGCCCCTCCCTGAGGCCCAGCAACTGCTGACCTGCTTTCTGTCTCCACTGTTTGCCTTTTCTGAGCATTTCCTATGAATACAATCCTACAGTGGTGTGGTCTCTCGTGTGCTTTCTTTCACTCAGCCCAAGGCTCGTGAGGTGCATCTAGGGGCCAGACTGCGTCAGAACTGCTGGTATTGTTACCGCTCCGTGTTATTCCGTCGTATGGAGATAGCACGTTCTGTGCAACTGACCGTAGACGTTTGGTTGTTTCCTCTTTGGGGCTATGACGAATGATGCTGCTGTGAACTTTCGTGTGCAAGTTTTTGTGCGGACATATTTTTTTTTTTTTTCTTCTCTTGGGTCGATACTTAGGAGTAAGAAATAATGGGTAGGACAGGAATTTTATATTGAACTTTTTGAGAAATTGCCAGACTGTTTTCCAAAGTGGGCACACCGTTTTACGTTTCCACCAGCAATGCACGGGAGTTCCCATTTGTCCATATCCTCAACGATAGTAGTTACTGTGTCCTTTTTCATTTCATTATAGCTGTTCCAGTGGCACCTCATTATGGCTTTTCATTTCCATTTCCATGATGACTAATGGTGTTGACCATTATTTCGTGTGCTTATTAGCTATTTGTGCACTTTACAAAAAAATTTTTTTTAATGTTTATTTATTTTTGAGAGAGAGAGAGAGGGAGACAGAGCGTGAGCAGGGAAGGGGCAGAGAGGGAGGGAGACACAGAATCCGAAGCAGGTTCCGGGCTCCGAGCTGTCAGCACAGAGCCCGACGCGGGGCTCGAACTCACAAACCACGAGATCATGACCTGAGCCGAAGTCAGACGCTTAACTGAGCCACCCAGGTGCCCCTATGAAGGCATTTTTAGTGGCTGCATGTACACCATGGTCTGATGACAGCGTAAGGTATTAAACCCATCCCCTACAGATGCATGTGTAGGTTATTTCTCTTCCTTCATAATTATAAACAGTGATTCATGGGATGCCGTGATCCCTTGTGATAAATGGCGGCATGGTCTGTGGTCATCACATCTGGTGCCCAGTGTCAGCGGGCTGAGCACTCATTGTCTGATCTTCCTCTCTGGCTTTAGTAACTGGCCTTTCCCCCCCCCCATCCTGAATGCAAAATGAAAATAACGATAAAACATCTATCACTCCAGCCCCACAAATTCACACCCTTTCTCTTTCTCTGCCCTTATCCACTTCGGACTGAAATCACACTTGGAATTTAGCCCCAAGGATGAAATGATCAGCGATTGAAGTGATCGTCTGAGAGCGGAGAACCTTCTTTCTTAGCTTGCAGGGTAACCACGCTCCTCTGACACTGTCGTAGTGGCCAAGCAGGCCCGTGAAAGTTACCAGCTTGCTGATGACTCCTTGGCAGCGCACACGTGATCATATGGCCCCCGGGACACCAGTAGATCAAATGCAAATATTGTTTGCATATTCATCAAGATACCACATGGACAGTGCAAGCTGCTTCAATTTATCTTTCAAGGAGAAACTCAGCTGCCTCTGGCACGTGCACGGCCCTGGCTCCACTGGCATGTCTGTGCCTGAACCGATATGGAAGTTATGTCGAAAGAAAAATATTAAAGAGGAGTGGACTCTGTTACCTGTCGCCCTCTGCTTAGCATTTAGAAGTTGCCAGCCTGATTGTGTTTTTCTTTTTCTCTTTTTTAATTTTTTAAAACATTTACTTATTTTTGAATAAGTCTTTTTGAAAGACAGAGAGACAGAGCATGGGCAGGGGAGGGGCAGAGAGAGAGGGAGACACAGAATCCGAAGCGGGCTCCAGGCTCCGAGCCGTCAGCACAGAGCCCGACGCGGGGCTCGAACTCACCGACTGCGAGTTCATGACCTGAGCCGAAGTCAGACGCTTAACCGACTGAGCCACCCAGGAGCCCCTATGTTTTTCTATTTTTGATTTATTCTTTCCGACTTTCAAAAATACAGTGACGTCATATATTTTAGCTATAAAACCTATGAGCTACTTGTCCCCGAGGTGTAAATAATGAGAAAACTAAATTTTCTGGCAATATACAAGTCCGTGAAACATTCCCAAAGAAGTTACATCCATTTAATAAGTAAGTAACAAAGAATATGGCATAAGAATTTCATTCTTTTTTAATGTTTATTTATTTATTAGAGAGGGAGAGCACACACAAGTAGGGTAGGGGTATAAAGAGAAGGAGAGAGAATATTCCAAGCCGGTTCCACACTATCGGCACACGACCTGATGTGGGGCTCGATCTCATGAACTGTGAGATCGTGACCTGAGCTGAAATCAAGAGTTGGAGGCTTGGGGTGACTGGGTGGCTCAGTCAGTTAAATGTCCAACTTTGGCTCAGGTCATGATCTCATGGTTCGTGGGTTTGAGCCCCACTATGGGCTCTGTGCTGACAGCTAGGAGCCTGGAGCCTGCTTCGGATTCTGTGTCTCCCTCTCTCTCTGCCCCTCCCCTGCTCACCTCTGTCTCTCTCTGTCTTGCAAAAATAAATAAAATGTTGAAAAAAAACCCAAAGATTTGGAGGCTTAACTAGCTGAGTCACCCAGGCACCCCAAATTTCATTCATAGCCAAGTAATAGACCTTGTAATTTTTTTTTTTTCACTTTGTACTTACGGATATAACAGGGAGATACTGTTTCACTTGGGGGATCAATGGAATAAATACATTGGTGTTTATAGAAGCTCTTGGCTTTCAAAAGTCAGTATGTGATATTTTCATTCATAAAATAAGGTGTGTGTGTGTGTGTGTGTGTGTGTGTGTGTTGAAGTAATGCTATTAAAGTCCTTGAATGTATATATATTTACATAGATTTTTCTATCAGTGAAGGGTTTGGTTGCATCATTAGAATCCTTCAGTCCAACAGAAAATAAAGTTATAGTTAGACTGTTTACACTTGATCTTAGCCAAAAGATTGAGAAATGATATATAGTTAGACTCTTTAGAGACTAACTTTTTAAAATTTATTTAAAAATTTTTTTAATGTTTATTACTTTTGAGAGAGAGGGAGAGGGAGAGAGAGCAAGCAGGGGAGGGGCAGAGAGAGAGGGAGACACAGAATCCGAAGCAGGCTCCAGGCTTCGAGCTGTCAGCACAGAGCCCAACACGGGGCTCGAATCCACAGACTGCGAGATCATGACCTGAGTGCAAGTCAGATGTTCAACTGACTGAGTCACCCAGGCGCCCCTTTAGAGACTAACTTTTTAGACTTCTTACAGAATAAAATCCCTCAAAACCACAAGAATTCTAAAAACCTAAGGTAGACTTGAGAAAGCCACCATTAAAACAAACATCGGGGAGTACTTTATATATGATTGAATTTCCCAAAGAAAACAATTACAATTTGGATAACAGCAACAAAGAGCCTATTTATTTATTTTTTATTTTTTTTTAATGTTTAGTTTTGAGACAGAGAGAGACAGAGCATGAGCAGGGGAGGGGCAGAGAGAGAGGGAGGCACAGAAGCTGAAGCAGGCTCCAGGCTCTGAGCCGTCAGCACAGAGCCCGATACGGGGCTCGAACTCACGAACTGTGAGATCATGACCTGAGCTGAAGTCGGACGCTCAACCGACTGAGCCACCCAGGCGCCCCAACAAAGAGCCTATTTAAAGGCACAGGAGAGTGGCCAGAAGTAGGCAGCCGCCAGTGGGGAGTCAAGGGTTCAGTACCTGAAAGAAAGGTTCTATGGGTCTGGCCCAGTCTGCTGGCCACAGTGGCCATATCACTCCAGGAGAAAGCCAGTCTTGCTGGTGTGAGGCCTGGCCTGGTGGAGTTAAGGGCTGTTGCTAGAAAGGGAGAAGGAAAATCTTGGAAAGGAGAGAGGCAGCCCTAAAACCTGCAATTTCCCCAAGTCCTTAGCTTGTGAATTCTGTATGCATGGGCGAGCTATCCAGGGGAAAACAGCATCTGGAAGCTGAAAGGATTGATTTCACCGTAGGGGAGCAGATCTTGGAACGTAAATCCCAAGTTAGAGGGTCTGGCAAACACTTTGGGCTTTTTGCAGAAACCCCAGAAGTGCCACACTTAAATTTTTTTTTTAATGTTTATATTAGAGAGAGAGAGAGAGACAGGGGAGGGACAGAGAGAGGGAGACACAGAAGCCGAAGCAGGCCCCAGGCCCTGAGCAGTCAGCACAGAGCCCGGTGAGGGGCTCGAACTCACGAACTGTGAGACCATGACCTGAGCTGAAGTTGGATGCTTAACGGACTGAGCCCCCCAGGGGCCCCAGAAGTGCCACACTTTAGAGGTAAGGAACAAGTCTCAGGACCAAGGAATTTTTCTTAGATATAAGGGCATAACCGACATAGAACCAGTCTAACAAAACATAAAGCCAGGTTGCTACAAGTTTAAGGTGATCCATCACTAGAGGAATTGCCTGCTGCTTGAACAAAATCAATACTCTCCAAAGGAAAAGAACAGAATCTAGCATTTTTACAATGTGATGTCCACCATATTGGGCATGTAGTTAAAATTTACTGGATATTGGATATGAAAAGAAACAGGAAGATGTGGTTCAGAGTCAAGAGAAAAACCAGGCAATAGAAACTGACCCCCCCAAATGAGCCAGATGTTGGAATCAACAGACAAGAAACTCAAAGCTGCTATTCGAACTATGTTCAAGGATTTGAAAGAAAAAGAAGCAGGTAAATGGAAATTATATTACATATGTATGTAGGTATTACAAAGTACAATATGTGAAAGGAAGAATTTACTGGATAGCCCTAACAGAGAGTGCTTAAGCAGAAGCAATAGTTGGTGCAATTAATACAGGATGGACAAAAATTCCAGATTGGAGAATTGATGGGTAAGGGCAGCATTAATAAACAGAACCTTAGTAACTTATGAGACAGTTCAAGTAGTGCAATGATACACATGTAATTGGAGTCCAGGAGGACAGGAAAGAGAATGGGGCAGAGAGTAAGTTATAAAGAATGGCTGAAATTACCCCAGATTTGGTGAAAAACTTCTATATCAACTTATAGGTCCTAGCAATTCAGCAAAGCTTAACCAGGATAAGTACAGAGAGAGCCACATGTAGGAGCATCATCGCCAAATTGTTGAAAATCAGTGGTAAAGAGGAAATGTCCAGAGCATCCATAGAAAAAGGACATATTACACACAGGGGAAATTCCTATAGAATTACTGCTGATCTCCAGTAAGAAGCAAAAAAGTCTTGAAAGCAATGAACGACATCTTTAAAGGACTGCAAACAAACAAACAACAACAACAAAAACACAAAAAAGTTATCAACCAAGAATTCTATGTCCAGTTAAACTATGCTTCAAACACAAAACATGAAAAAACGACATTTTTGGATAAGCAGAAGCCGAGAGAATTTGTCACCAGGAGACTCTCAATACAAGAAATGCTAAAGGAAATTCTTTAGTCTTAAGGGAAATGATCCAGTTGAAAAGTTGGCTGTGCAGGAAAAAATGAAGAGTCCCAGAAATGGTAAAACTGGGTAAATAGAAAAAAAATCGAGTTTCACCAAAAAATTAGAGGTTGTTTAAAATAAAATCGATAAGATTATATTGCGGGTTTTATAATGTATGTAGATATAGAATACTGTAAACCCTTGGTGTGCGAGCATAATTCATTCCAGAAACATGCTTGTAATCCAAAGCACTTGTATATCAAAGTGAATTTCAAGAACCATTGGCTCATCTGTGATCACGTGACGTTGAGCATCACATATTACTCATATTGCAAGACATCGCTCATTTATTAAGTTAAAATTTATTAGAAATGTTTGCTGATCTTGAAGAACACTCAGGGAACAAGTTACTCGCAATCCAAGGTTTTAGTGTATCTCAAAACAGCACAAAAGAGGGAGGTAAAATGGAATTTACTCTTGCAAATATCTTCCATATTAAGTAGAGTGGCACGATGTTAACTCTCAGTACCCCGTGATAAAGATTCACACTATAATCATTAGAGCTAAAAAAAAAAAAAAAAGGCCAAGAGAGAGATGAAAGTGGAATGTTAAAAAATATTCAATTAACAAAGAGAAGGCAGGAGAGGCAGAGGAATGAAAAACAGAGTACAGACCCGTACCCGACAACATGAAGCTCAAAAACTTTTACTCAGCGACAAAAGCCAAATACAAAAGAGTAAATATCGCCTGGATTCTATCAACACAAAGTTCAAGATCAGGCAAAGCTAATCTATGATGATGGCAATCAGAGCAGTGGCTGTGTATGAGGGGTGGGAACGGCCTGGGGAGAGGCAGGGGAGAACTTTGTGGAGTAACAGAAGTTCATACCTTGATCGAGGTGGTGGCTTCTCTGGGAGTATATATTTACCAAAGTTCCCAGAATCGTACACTTAAGATTTGTGTATGATTTCAAGAAGATTTCACTGTATGTAAGGGTTACTTACATCCCTTTTTTAAAGCCTGGAACCAAACTCTCCTGCCGGGGCCTCCCGTTGTCAACTGTCATCAACAGAGGGCGCTCTGAGCTCACCAAACACGCTTTGGGGACCCGGCTACTTGGGGATGCAAATCAGACCAGCTCTGGTCTCCTCCGTCTTCAAGGTGGATCTCGCAGCTCCCCAACAGTTCTGCCTCGACACCCCACCTCCCCAGCACCCCCATCCCCCGCCACCGCGGCCTCACGGGCTGGTCCATTTCACCTGGCCGCACGCTGCTGTTCCACTGGTGGCGCAGCGCGTAGCTAGCTAATGGCGATGCCGTTTCCCGCGGCACCTCCGCGGAATACAGATGTGCCTGGGAGCTGGCGTGTGCCGCCTGGAGGCGTACCTGCCCCCCTAAGGTCCTCTCTCGATGTGATCGCTTTTAAATTGGGAGCAGGAACGTAATGGAAACTTCCACACGGTTCTCGACATCTTCATTTTGACCTTCTTACCTCGCTTTGGTGGCTGTGAAATCTTCCCACGCCAGGGCTGGGGCGGGAGGGGGCGGGTGGGTGGATGGCAGCGGGAGCGAGGCACAGAAGGAATTTTACCCCAGGAAGGCGGGAGGGGCGTTGCACCCCAGGAGGTTGTCTTCCTTGCCCCCTCCCTGTCTCAGAAGGAAGCCAGCGACTGGAAAGCCCCAAACGTCCTTTGCGCCCTCGCCCACCCCCAGGCCGGTGTCTTTGGGCGCGGAGATGCCATTACACCTCACGTGATCCCCGCACTGGGCCGGTCCCTCTCGAGGCGTCTCGCGGGGTGTTAATTAAAGGTCACAACAAAACAGACCTGCCGGCTCACCGGGAGAAATGTCCTCCCGGGAAATGAAAAATGACACCCTGGAGCAGCCACGTGTGGAGCCTGGCATATGCCGGTTTCCTGCGCTCCCGCGCGCTGCGCCGGGGGCCGCGGGGGATCGGACAGGGGGCGGTGGTTGGGTGCTCCAGGGGCTCCGCGGGCCCCAGGCGCGGGCGGCAAAGGAAGGAGGGGTGCCGAGGGGACCGAGCGGGGCGCGGCGCGGCGAGGCCAGCCCGCACACACACCCCCCCTTCCAGGCCCGCGAGGCTCGCGCTGCGCGTGTGCACCGCGGCGAATCCCTCAGTTTCCCCTGCCCTGCGGCGGCCGGCCAGATCCGGGCTCACCTGGGCGGGCCCCGGGTGGCTCGGCACGTCGCAGATTGGGGCGCACTTGGGCGGAGGTGGGGGGACAAGCCCCCCCCCCCCTCCGGGTCGTCCGGCTGCTGTTGGGAGGGTGCCCCCGGGCCGGCCGGGGGTCGGTAGGGCAATCCCAGAAAAGGTTTGCAGGGCAGGTCTAGGAGAACAAAGGGCGGGGGGTGGGGTGGGGAGGAGGACCCGGCATGTTTGCGGACTTGTTTGTGACTCAGTCCCTTTTACACGGCGTTTCAAAGGCAGAACTGCAAGCCTCGCCAGGAAGAGAAAGAACTTGGGGGCGGGGAGGCTCGGCGCATTTCGGTCCAGCCCTCTCGCTCGGCGCTGCCCCTCCGCGCCGGGCTCGCGCGGCGGCGCTTCCTTAAGGGCCCCCGGCCGCGGGCCGCTCTCCAGTAACTTCCCCGCGAGGGGCGAGATTTACGACCCCCGCCCCCCGGCGCGCACCGTCAGGCGGGCGCGCCGCCACATAAAATGGATCCCGGCCGGCGCGGCGGCGGCGGCGGCAGCCAGGCGGCGGGCTCGCGGGCGGCGGGGCGGCCGTTCCCGAGGCTCCGCGCTGCGCCCGGGCGCAC
>NC_064813.1:4720433-4746083 GCF_023721935.1 Panthera uncia | reverse complement strand
CGCGCGCGCTGACCGCGGCGGCGCCCGGGCCACGCCGCGCCGCCTCTCCCAGCCCTCGCGCAACTGTCAGGCCGAGCGGGGCCGGCGGATATTGGCTCCGCGACGCGCCGAGGCTCCTCCCCGAGTCTGGATCTTTATATTTTGGGAGAATTTCTTTGAACTCAGTTACCGAGCCCCGGGAAGGAGACAAGTTCCCACAGCCGGCGCGCCCCGCGGAGGCGCGGCGCGGCGGGGCTCACCCGCCTTCCCCGCGGCGGCGGGTGCCTCATCGCCCCCCCACCTCGCTTCCCTCGTGGAGGAAAACGGACTCCCTTGGTTGGGGAGAAATGCCAGGGATCTGGATGTGACCGTGAAAAGAGAACGTGTGACTGGAGGAGGCAGAAGAGGAGGAGGAAAAGCATTATTGGAAGAGAAGAATAAACCAGCCACTCCAACCCGTTCTGCAAATTAGTGCTATTACTTCTGGGGTCCATTGCTTTGATTCTTTCCTTCCCCCCCACCCCAAATTAAGGAACCTTGACTTGAGGGCCAAGAGCCAGTCCCCCCGACAACGGGGGGGTACCCTTCTGGGTCGGAAGACCTTTTGGATGTAGTGTTGGTTGAACATTTAGACACTCTCTTCTGCAAAGGCCACCATGAATTCGGTAGCGGGGAATAAAGAGAGGCTTGCGGTCTCCACCAGGGGCAAGAAATACGGGGTAAGTTGCGACGGCTACGATGCGGAGGCGCGTTAGCAGAGCCCCCTCGGCCGGGGTCCCCCTTAACCGGCGCCGTGCGGCCGCGCAGGGCGGCCCCGAGCTCTCCTGCTGCTGCAGAGGCGCCTCCGCCAGGCTGTGCGTGCGCGGAGGCGGGCCCGCCGGCGAGGACGCCCGCACACTAGCCTCACCCTCGGAATTTTCTGTCTTCCCGTTCCTTTCCATCCCCGCACCCCTAACTTTTGCGGCATTCGTGCACTTCCAGGCAGAGTTAAGCCAAATGTGTGTGTGTGTGTGTGTGGGGGGGTGTCCATGAATCCTCAGCCATTCCTCGGGATCATTTCCCTGGAGCCGGGAGAACCTTCCGTTTACCTCCAGGATCCGGAGGGCTGTACCCGGAATGAATAAAAATCCAGAAGCCCCCCACCCCCACCCGCCCCGGGCGTAGCGTCTTCCAGGAACTTGAACGTGGGTTCTTTTGGGGATGGGTGTCGGGTTCGAAAGCGCGGGGGTGCCGACTGTATGGGTTCCCCCCGCAGAAACCATGGAAAGCCCTCGAGCGAGCCCTCTCCAGCCGAGCGGAGGAGGAGTCCGCCGGCGCCCGGGAACCCGTGCAGGGGTACCTGGGGTGGGGGGACCCACTTAAGGACGATTCACGGGGCAGATGGAGGCAGATTCGGCCGCAGGGCTCGGGGCGGTCTCGGGCGCACTCGGCCGGGCCCTCGGGGGCGCGCGGATCTCCGGGCCGGCGCGCGCGGGGCAGGGCGGGGGGAGGTCGCCCCCAGCCCGGCCCGACCCCACCCCGGGGACGCGGGAGCCCGCCGCCCTGCGGCCCCTGACTCTGCACGTCTCCCCCGCAGGTGAATGAAGTGTGCTCGCCCACCAAGCCCGCGGCGCCCTTCTCCCCCGAGAGCTGGTACCGGAAAGCATACGAGGAGTCGCGCGCCGGGAACCGGCCCACCCCCGAGGGCGCGGGTTCGGCGCTCGGCTCGTCGGGGACCCCGTCCCCCGGCTCGGGCACCTCGTCCCCGAGCTCGTTCACAGGCTCCCCGGGCCCCGCCTCCCCGGGCATTGGCACCAGCTCGCCGGGCTCCCTGGGCGGCTCGCCGGGCTTCGGCACGGGCTCCCCGGGCTCGGGCAGCGGCGGCGGCTCCTCCCCCGGCTCGGACCGCGGCGTCTGGTGCGAGAACTGCAACGCCCGCCTGGTGGAGCTGAAGAGGCAGGCGTTGAAGCTGCTGCTCCCGGGGCCCTTCCCGGGCAAGGTGAGCCCGCGCGGGGGCAGGAGGGAGGGCGGCCCCGGGGCCGGGAGGCCGGGCGGACCGCGGTGGGGGGGACACCCCGCGCCTCTCCCTCGCCAGGGCGTCCGCGGGGCACGGAGCCGGGAGGGGCGCCCGCGGTTTGAGGCCTCTCGCTCCACTGGGTATGCCCCGGGTTACGGGTCCTGCAGCCCTCCGCTCGAGTCCCCTCGCCGTGCTCCCCGCACCCGCCGGGACCTCGAGGCGCCTTCCCCAGAGACCCTGTTCCCGCGTGCCGCCAAGCCTGGCGACGCGGGGTGCGGGGGGAGGGGAGGACAGCCGACCCCGGCTCCTGGGGGGGTTTCCTCTCTGCAGTCCTCCCCCCACTCTCTCCGGCTCATCGGATCCCTCCCTCCCCCCGCCACCCGTGACCCTCACCAAAAGCCCGCGGGAGTGGTAAAAGCAAGCCGGTATTTAGGGGTCGGCGTTCCCCACTGTTGATCGTGGGCCCCTAGTTCCCAGGATCACGGAAACAGAAACACACCCTCGAAGGCCAGTTTTTGCCCCCTCGCTTTCCGCGAGTCGGCCCGAGGAAGGTGAAGGGGCGGGGGCGCCTGGGAACCCGGCCGCCTCCAGGCCCGCCCCTGCCGCGAGCAAGTTGTCCCCTCCATGGCAACGCCGTGGCGTGGTGCGCGCAGGAGCCCCCGGAGTGCAACACAATGCGATTGTGTTTGCACTGTTGGGTCCAAGTACTATCAAATGATAATATTTACTCTTCCGCTTCAAAGAGTTTTTATCAGTGGTTGGAGAGCACTGTGGAGAAAACAGTGACTAGCTGTGGGGATTTCTGACACTGCCCAGTGGCGTTTTCTGATGTGTATTTCTGGGACTTTGGAAACGAACTACCGTGATTTCGAGTGGTGGAAGTTTAGCGGCAACTCCATCTGCCTGCCTCATTGTTTTCATACGCAAGGGTTAAATTAAGTTAAGCAAATACCCACAGAAGTTGTAAAATTTTACATGTGGAAAATTACCACCAAGAGAATTGGTTTTATGAATCCTGCATTCATCTCAAGAATAATTAACCTGTGGATTGTTGTCAGTATGCCATTTTTTTTTTTTTTTTTTTGTATCTTGGTAATAAATCTGGCCAGGCACCCTGCGAACAAATCTCAGGAAATCTGAAAGCGGATTTTATACTTGCATTCTGTACCCTCCAATTTAACACTACTTGGTCACTCACAGGTTTATTTATTTGCTCTTTTGATCATTTATCAATAGTCCCTGATTTCCTGCCACATTCAAGGCACTGTGTTAGCAAGGCCCTGAATAACAGGTACCTACAGCCCTTGTCCACATGGAGTTTGCGTTCTAACGGATGATACATTCAACCACGAAATGCACAATTCAGAATTTATTCCCATTTGCGGTGAGTGCCGCAAAGGAAGAGGGTGGGGCGCTGTGAGATGGTCCAACCGGACTAGACCATCTGATGCATTTTGAAAAACCTCGGTTCTCCAAGGTATCATCCTATATTTGGCAATCCTAGTTAAGTTACAGTCTACCGAAGTATTCTAGAACATTCTTGAGGACCTGTTCTTACAATAGTTGTTTATGGTGTTGTTTGAGTGCTCGTGTGTGCAAAGGTAAATCCAAATAGACCCTTTCTATAAATATGGAGGAAGGGAAGGAAATCAGTAGGGAGGAGAAACATGTTGAAATTCAAATGTATCCCTCACGTTTTGTGGAGTCATGTGACAAAGTCGAGTTTTGGTTTCGTTGAGGCACCTGGAAAATTCATTCCCAGGGTTACCAGAGGCAGTTCAATATATTTGTCAATTTTATTTACCTGATAAAATGAAAGTGATCCTGGGGAACTGATCATTGGATTTCCTGAATCTCAGTGTTCTGTGCCACCTTATGGTGACCCAGGCATGTCTGAGGAAGAGCGGTCAATCACGGGGAGAGTCACACAGGATCACTGTAAGGCACACATCAATATCATACAATGCCACTGTTGCCTGGAGTTTCGTATGTGACATAGTGCGGTGAAACATGATGTTTGGTACAGGGGGTGTGCAAGACTTAGCCAGAAACCACAGCGATCTAGATTGCCTTATTTTTTTTTAATTTTTTAAAATCTTTATTTGAGAGAGACAGAGAAAAAGTGCGAGCGGGGTTGGAACAGAGGGAGAGGGAGACACATTCTGAAGCAGGCTCCAGGCGTGGGGCTGGAACTCAGGAACTGTGAGATCATGACCTGAGCTGAAGTCGGATGCTCAACCGACTGAGCCACCCAGGCGCCCCTGGACTGCTTCATTGTTAATCATGAGGTATAGGGCCTCAATTTGTTGGCCTAAACGATAAATTTAGTTCTATTTTTCTTTTTTAAGCATTGGTACCCTCATATTAGGTACAATTTCCATTGTGCTGTTTAAGTTGCAATGTTTTAAGTAGCCCTCAGGTACCAAAAGAGCTAAGTTTCATTGCACCAAGGGATGTCATTGTGACTCCAACGTGCAATTTGCCCTGGAGAGTAAGAGTCTAGAAGATAAAGGCATGTTTTTGAGAGATAATTAGCAAAAATCATCATGGTAATTAAGTTGCTTAACTGTATTTGGAAAATATTTTCTTGATAAGAATACTAAACTCTACTAAGTGGTATTAAAAGTCTCCTCAGTGGCTGTTTAAAAATCAGAGGGAGAAGAGCACATTCAGGAATCTTACTGTTTTAGGACGGATTTGGATTTAGTTCTTTCTCCACCACTGATTCATTTTGTGACATCGAGTAAATCCGTTTGTGTCTGTGTTTTATTTTCTTAAAAAAAATTTTTTTTAACGTTTATTTATTTTTGAGACGGAGACACAGCATGAATGGGGGAGGGGCAGAGAGAGAGGGAGACACAGAATCGGAAGCAAGCTCCAGGCTCTGAGCCATCAGCCCAGAGCCCCACGCGGGGCTCGAACTCGCGGACCGCAAGATCGTGACCTGAGCTGAAGTTGGACGCTTAACCGACTGAGCCACCCAGGTGCCCCTAAAAATTTTTTTTTTATATGTTTATTTATTGTTGACAGACCGAGAGAGACAGAGCATTGGCATGGGAGGGCAAGTGAGAGGGGGAGACACAGAATCCGAAGCAGGCTCCAGGCTCCGAGCCATCAGCACAGAACCCGATGCGGGGCTCGAACTCACAAACCGTGAGATCATGACCTGAGCCGAAGTCGGACGCTCAACCGACTGAGCCACCCAGGCGCCCCCATTTTTGTCTGTATTTTAAACTTTCCTTGGAGAAAGACGTGAGGGTTGATGATTGTCACTTAGCCAAGATACCGTTAGATTTAGGGTTGACATATTTAGGGATTTTCTCACGAAACGTTTTCCACTTTCGTTTGCTGGTTTCGTGAGTATATTCTCCAAATATCCTCCAGCTGTGTGGGTTCTCACCCTGTGCCCACTGGTAGGTAGCAAGCCCTACTGAATCCCCCCAGTTTTGTGCCCGGGACAGTTGGTTAAGGAGGGGAGGTAAGGTGCCGGCGAGCCCATCAGGGGTGTCTGGCTGGCCCCACGAGTTCGACAGTGGCTCTGGTGGCCTGAGGAGTGACCACCATATTCTGAGTATTCTTAGGAGTCACGTGGCCACGGGGGAACAAGGCTCCGTGGCACCAGGTAACGCGATTTGGAGATTTCTAGCTCAGGTAACTGGGTGGGTGGGGTTGGTGTTCACCGAAGTAGGAACAGGAGGAGGGGCCGATTCGGGTGGAGCTCAAAGAGAGCGGTGATAACGGGTTTGGTTTTCCATGCACCGAGTTTGAGGTTTCTGGACAGAGAGAGAGTAGAGGCCGGTGTAGGACTGAAGGGGACTCTGGCGTGTAGAAACGGCAACCGTGAGCTCCAGCTACCGTTCGCGACGCTCTGGGTTTGTCCTTTCAAATAACAACTTACCTGGCTGAGCAAAGATTTGTGCCCGGTGACAGACCGTAAAACATTTGGATTGACTTTTATTACTTCAGTCAGTAAAAAAAAAAAAAAAAAAAAAGTACTTCCTGGGTTTATATCATGTCTTTTCCAGGGCTGGGAAGCAGAAGTGGTCCGATAAAACAGAGTGTAGATGTGCAAAGCTACAGATTTGTTGGGATTGTCAGTAAAAACAGTCCTTTTGCGCGTTGTAGTGTTCCAGTGAGCAAATATAAAGCCATTTCGTATCTACTCTCTTTCCTGTTTTACACACAGTCGAGGCACCAAGCAGAAATAGGGGCCAAGCAATGAATCTCCCATTTTGGGGCTATCCTAGATCGTTCTGATAACGGGGACAGAACTTTTGAATTGACAGTGGAAACCCTAAGAAACATCAGCCCCAAAGAATTCCCTGGAGTAAGCAGAAATGTTCCAGGTTGGCAAAAGGGTATCAGACATCTGTTCATTTCCATATCAATACAAGGAAATCTTTTATGTAAAAAAAAAGGTCCAGAATCACATTCCTATCTGATTTTTTTTTTTTCTCAGCCAAGTATTCTGGGTCCATTTAGGCCCCAGAAATATCAGGAAGATTAGCCAGACACACTGAGAAGGGTGGCCAGGAATCACAGAGATGAAAGAAAGGAATGTGTCATAGGGGTTTAAAAACACCAAACGTAGACTCTAAATAGCCAGAGCCCAAGGAAGTCTAGACTTGGGGAATATGTGTGTGTGTGTTTTCCTAGCTCCAAAACGGGTACGAAAAAACTATTTAAAAGTTCCTCCAGAAGCCGTGGTATGATTCTTTAGAAATAGATACGGAACGTATTACATTTTAAACACGTACGAATTCTGAGAGCTGTGTATCTGAAATCTTTTAAGAACACGTGGCTCTTTTCAGAAAATGTTATTTGAGTCTTTTCCATTTGAGAAATATTTTAGATACGAGATCAGCTAATAGATAACATCACCGATGAAAAAGTCCTGTAGCATTTATCATTAAAACGTGTCTGAGACATTTTAGGGATTCTGAAAACATTCCCAGTAGAGACACGTGAACGGTGATCTCTTCCTTAAGGCCTAGCAAGCTATGGAATAATGGCATTTCATTCTACCAGCCTTTTAATTGTGAACCAACACGGTCAGTTTTTATAGTGACTTAATTCACTTTGTAAAAACCCCTGGGCTGTAGTAATTTCTTCCACACTCACTGCACGTAGGATTATTGCATTAGAAATGTGATTTTTAAATGGCTGAGGCTAGTAATTTGTCAGCATTTGGAAGGATCAAGTCAATAAACTTGAGGCAACATCAGTTGCTCTCTGGCATATCACAGATTGTGTCATTCATTGGCTGATACTAATGGTGATGCTTACTGTCCTTAGCGTGTGCTGGGCGCTCTACTCCGATATACCCCTCCCCCACATCCATCTACCAAATCTATAGCAAAACAAAGATGAACCCGATTTCCTTACCCTGGAAGTCCAAGTGATCCACGTGGTTCAGATCACAAACCGAAGCATGAGTAAAGATGCCAGGAATGGAGAAATCCAAGGAAGCTCCCCCCCCCCCCAAATCCCTTGGGTTTTTGTTGGTTCAACTGCCCGAGTGGGAGACACCCCCCCCTTCCCCCCCCGCCTGGAGATTATTTTCATTAGTTATTTATTATTGTGATTATTTTTCCCGGGCTCCCAGATGGTAACATCGCTTTTAGGGTCTGGGGGCAGCGGGGTGGTGGGAAAAATACGTGGGGCTGTGGGGATTCGGAGCTGCGTAATTTTATCGGCTGGAGTGTACCGCAGGGGGACAAAGGACTTCCTCATATTCATAACCGTTCAGTTGAGACTGTTGCCTGTCCCTTCTGAGAACACCCGGTTGGAGGGCCCTGCACTGACCTTCTGGGAGGAAGAGCCCTTCAGGGGGACGTCTCCGCACCACCTCAGTAAGGCTGCCAGAGTTCAACTCTGTTCCGTCCCAGCAAAGATTGCAAGTTGGCTGGCGTCTGTCAGGGTTCACGGTCTCTTTTCAGGGATACAAACCGCTTTCCTTTTTACTATCTTGAGTCACAGGCTGACCATAGCATCTTTTCTTTAACCAACCCCCCTCCTTTTTTTTTTTTTTTTTTTGTTTTTTGTTTTTTAAGCCTCCTGTATCGTCTTCCTGTGGCAAAGCAGCCCTGTTCAGATGGGTTCCCACTGACCTTTCATACTTAACTTAGACCAGTCAGAGATCTCTTAAAGTGCATTTACGAAGGTGCCCGAGGACCTGGAATAAACCCGTATCCCTAAGTTACTTTAAAAATGTTGATCAAAATAGTAAATCAGTCTGTATCTGTCATTCTGCTTACCCACCGCCTGTGGGATGCTCCGGGACCCATCTGAGAAAGTTGGATGTCAAGTTCATGGTTACAAAGGCTGACTGTCTGTCCAGCACGTCCAGCTTTCAGAGGAATCTGCCTTTGTTTTTGTTGAGTGTTTGTATGCTTTCCTTTTTAAAATTTAGATATCAGATCCACTGGGAGGTTACTTTGGTGTATAATGGAAGGTATAGATCAATTTTATCTTTTTCTAAATGTCTATCCAGTTGTCAGCAGACCCTTTATTAAAACATCCATCTTCCACCCACTGATCTGAGACACCGTCATTGTCATAAAACAAATTTTCAGTTGCACTTGGTCTGTTTATGGACCTTCTGCCATGTTCTGTTTATCTGGTTCTTCGTGTGCCAGTTCTGCACTCTTTTAAATATAGAATCTTTGTAGTAAGTTTTAATATTTGGTAGGGCTAGCCCTCCCTCTCCCAAACAGTGCCTTTCCTTTCTGGGAGTTTCCTGGTTACTCCTCATGTTTTCCTGTATGAACTTTATTTTTTTTAATTTTTAAAAAAATGTTTATTTGTTTTTGAGAGAGAGGGGGAGAGAGCGAGAGTGAGCAGGTGTGCACAAGCTGGGGAGGGGCAGAGAGAGAGAGGGAGACACAGAATCCGAAGCAGGCTCCGGGCTCTGAGCTGTGAGGACAGAGCCTGACGCGGGGCTCGAACTCACGAACTGTGAGCTTAATGACCTGAGCTGAAGTTAGACGTTTAACCAACTGAACCACCCAGGTCCCCCCCACCCCCCATATGAACTTTAAAATCAGCTTGCCTAACTCCAGAAAAATATTTATTTTAATTGGGACCATGCTTAGTTTATATGTTAACCTGGGGGGTATTTGGTATCTTTTTTTTTTTTTTTTTTTTTTTTTTTTACAGTCTTGGAGTCTTTTATTTATTTTTTTTTTACACTTATGCCATGAATCCATAGAGAATGGGTTCCAACAGCTCAGGCTCCTTCCCGGTGGTTCTCACAAAGTGTGCTTCTCTGGGTGGGGCAGGGTGGCACTTCAGCTGAACCCAAGTACCTTTCTCCTTGGCTTCCTTCTGTCTCTGATCATTTTCCTTCACACACTTCAGGAACCTATCTCGGCCCCTTGAATGCTTAATGTGCTCAATACGTACATTAATTCTCTTAGCGAGAATCTTGCCCCTCACTTGTTTGTTTCCAACAGTGACAACAGCATGCCGGGTGACGTCGTAGACTCTTCCAGTTTTGCCTTGGTGACATTTGTGGGGCATTCCTTTTTCAACAGTGCCCATTCCCTTGATGTCCACAGTATCGCCTTTCTTGTAGATTCGCATGTATGTTGCCAAAGGAACAACTCCATGTTTTCTAAAAGGCCTAGAGAACATCTAGCGGGTACCTCTCCTCTTTCCCTTTGTGTTGGTCGTTTTGGCGAATTGCCGGAAGATGGCAGTTCTGGCCGAAAGGTAGTATTTGGTATCTTTATGATGTTGAATCTTTCCCAAGAACAGGAAGTGTCATTCCATTTGAACAAGTCTACTTTTCAGCAATTTAATTAGTCAGTCAATTAATTAATTAAGAGGGGGGCGGGGCAGAGGGAGAGGGAGAAAACTTAAGCAGGTTCCATGCTCAGTGCAGAGCCCGGCGCGGGGCTCGATCCCGTGACCCTGGGCTCATGACCTGAGCTGAAATCAAGAGTTAGGCGCACAGTCTACTGAGCCACTCCGGTGCCCCACTTTTCAGCAATTTTTAAAGGTTTTTTTTCTCCTGTAGACTTTGTGCATTTCTTGTTAAATTTGCCCTTAGATATTATATCTTTTATTGCTGTTACAAATGAACATCTTCTCTTCTAATTGAGGCTTGTTTATGTATCAGCAGGATATTGATTTATATGTTAACTTTATATCCTGTTGCTTTATTAAACTCTTTAGATGTGTTTCTCAGTTTTTAAAACTGGTATTCTTGGGTTTTTGAAAGCATTTATCTTACAAAAGTAGAGATATCATTAGTCTTTTCCTTTGCTGTTTTTACCCCTTTAATGGTTGTCTGTTCTTTGTTACATTGATTCACGCCCCCAGTACAGTATTCAGTGGTAGCAGATACGGTGGGAATGTGTATGGTTTTTCCCATGAAGATACTGGCTTTTGTTTTATTTTAGTTTTTTAAACTGAAAAATTTAATTTTTTAATGTTTATTTATTTGGGGAGAGAGAGAGAGAGAGAAAGAATGAGTGAGGGAGGGACAGAGAGAGAGGGAGACAGAGAATTCAGGCAGGCTCCATCCTGTCATCGCAGAACCCAACACAAGAGTCAGACGCTTAACCGACTGAGCTACCCAGGCACCTTCCCCCCTTTTTAAAAATATTTATTTATTTATCTTGAGAGAGAGAGAGATGTTGGCTTTTGAACTAAGGTGTACGTATAGTTTTACAAATTAAGGAAGTACCCCATTCTTATTTGATTTAGGAATGGGCCCTATGTTTTGCCAGATGTGTTTTCAGGCTTTAGGGAGGTTGATCATATGATTTTTCTCCTTCAATCTACTTTTTTAAATCAAAAGTTAAAAAAAAATTACTTTTGAGAGAGAGAGTGAGAGACAGAGAGTATAGGTGGGGATAGGGTTTTTGTTATTGTGGGTCTGATTTTTGAGAAAGGTTGTGGATAACAAAACTGCTTTGGGCTCTGTGGAGCTTGAAGCGGGATGCTCCCATGGGTCCCAGGAGCATTCAGAGCTAGAGACGTGAGTCTGGGAGATGTTGGCTCGGGGAGGGTGGTGGGATCCCCAGAGGATGAGCTCTCCCTGGAGGATGTTAGAACACAGAGCTGTGGGACCCACGGACATTGAAGGCACAGACAGCCTGAGGAGCCGGGAAGAGAAATCAAGGAGAGGCCAGAAGAAGGGGAGGAAAATAGGAGACAGTGGATTCCTGGAAACAGAGAGGAGGTAGGAGTAGGGTGGTAAAGGTCAGATGCCTTGCAGAGATCGAGGAGGTAAGGACTGAGGTTTCCCTTGATTTAGCAACTAGGAGGCGGCTGGGAATCTTTGTTAGAAGAGTTTCTGGTGCCTGGAGAGAAGCAGGCAATGACGTTGTGTCCAGAAGTGGATGGAGGGGTGAGGGCAGTTGAGGTAGCATTTGAGTTGTTGACAACACTAAGAGGTTAAGAGAGATCCATTTTTGAGGCGCTTACGAAACTGACGTTAAAAGTGAAGATCTGGGGTCAGCAAACTTGGGTGGAAAATCAGATTACATCACTGTGTGACCTTGAGCACAGCCTTTCTGAGCTTGGTTGTTCTTCGTCCATACAATGGCAGCAATGATAGGACCCCCACCAGGGTGGTTGTGAGGGCCAGTGAAATGTGTGAGGTAATATTCAACCATTGCTTTGTTTTCATTCCAATGACTTTGTCCAGGAAGGTGAATTTTATGCAAGGCCCCCTCTCTCTCTTCCCTCCCTCTGTTCCTTCCTTCCTTCCTTCCTTCCTTTCTTCCTTCCTTCCTTCCTGCCTGCCTTCCTTCCTTCCTCCCTCCCTCCCTCCCTCCCTTCCTCTCTCCCTCCCTCCCTCCCTCCCTTCCTCTCTCCCTCCCTCCCTCCCTTCCTTCCTCTCTCTCTTTCTTCATTTTGCCAGTGTCTGACAGCAAAAACGAGAAAGCAGCGGTCAGAGAAAGTGGAACCATTCAGCTCCTCTCCTTTTCCATTTCCTCACCTCCACGTGAACAAAGCACTTAATGCATTCCCCTCTGGGTGACTCCACAGAAAATTTGGGGGTGCTCAGTTGACCAAAATCGCCACTGCTTTTAGTTGAGATGGCCTGAATAGGGGTGGAGATTCCTTGTCATGGATGGAAATCCCTGCCTTAAGCCCCGCCCCTCAGGAGGCCCCCACCCCCCCCCCCCCCCCCCCCCCCCCCCCCCCAGGGCCCCCCCCCCCCCCCCCCCCCAGGGAGCATCGAAAACCTAGTAGTTAGCACTTCTGCCCAGGAACGAAGGAGAGCCCGGCTCCCCCCTCCCCCCCCCCCCCCACCCGGATCTGGGCAGCACCAGGAATTTGGGCTTATCTGCCTTCCCATCCAGCTTTATCTTTCTCAGACAGTTTTCTTTGCAGTTATGCTTTGCTGATCCTATCGCATCGATTCCGACCAGACCTCTCGGAGAAGTCTGGAAATAGAGACACCCTCCCCCACCAAGCGGTATTTCCTGCACACATCTCAGCTGGCAGAGGGTTCTTGTAAACTCTTACCCAGGAAGGGTCGATATTCCTGTGCTGCTACGTGGGCTAACGTATCAGAAGGCTCTGGGGTAGAGTGAATTCTTTTGATAAGCAGAACCATATCTAAGTATATCTTAAGTGTAATAGACCACGTTGTACCTCTGAGGGGCTATTTTGATTCGTGGTTTCTGCTTAATGGAGTTTAAGTTCAATATTTTGCCAGCCACACAAAGTTTTTGGAAAAAGGCTTAGCTGTCAACCCACAGCATGGTTTAAAAACCTTTGATAGTCCTTATGCACAAAATGTCTTTATTTTTAAACCGTGAGCTGCAAATAATAAGTTAAAAATCTACTCTGCCACCACAGAAGTGACAAAATGTGGACTTTCATTACTTCTTTATCTCATCTGAGTGATGTCTGAGACTTACAATTGCTAATTCAGGACTTCCCCCCCACCCGAAGTTAACATAGGAATTTAAAGAGCTGAGATTTTCCTTGGGTATGATTCCATTTTTTTTTTAATTAGCAGTGATAAGCGGCTACACTTCCCGGGGAAAAAATACCGTCTTATTTATAGCGGTCGCTTTCCTTGGGGTTGGAATTCACTGTTTCTCTACGCCCTGCTCCACCTAAATGGTGGTTTCATGCAGCCACAGGAGACTTACTTACTAATTGAGTAAGACACCAATAACAACAACCCTCAACTGTTGACCTCTCTAACCAAGCGGCTACACAGAAATTAAACAGCTGAATCCAGGCAAACAGCTAGCAACCACCATTGTCTAAGAAAAATAATCGGCCTCCTGGCTCAGTTGTGTGTCTTTCCAGAGAGGGACGTCCTGGTCCTGAGCGTGGCAGCTGACAGTGACCTGGGGTGCCCTCCCTGCTGCCCCAGCGGTGAGCGGGAGTGTCACATCTCTGCCAAGCCAGGCAGCATGGCGATGGGGCCAAGGGGTGGACGGGAGAAGGACGGAAAGGGGAGGAATAAGATAAGGGGACGAGGAGGAGGAAGGACGAGAGGGGGCGAGAGAAGCAGCAAAATAAAGGGCTGGTGGTTGGTAAGCATCTCAGGTTGACTATAGTCCCAGATGGGTTTTTTTTTTTTTTTTATTAAAAAAAATTTTTTTTTATACATTTATTTATTTTTGATAGAGCACAAGCGGGGGAGCAGCAGAGAGGGAAGGAAACACAGAATCCGAAGCAGGCTCCAGGCTCTGAGCTGTCAGCACAGAGCCCATCTCGGGGCTTGAACTCACAAACCGTGAGATCGTGACCTGAGCCGGAGTCGGCTGCTTAACCGACTGAGCCACCCAGGTGTCTCCAATCCCAGATGTTTAGAGGAGAGAGGACCGTCCTTAGACAAGGGGACAGAGATGCAATCTTGTCTCCAGCACTAATTAGCACGTTGAGCTTGGGCCAGCCGGCCAGCCAGCCGGTGCTTCATTTGTAAACCAAGAGGGCCGGAGTTGGTGGCCTCTGCGGGTCCCTGTGAAGCCGGAGAGGAGCCCCGACACTGTGAGCCCAGTCCTTGCTCCCAGAGTCCAGACGGATAAGCTTGGCAAGGCTCTCGATGGATTTCGGGCTGAACCAGGAGCCTGGAGCTGTTCCGTGGGCGGCCCCGTTTGTGGGCCTCCCACCCTCGGCCGGCCAGGCCTGTCCTCCTCGTTCGCCCGTCCAGACAGAGGTGCTCAGCACCGCCATCCCCGACCTGTCTATGTCTGGAGTTCGGGTCATCAGCAGACGGACAAGACTCTTCCTGTTTCTTCAAAACGCTGTTTACTTTATTGTCTTCTGTGTTTGTATGCAGAAATAAACTTGGGCAGACAGAAGGACAACAGGTTTTATAAGAGCACTTTGGTAAGGAACGTTTGAGAAAAAATATCGCCTTAGGTATAAAGACTGCTTGTAGTTGTTGGGTTTTTTGTTTTTGTTTTTTGTTTTTTTGCTTGTAGTTTTACAGGAAAAAAATCTGCCGTCCTGATTAGGATTTAGAAATAAATTTTTAAAAAATTAATTAATTTATTTAGAGAGGGAGAGAGAAAGAGAATCCCAAGCAGGCTTTGCGCTGTCAGCGTGGATGCGGGGCCCACGAACCGTGAGCTCATGACTTGAGCAGAAACCAAGAGTCAGACCCTTAACCCGCTGAGCCACCCAGGCGCCCCAGGGTTTAGAAATAATTTGCGGGGAGTTCATCTTGGGTGGCAGTATAGGGACATCCGAACTCCAGACATTTTATTTGTCCTTCTTTTAAAAAAATTCTACCTCTAGATTTTTTTTTCTGAAACCTTTTCGCCCTCTTTGATTTCTCCTTCTTCCCTTTGCTCTTACGGGCACCTAGCCGGGGCCATACTTGTTGAGACCAGTATTCATGCCCCCCCTATGCCGTGTGCACGACTCAGGTGTGACAGACCTGCAGTGTGGCAGCGTGGTCTCTGTGGGAGGCAGCGGGTCGCCACGGGCTGAGTCCACGAGATCCGTTAGTTTTTGATCCATTTCGTTTTCCTTCCTGAACCACTCACCCAGCTTGTCCTTAAAGTGTCTGCTTGCCGTGAACCGTTCCCTGAACTCCTGTTTCGACTGGAATCACTTTGCATCATAGTCTGAACGCAGCTCAGGGAGCATGGCTGTTAGGAGCCCAGCTTCGCGTGGACTTGAGCTGCGCTAGAACTTCGGTGCAGGGACAGTGGAGAGCAGGGACAGAGCAGGGACAGAGCACCCCTTGTCCCTTCTGGTTCTTGCACTGGGCGCGGGTGCGCGTGTGCATGTGGATCGTGCTCCCCGATACCGTAGCCTTTGTTTTGCCTCCGGTTCTTGTCCCCCAGAACTTGCCCGGGTTCCTATTTGTGAAATTCCCCAGGAGCTTTTCTACCCTCCCGGGCTGTGCGTGTGCGCACTGCGCAGGGGCCGCGAAGGGAGCATCCGGGCTGGTAACGCGGTGGACATCCTGTCTCAGGTTTCAGACGTTGTCAGGCCCAAGCTTTTATGGGAGGTCAAGGCAGCTAATAAAGCGGTCTGTGCGATTAAAAGGGCATCGAGCAGGGAGGGATGGCAGACCGTCGCAGCAGCCGGCGGGCGCAGGCAGGGCTGACAGCTGCGAGCCCGCTAATGATGGCTTTACGAGCATTTTTGCAGCCAGGGTGGTAAATGCAATACAAAGACCTGGTTTTAATATGCCCAGTCAAGCTCTCTGCTTCCCACTCGGGGAAGGGAGTTGCTGGCTGTGGGCTTTTTTGTGGCCATAGTTTGTGCTAATTCACTTTTCTATGGAGTGTTCCTTGTTATTAGTAATGGCCCTTTTCGGTGGGCGGGAGGAGATAACAGAGTGATGGAGAGGTTTAGGGGGCTGCCGAGGGTCACCCAGGAAAACCTCGGGCTCCTGACGCTCCATCAGGCTCGAATAGGATTTACGTATGCGGCGGTTTTGACCGTGTGGATCTCCCGGACTCTGAGCCCTGGAGCAGAGTCATCTGAGGTTTGGTACCTGTGCACCCAGTAGGCAGTCTTTTTCTTTCTTTCTTTTTTTTTTTTTGAATATGTGAATTCTCTGAGGACTTCTGGACTTTTGGGGAAAAAAAAATCTCCTTTCCGCTTCTGTGTTACGGTGACGTCACGGGGGACGAGGGAGGAGGCCGACAGAGGAGGGGGATGCTGGCGGGGTGCGGCGAGGAGGGCCGTGATGCCTTCCCACTGACGTGGCCTCCTGTTCTAGAGGGTGGCAGTCCACAGGATGAAATGGGAGAGCGGCTCATTCACCCGCGTGGGTCCTGGCCTAGGTGTTTATGGATTGGTTGGTTTAGAGGTCCTTGAGTTTCTTGCGGGTTGAGATGCCCTCGTTCTGGCTCGATGTCCCCTGGTTGTATTCACTTCTGGTCTTGCAGAATAACGGAACGTGGGAATGCTCCCTGGATGCTTAGGGTGGTCCCAGTTTTCCAGGGAGGAAACTCACCTTCACTGGACAGAACTAAGCTGAGAGGCCCATGTCCTCAGACACCAGCCCCCCGGGTTTCATTTCTCCCTTCATCTGATCGTGGATTTGTACAGTTGAGGCTGTGCTGCCACCGTTATTTGGTGAGATGGTGACACACAGTCACGTCCAGGCTGGAGAAGCCCTTTCCCTTCAAGGCTTGGAACAGCCACAGTTCAGAGGGGAGAAATGCCATAGGCTGGTTTCAGGTCCTTCGGGGTATAGTCGCAGAGAAGTGAGATGGTTTTTTCCAAAGGCATGAATGGGGTCATGCTGGTTCTGAACAGAAACAGTAGTGTTCACCGCTCCATGTTAAGTCATTTTAGAAGGATCACGAACTTCCCAGAGCTTCTTTGTCGCCCTCACGCACGGCGACATTCAATATACTATGTCAGATTAAATGAACGCTGTTAATTTTTAATGTTCTATGTCACCTCTACTCCTGGAGACGTCGGAATATCTTTTGGAGTCATTAGCATTTTGTAATCATAGAACAATAGCACAGAAGGAGCCTTAGAGGTGATGTGGCGTTGGGTGGCTTTTGTTAGGAAAAGCCAGGTTCCTGCAGCCAGACCACGGGGCTTTGAATCTTTGCTGTGTCGTTTGCCCGCTCAGTGGACTTGGAGAGGCACGTTCCTGCTTTCCCCTCAGTTTCCTGGCGTGAACAGGAATAACTGCTTCACAGGCATGTTCTGTCTGGCACATGGTAGGCGTTCATTAAATATTAGCATCCAAACTGCCATTTTCTAATTTTTAGAAAAAAAATTTAAATTTATTTTTTGAGACAGAGAGACAGAGCATGAGCAGGGAAGGGGCAGAGAGAGAGGGAGACACAGAATCTGAAGCAGGCTCCAGGCTCCAGGCTCCGAGCTGTCAGCACAGAGCCCGATGTGGGACCTGAACCCATGAACTGTGAGATCATGACCTGAGGCCAAGTTGGACGCTTAACTGACTGAGCCACCCAGGCACCTTAAACTGTCATTTTCTAGAAGAGACAAGTAAAACTTACATCTCTAGATGGGGGGGGCCTCCTGACCCCAGGGTTCATTGCACACAATTAACATCCAGGGTGTTTATTTTCCATTCTGTCGTTAGCCATGTCTGTCCATCTCTCCGTTCATCTGTCTGGTCTGGCCAACATTTCTTTGGCCGTGACTGTATAGGTGTGTGGTCCCCGGATTTGGTGCCGGGACAGGAAGGTGGTGAAGACAGAGCCCTGCCTTTGAGCCTCACAGCCCGGGGATGGGGGGTCGCTGCGCTGACTGCTGCCATGTCTCTTCCACGGCATCCCTGGCGGAGATGACATGGCTGGCTGTGGAGTGGGATGGAATGGTTTCCAGGAGAGGTGACGCTCGCCTGGATGAGTAGGAACTAGTGGGCGAAGACTGAAGGAGGTAAGGTCTTGCCCCCCCTGCTTTCCTCTCTTCTCTTAGAAGAAGACCGGCCATGGGCAGCCGGGAGCCCGCCAGCTCCTCTCTCCCGTCTGCTGTGGGACGGTGCGCGTCCCGGGCAGGGGTCACGTTCCCCTGCTCCCTAGGAACCGGTCCAAGCGGCAGATCTCTGTGTGCCTACACCAGAAAGTTTTACACAGGCATCGTCATCATCACTGAGTAAACGCATGACGGTGGGCAAAGAACTCTTTTTGAGGGCAGCACGTTCAGTGCTCCCCCGTGTAATAGTCATTTGTACGTTACTGTAATTATATCGCACGGTTTGCAGTCAGCTAAAACAACCCGACTCATTAGGTCTTGGGTACCTATGTACCGCAGTATGTTCCATGGCTGCGTAACTTTTCCAGATCTGCCATCACATTTTGCGCATGTTGCTTTTTGGGAGTTAGACCGAATGGGCACCTTTAAAGATTAGATAGGTTAATACAACCTGATGTTTATATAGCTGCTTTTTTTTAGGCTACTGTACTGGATGGGCCTTTGCTTCCATTCAACAACTATTTGTACAGCAGGTGGCTCGTGCCAGGCACTGTTCTAGGCCTCGGGGCCCCTGATCTATGTCACCAGAGTCTCCCTGCCTGCTCTTTTCTGGCGCAGTGCTGATCGGAGTTTGTGGGACTTCGGGGGTTAGCAAGATACTCGCCTTTTTTAGAGCTGTCTGACACTTCCCCACAGCATCTATATCACACTATAAAGCTCCTGGGGCATCCGGGTGGCTCAGTCCATTGAGCGTCGGACTTTGGCTCACGTCATGATCTCGCGGTTTTTGGGTTCAAGCCCCGTGTCGGGCTCTGTGCTCACAGCTCGGAGCCTGCTTGGGATTCTCTCTCTCTCTCCCCACCCCCCTGCTCCTCCCCTACTTGTGCTGTCTCTCTCCAAAAAAAAAAAAACAAACAAAAAAAAAACCCACTATAAACCTGTTAAGCTTCTCTTGCAAAAGCCTCCTTCAGACCATTCTCATGGACTCTGGCTAACTGGGAGTTTCTTTCGGTGGCTTCCTGCTCATTCCTTACTGCCTTTCCTGCTTCGGACTTCCCACAGGGTGAAAAGCTACAACAGTGGCTTTTGTCTGCAGCAAGGCCATCGATGGCACAGGAACCGCTTTCAGATGCTGCTGATGTGGCCCAGACTCAGTATCATGACCCAGAAGGTGAAAGGCTACCTATTCCATTACAACCTAGAGCCTGTCCGCCTCCAGACTTGAGTGCGTTCCGGCAGAGAAAGGAGGACGGATAGGGTGACACGCACCCATTAGATAGCAGCTAGAAGTAGGTGTGGGAAAATATAAGAGTGGAGCTCCGGTTTCTAGAAGCGTCTTTGTAAAGGGCGTTACTGAAGTTAAATACAAGAATGTCAACGATGCCATCCCGTAGTCCTGGAGTATGAGGTGCGTATGTGTAAAGTCTGTTTGCATATGAGCCATGAACATATAGGGTAGATAATACATGTGAATTACAAAGAACTGGGTTCAGACGCGGGAGTTTTTTTCTCTCTGTGCTGCAGTTTCGAGAAAGGGTGAATTCTTAGTCACATCGTTTAGCTCTACCAAAAAGGAGTGCGGGTCTGAAACAATCTTAGAAGACTGAAACACACTTCCTTTCCAGGTCTCGGGGTCAAGCCTCGTTCCCTTTGGGTGGCTGGCAGGTCACCTGTGCCGTGGGCATGGTTGCGACGGGTGGCTCAGCGGGGTGGCCACTTGAACACGCAGCCCCAGAACAGGGAGCTGGGAAGAGGGAAGTTACGTTGGAGGCCGGACTGCCTTCCACCTGGTTCTCCCTGTAAATACCAGCCAAGGGCATTTCCATTGGCTGAGATCCTTTGAAATTCTGTCCAGTAGAGATTTGAGGGGGGAAAAAAAAACCCAGAAGGTACAAAAAATTAGAAGAATTTTGTGGCAAGATGTAGAAAGTCACTGAGTCCGGCCATGATCCAAAAATAGCAAGGAGGCTGTGATCTGAGTTCTAAGGTCTCTGTTATTGCATTAATGTTTCCTTAAAAGCCTCCTTTTGTTCTATTCTTTTTTTTTCTTTTTTTACTGTTCATTTATTTATTTATTTTGAGAGAGAGAGAGAGAAAGAATGCGATCAAGGGAGGGGCAGAGAGAGAGGGAGAGAGAGGATCCCAAGCAGGGTCCGTGCTGCCAGCACAGAGCCTGACTTGGGGCCCGAACTCACGAAACCTGAGATCACGATCTGAGCCAAAACCAAGAGTCAGACGCTCAACCGACTGAGCCCCCCGCCCTGGGCACCCCACATTTGTTCTATTTCTAGTTGTTTTCTCTTCCCATCTGGAGTTAGAAGGGTAGAAGCCACAAGCATAGAAGCGTTGCTTTATCGAAGGTGGTGAAATTTGACCTGCAAGTGTATTCCCTGTGAGACAGTGGAATTATTTTTGGAAAAAGTATTTGTTTATGAAGAAGCAGATCTATGGTCTGTGAAGATCATACCAGAATTTCCTAGTAAGGAGAAGGTCATATTCTATGGAAGGGGATCAGAGATGGTCAAGAAAGGTGGATCTTTAGGTCTAGCCTGGGATTTTATTTCCTTTTTTTCTTTGCATCCGGCATCTGGAATGTTCCCCTCTTCCTGATGGCCCTGTATGTTTGCTGTATTTCAGGGGCCAAATGCTCCGGGCCTGTTGTAATCTGCTCCCACCCCTGTTCATTCCCTTGATTAAGCTACACGCCCTTGACGGTGTTGTTGGCCGAGGAGGGCAGAGTGCTGAAGGTCCCGACGCCTGTTGTGTAATATGCCATATTAGCTACTCCCAATGGAGAGTGATGGGAGGTGACTGGGAATCTCGTTCACGCCTTTCATGCTCAGTACAGGGCTTCGGGGACCCTCAGAGGGTCTCTCCTGCTATTAACTGTGCCTTCCGCTGCCATGGGGGGACGTACGGCTGACAGGATAGGCCGACAGGTGATGGATCCTCTGAATGTCAGGTGGTTCTTTCTGTGACTTCTGGAGGAGATTTAAAAAATTTTTTTCTTTATTTAAAAATTTTTTTAATGTGTTGAGAGATAGAGAGAGACCTCAGAGAGTGAGCGGGGGAGGGGCGGAGAGAGAGGGAGACACAGAGTCCAAAGCAGGCTCCAGGCTCCAGGCTCCGAGCTGTCAGCACAGAGCCCGACGCGGGGCTCGAACTCACAAGCCGTGAGATCATGACCTGGGCCAAAGTCGGACACTTCACCAAATGAGCCACCCAGGCGCCCCGTGACTTGTGGAGGAGATATTTACTTCTCAGTAGAACATGGTGTGATGCATTGAACACTGTGTGGTACTTTTGCGAACAGGGGGTTTGCAGGGAGCTATGCAGCAGCCTCGAGGGCCGTTTGCTGTAACTTGTGCGTAGACACACAAAGGCGTGGCCGGTTCCCCCTGGTTTTGAAAGAAGGAAAACCCTGCCTTTATTGATCCCTAATTCCCCCTGAGATAACACTACCTGTTAACAAAAGAGGAGTGCCAAGCCCCCTTAGTGCTTTTCTTGGGTCAGGGGTCATGCGGAACCTGGGCCATAGTGGGTGCACTTGAGCCTGACCCATGGCTCACCAGCAGCCAGGAGAACAATGGCAGAGAGCGTGGCCTCCTGGGAGCCGTCACTACCTCACTCTCTATGATTCGTGGCCTCTTGGTTTCGGTTTTACTTGTCCCCTCGTGATGGATAATGGTGGTGGCGGTTTGGGCCTGTTTCTGATTAGTGAAATGACCCTTCACGCGAGGCTAAGCGAAGAATGCGCTCCCGAACCTCCAGAACCCTGGGTTTTCCTGTGGCGAGTTGAATGGCCTCAGGTCCTGCGTTCTCAGACCGAGAAAATGAAAGGTGTGGCGTGGGGGAATTGCAGCTTTTTGTGGCGAGAGAAGGTGGAGGGCCCGCTGGGGAGGCAGCCGGGGGCGGGGTGTGTGTCTTTGGCATCGAGGTGAGGGTGCCAGGCACCCTGATGACTCTGGGCAGAGACTACACGATTTTTGCAACTTGAGCTGCTGCTTCAAGTGATTCTAGAATGTTCAGGAAATATGTAGAGCACCTTCGAAGTGCCAGGCATTGCATTAGGAGCTTGGAACTTTCAAGTACAACCAAATAACTGAATGTGACCTTGGGGTTGCTGTCCTGGGTTTGGGGCTGTGTTTTAAAATTAAAAAAAAATTTTTTTTAAATTTTATTTATTTTTGAGAGACAGAGAAAGAGAGCACGAAGGGGAGGGGCAGAGAGAGGGAGACACAGAATCCGAAGAAGGCTCCAGGCTCTGAGCTGTCAGCACAGGGCCCGATGCGGGGCTCAAACCCATGAACGACGACATCATGACTTGAGCCAAAGTCGGACACTTAACCGACTGAGCCACCCAGGTGCTCTGGGGCTGTGTTTGAAAAGAAGAAGAGTGCTGTCCTTAGGGGTCTGGTTTCTACTCAAGTGCTTTTTTACTTAGTCCTTTCAGTGGTGAGATTCTTGGGGTGTGTCTTTGGTCAGCTGTCTTCTTGGTGGTCTTTTTTTTTTAAATTTTTTAATGTTTATTTTTGAGAGAGAGAGAGAGAGAGAGAGAGAGAGAGAGACAGAACATGAGTGGGGGAGGAGCAGAGAGAGGGGGAGACACAGAATCCAAACCAGGCTCCAGGCTCTGAGCTGTCAGCACAGAGTTCGATGCGGGGCTCAAACCCAAAAACCGTGAGATCATGACCTGAGCCGAAGTCGGACGCTCAACTGACTGAGCCACCCAGGCACCCCTGGTGGTCTGTATTCTAAGCTTTTTCTTTCTTTGTTTCTAAATGTTATATTTAATTTTGAGAGAGCGAGTGCGAGCTGGGGGCAGAGCAGAGAGAGAGGGGGGACAGAGTATCTGAAGCAGGCTCTGTGCTGTCAGCCCAGAGCCCAATGCAGGGCTCGAACTCACGAACCGTGAGATCCTGACCTGAGCCGAAATCAAGAGTCAGACACTGAACCGACTGAACCACCCAGGCGCCCCAAAGCTTTTCCTTTTTTAACTGTGGTAAAACAGACCTAAAGGTGACCGTCTTCACCACGTTCAAGTGCATAGGCCAACAGCGTTAAGCACATCCGCGTGCTGGGCAACCATCCGCCCTCAGGTCTGTCTCATCTTCCCAAACTGAAACCCTGAACCCGCTGGACGGCTCTCCATTCCGCCTTCCCTGCGCTAAGTTATTTTGAGCCAACACAGTGCTGGAAACACTCCGGAGGAATGTTCTAAGGAGAAAGACCTGAAAGATTCTTTAAGTCACCCATTCACGTATTCCTGCCTCAGACATCCCTTAAGCCCCAAATGTGTGCCACTCTCTGCGTTACGTGCTACAGATTCAAAACCAACCAGACGTTGGTCCCAAGAGCTTTTACCAACTCATGGAGGAGATAGATCGAGACTGAGTCTTCTCACATGGAAGCCGGCCATCGATGAGCTCAGAGGCCAGCTCACTGCACGGGAATGTGGGATCGTTATTTTTTTAGTAGACTCATTGAGATACAATTTACATGCCATCGTGTAAATAGTTAAAAAAAAAAATTTTTTTTTTTTTTAAGTAGGATGTGGGGCTTCAACTCCCAACCCTGAGATCAAGATCTGAGCTGAGATCAAGATTCAGACGCTTAACCGACTGAGCCACCTGGGTGCCCCCAAACGCACCTGTTTTGAATGTACAATCCAGTGGGTTTTAGTATATTCCCAGAATTTTGCAGCCATCAGACCCATCTAATTTTCGAACATTTCTGTCACCCCCGCTCCCCTGTCCACCCATCTTCTGAGCCACAGGAAACCACAAATTTACTTTCTTCTTCTATAGATTTGCCTGTTCTGGACATTTCACGTACACGGACTCATGCAGTACGTGATATTTTGTGACTGGCTTCTTTTACTCAGCAGAATGTTTTTACGGTTCGCCATATTGCAGGATGGGTCAGAACACCATATTGGAGGGTGGTATTCCATTGCGTGGATATACACGCTATGTATGTGCGCATCGGCGGCTGGATACGGGTGTGATTTCCAGTTTCTCGCTATCGTGAAAAATGCTGTTATGAGCATTGGGCTTCAGTCTCTGTGTGGACATATATTTTCATTTCTCGTGGGCAGATACTGAGGCCTGGAATTGCCAGTGTCCGTGGTAACTCTGCGTTTAACATTTTGAGAAACTTCCAAGCTGTTCTCCAGTGTGGCCGCCCCATTTACCTTCCCGCCAGCAACCGATCAGATTTCCTTTCTCCACATCCTCACGGGTTGTTGCTGTGGTCCGTCTTTTTGACTCCAGAGGATGTGAAATGTCACACTGTGGTTTTGATCTGTGTTTCACTAACGACTTGTAAGGCCGGACATCTTTTCAGATACTCATTCCCCATTCTCATGTCTTCTTCAGAGAAATGTCTAATCAAATCTTTTGCTTATTTTTTAAAAATTAAAAAAAAATGTATTTATTTATTTAGTTTATTTTAGAGAGTGGGAGAGCACAAGCAGGGGAGAGGGACAGAGGGAGGGAGGGAATCTCAAACAGGCTCTGGATTCAGCATGGAGCCCAGCATGGGGCTCGATCCCACGACCGTGGGATCATGACCTGAGCCGAAATCCAGAACTGGATGCTCAACTGACTGAGCCAATCAGGCTCCTCTTTTGTTCACTTTAAAAAAAATTTTTTTTTTTAACATTTATTTATTATTGAGAGACAGAGGGAGACAGAGCATGAGCATGGGAGGGGCACAGAGAGGAGGAGACGCAGAATCCGAAGCAGGCTCCAGGCTCTGAGCTGTCAGCACGGAGCCCAACGTGGGGTTCGAACTCACAAACCGCGAGGTCACGACCTGAGCCGAAGTCGGATGCTTAACCGACTGAGCCCCCCAGGTGCCCCTTTGTTCATTTTTTAATTGGGCTTTTTGTTGTTGTTGTTGTTACTGAGTTGTAAGAGTACTTTATATATTCTGGATATTAGTCCCTTATCAGATACGTGATTGGCTAGTGTTTTCTCCCAGTCTGTGAGTTATCTTTTCATTTTCTTGATGATGTCATTTGAAGCGCAAACGTTTTATTTGTGATGAAGTCCCAACTTACCAACTTTTCTTTTCTTGCTGTGCGCTTGGTGTCTTATCTGAGAATTCACCGCCTAACCCGAGGTCATGAAAATTCATTCTCATACGTTCTTTTAAGGGTTTGATGGTTTTAACTTCACTTTAGGTCTGTGGTCCAGTTTGAGTTAAGATCTTTCATGTTTCCTGCAGGAAAAAAGTGTCCCCGGACTCATTCAGGTCTCAACAAGATCGATGTGGATTTTCTTTCATGCTCTTTAAGGTTTTAACACAGCACACCTGGTGGCCATCACATGCTGGGTGGGGTCAAGGTTGCAGAGAGTGATGTGCGAGTTGGCTGGGGTTGGACATCCTGGCAGAATCTCTAAGGCATCTTTGGACGGCTGGGAGACGGGCCACACAGGCGACTTGCAGGCAGGAGACGGGCTCCAAGACCTTGGCGCTAAGCAGAGGAAAGCTTGACCGCCTGACCAGTGTCACTGGTGACAAAGCAAACGAGCCATCGGGGAGAGACCTGGTGTCATGGCACGATGAAGTTGCTGTGGCACCTGGGCAGCCTGCCAGGCAAGCTGTCACAGGGCAGACAGTGATCAGGACTTTTGCTGGCGTGCTGTCATGGAGTTAGTTGATAAAACTCTCTCTCCATTCTCACTTTCAGTGTTTTTTGGTTTTTTTTTGACATCCTGCCCTTCCCTCCTGCAGAAAGACCTACTTTCCTTCCTTCCTTCCTCCCTCCCTCCCTCTTTCTTTCTTTCTTTCTTTCTTTCTTTCTTTCTTTCTTTCTTTCT
>NC_064813.1:4718534-4720423 GCF_023721935.1 Panthera uncia | reverse complement strand
TCTTTCTTTCTTTCTTTCTTTCTTTCTTTCTTTCTTTCTTTCTTTCTTTCTTTTTGAGAGAGAGTGCCAGCGGTGGAAGGGCAGAGGGAGGGGGACGACAGAGGATTCGAAGCTGGCTCTGTGCTGACAGTAGTGAGCCCAACACAGGGCTCGAACTCATCATGAACTGTGAGCTCGTGGCCTGGGTCAAAGTTGGACATGCAACCGACTGGCGCCCCCGACCCAGGAGCTCTCTTAAGCACACCTTTGGTTTTCTTCCCAAGTCCCCCAAGGATCAGCTATAACTTTTGAGGAAGTGGGGGGATGTGAGCTGCTATGCTTAGTTGTACCAAAAACCAAGGCCAGTGGCATAGGATAGAAGTCACTAGACGCATTGACCTCATTGGATGTTTCCTCTTGAGGCGTGAATCATAAAAGCGAATTGAGAGGTAGCCTGTCAAGATGAACATTAACTTTGTAACTTGAGCTCCAGGCCAGGTCTGAAAACAACTTTGGGCACATTGCCGGAAACAGCTTAGCCCCCCTGGCAGACTGAGCGATCATGGAGAGCAGGGGTTGGTCTTAGGTGCTGACCTCGGTGTTAAACACAGATTGTCATCACACACAATTACACACCCTGTGCGCATACTCTCCGGGGATCTCTGGTCCCCGTTTCATGTTCTTCCATTCACCACTTCAGTTTACACTCTTGGGGGAAAGTACTGAAGATCAAACGTGGCCATCTCTCCTGCATGACAGTACGAAGAGAGCCAATATTTAAAACTCTGAGTTTGTGTAACAAACCAAATATGGAGTACCAGTTCTCATCGCAAAATGCTATATCCATGGTTTACCTTTTGAGAGAAACTTCCCCTTGGTGCAACTGAAGTGAGCTTTTCAGGAATTCTCTCATTAAGTATACAAGTGCACCTGTACCTTCTATCTCCCAGGGTGTAGACAGAGGCTGCGTAATACCTAGTAGATGGTTGTCAGCAAATGTGGCTGTTTGGTTTCTTCCTCCTAAGCCCGAGAGAACTGACACGTGTTTATTACTGCTGCAGTCGATAGAGATGTATTATTGGACACATCTCTTGTTTGCACGGCACAAGTCTGTCCAAAGCACCGACTTAAACCTTTCTGTGGGTGTTTACATCCCAGTACAACGGGAAACCATATGATTCTAGATTGGAATCCAAGACACTCAGACCCGCAGATAATTTTCAGAGCCAAATTTTTTGTATTGCTTCTCTGGGATTATGCTAATCACCCGATTCAAATTCAGTTCAACCCACATTTTTGAGAGCCCGCTGTGTGCTGAGGCAGTAGAGATACTCGATAAGATGTGTTTCCAGCCTTGAAGAAGAATCTAAAGAGAGGAGAGTCTGGACAATATCCAGAGATGCGTATTGTGTTGGGACTAAGTCAACGTAAACATCCTTTCTTAGGTCGTCTCGTTACTCTGAAAGTCAGCTCTGTTCTCCATCAGCGAACACCGTCATCTGTCTTTTTGCGAAGCCTGAGGGGTGGCAGGCACATTGCAAGCCTTTGTCACAGGAGTGGGCAATCATCTGATATTGTCATGACCAACATCAAGAATTCCACTTGCCACCAGGGGTGCCTGGGTGACTCGATTGAGTGTGCCACTCTTGATTTTTGCTCAGGTCATGATCCTGGGGTCATGGGATCAAGCCCTGTATCGGGCTCTGTGCTGAGTGTGGAGTCTGCTTAGGACTCTCTCTCTTTTGCTCTCAAATTAAAAAAAAAAAAAGAAAAAAGAATTCCCCTTTGTCACCAGTTTATTCATATTTTTAAGGTTTATATTTTCTCAAATTGGTCTTCACTCCCTGCCCACATGTGTGCTAGTTTTCTTTTCTTTTCTTTTCTTTTCTTTTCTTTTCTTTTCTTTTCTT
>NC_064813.1:4693772-4718524 GCF_023721935.1 Panthera uncia | reverse complement strand
TTTTCTTTTCTTTTCTTTTCTTTTCTTTTCTTTTCTTTTCTTTTCTTTTCTTAGTGTTTATTATTTGAGAAAGAGACAGAGAGCAAGCAGGGGAGGGGCAGAGAGAGAGAGGAAGACACAGAATCGGAAGCAGGCTCCAAGCTCCGAGCTGTTAGCACTGAGCCCAACGCAGGGCTCGAACCCACAGACCGCGTGATCACGACTTGAGCTGAAGTCGGCTGCCCAACCAACTAAGCCATCCAGGCGCCCCCATGGTTTTCTAATTAATAGCAACAGCAACAAAATCCCTGAAAAGTCGAGCTCAGTTGGGGTCTGGAGATGCAGGCAGCGTCCTCTGAGAGTGGTGTGAAAGCTTCCCCTGCAAAGAACGGAACCGTTTCCTTAACCTCAGGCTAAATGTCACCCACCAGCACCTTCCTTGGAGTCTTCATTTTCCACTTCGTTTGGGTGCAACTAAACCCAGCTGAATAATCTTAGTAAGTTATGCCCTGGGACAAGGCAACCTTACAGTGTCTGTGAGGAAAAGTGAATTTCAATAACTAGGGTCGACAGGGGTTGTTTTTGGAGAGTAACAGTGAAAAGTAGTGGGAAGTCCCAAGGTCAGGAGTCAGAATACCTGGGGACTGTAGTCTCACTTCCTGCTCTGAGAGCCGTGCGTTGAATAACTTCCCTCCAGTTTGGTCTCCTACAGAGTGGGAGTCTTAACACCTGTCCTGCTTACCTTTTAGACAAGAATCAAATGCAATATTGTAAGTGTCTACAAAATTAAAGTGATATTATTGTCATCATCACCACCAGGGGAAGTATGGTAGTATTGGACAAGAGCTCCAGATGTTTTCTAACAATCTACATGTCCAAAATAAAAGATAGCAAGACCTTCGGCAAACCGGTGGTTTGGCTAATGAAGTGGAGTGTTTCTCTGGTCACTTGCTTTTGACCAGCCCAGGAAATGATAAAAGGGATGATTCGGGGTTTCTGTCTTGATGGAATGCTCAGTGCATCCACTTGTGCTCCAGGGGAATGTGGATTGAGAAGGCTCTTGATGTTTCAGTTTTGTGAGTGGGAACGGGTAGTCGCGGTGGGAGGGGATGAGATGGAAAACTCAGTGGCTTACGAGACAATGGTAAACAGTTACTAGAACATTTATTAGTCACGTGATAGGGTAAGTTGGGTAAGGGCCTTGAAAGACCAGCAAAGGATGTGGAATTAATTCATGTTCTTGAGCCCAAGACTGAGATAGTGAAAACTGTGGTTGAGGATTGCTTTTCTGATCTTGGAGAAATTCAAGATTGAGTGAAGAGAATCCGCCTGAAGATTGAGATGGGAAACAGGGGGCAGATTTAAGACCCTGTGGGAAATAGGCGTGGCTGGTGAGCTGTGCGAGTGGGTGGGAAGTGAGGCCTATAGGAACAAGCAAAACCCACCTCTCTCTCTGATGGCCTCCATTTGCTCCAGGGTTATATTTTCATGTTGTCATATTTGGGTTTGATTTACTAGCTCGCTTTAGGGAAGACATTTTACATTTCCCTTTATGCTCTGCAAACTACTGACAAGGTAAGTTTTGAGAAAGTCGCTCCCAGGAAAATCCCACTTACAAAAATGCTTAAAATTGTGAGTCGTGCATTGCCGGTAGGAATGTCAAATGGTGCCGCTGGTATAGAAGATGGTGTGGCGGTTCCTCAAAAATTACGCGTAGAATTTCCATATGATCCATCAGTGCTACTTCGGGGGGTATACTGAAGAGAATCGGAAGGAGGGACTCAAACATGTATTTGCACACCCATGATCAATAGCAGCGTGTGTGTGTGTGTGTGTGTGTGTGTGTGTGTGTATTTAATATGTATAAAATTCAGCCTTAAAAAAGGAAGGCAACTCTGAAATGCTACACTATGGATGAACTTTGAGGGCATTTTGCAAAGTGAAATAAGCCAGTCACGAAAAGGCCAGATCTTGTAAGTGGTTCCACTTATGTGATGAGTCCAGAATGGTCAGACAAAATGTAGAATGGTGATCGGCAGGGTGTTTGTGGAAGGAAACGGGGGGCTCGTGTTTAATGGTACAGGGTTTCCGTTGGGGAAGATGAAGAAGTTCCAGAGACAGATGGGAGTGTGGTAAAACAACAGTGGGAATTACCACTGAACTATATACACTGAAAGATGGTTAATGTGCTAAATCTTAGGTATTCCACCGGGACAAAGATGTGAACGGTTCTCTTGCATTGGCGATTGTTTGCTTTCAAATCCTGGAAAACATAGAGTATAAAATTCTCTGCGTACGCTATTCCAGTTCGGGAAAGTTAGCAATGGTTGTCCTTTTCTTTTTAATGTCATTTGCTCTAAAAAAAATTTAAAAAGGCAGTGATGTTTCCTAGGCCAAGCACACGCTGTATACATTTTCATTAACACACTGCAAAGTGTAATATAAAATTTGTCTTACTCTGGGAGTTTTCTTTCTGAAAGAGACCCTAAATTAAAGGGAAACCTTCTGTCTTCCATAGGAGGCTCCAAAAGTTAGCTCTTTGTGGCCAGGAAGGGGGTCAGCCTCTCTGGGTTTGCATGAGTGTTAGCAAACCATGAGAGACAGTCGAAGGGAACAACCCACAGAAGGGCTCCCGGCCCGCGGCTCAGATCTTTAGGACCCCCTTGTCCAGAACCCTCCCGCCTTTCATGCCAGGTGTATCAGAAGCAAGTCATTTGATTGGTAATCTTTCCATCTAAAAGACTGTCTTCTGGATCTTTTTTCTGGAATGACTTGGCATGTGGTCTGGACTCTAGACCAGAGGACGTGGGCAGCAGCCTCACAGCTGCCCCATAGCACACCCCGTGATCAGTCACAGGTACCACAGCTACTTTGGAACCAGCCTCATTTCCCCAAGAGCAACTTCGGACTTTGAAAACCCCAGTTCCTAATTCCTGTGCAGGCATCCATTTTCCTTTCCCCGGAAGATTCCTGAAATGATTATCTACATTTCTAACAGGTGTCACTAAGACCTCAGCCCCTTTGTAAAGTGTTCGTTCCTTGATTTGAACAAAGTGGCCATTTCCCCTTAGTCTCAGGATGCCTCAGTTTCCCTATAATGAATACGTACCAGATATGTATAAACATTTTTTTTTTTTTTTTTGTGATCCTGGATTTTCCTGTGATAAGGTACCACCAAGGTTTGGGAGGAAAGTTGAAAAGAAGTTACCTTCTAAAATGGAAACTAGTAAAACCAACCCCTGATAGATGATGTTATCCGTGTGTAGAAAGCCTTCAGACAAACCCACTGAAGGAATGATTGATCAGGGATGCGTTGGTACAGCTAGGATGTGCTCTCTGGAAGATGTGACCGGATCATTCCTGTGAAGAGAAGTTTATAAGGCAGTCGATTATATGACGATGTGGCCGTGAATTGATGGTGTCATGACTGACCAAAGAAAAGGAGAATTAGATGGTCTTTGTCTCTGCCTTGCAAAATGCCAAGGGTGAGGGTATTTGACAATTGATTATATGAATAAAATAATTCCTAGAAGTAGGGCTGTGTCCCATGAGGTCTACCTGGTTATTTAGGGCCATGGCCTTTCCTGATTTACTGGGCACCTTTTTTTGATGGGTTGGGTATCTCTTCTACTATAATTAGCCACGGCCTCGTTCACAGGTTTGTCTCTATGAATTTGCCTATTGTAGAGTACCTCACATAAGTGGAATCCTACAATGTTTATCCTTCTACAAACACTGTTAATTAGCTTTACAAAATAATGATGAACTTAATCACCGTAATAACTATTTCAAGATTCCACCAAATTGTGAGCTTATTGTTATCCTCAAAGTGTAATTAAAATACTATGTACTGGGGCGCTGGGTGGCTCAATTGGTTGAGTGTCCAACTTTGGCTCAGGTCGTGATCTCACTGTTCGTGAGTTCGAGCCCGGCTCGCTGCTGTCAGCGTGGAGCCCGCTGCGGATCCTCTGTCCCCCTCTCTCGGTCCCTCCTCTGCTCACGCTCTCTGTCTTCCTCAAAAACAAATAAACACTAATGGGGCGCCTTGGTGGCTCAGTCGGTTGAGCGGCCGACTTCGGCTCAGGTCACGATCTCGCGGTCCATGAGTTCGAGCCCCGCGTCGGGCTCTGTGCTGACAGCTCAGAGCCTGGAGCCTGTTTTGGATTCTGTGTCTTCCTCTCTCTGACCCTCCCCCGTTCATGCTGTGTCTCTCTCTGTCTCAAAAATAAACATTAAAAAAAATTAAAAAAAATAAATAAACATTAAAAAAATACTATGTACTAAAATTTTAAATAAGAGAATTAAATTTAAGAAAACAACCACAGAAAAATAAAAGTGTTTAATCATTGGATGCAGAAGATTCTAAGCTTAGGGGAACAGAAGACTCCACCTTAAACATACACAATGTTGTAGGTCAAACGTATTTTGGGATGCCTGGGTGGCTCAGTCGGTTAAGTGGCTGACTTTGGCTCAGGTCATGATCTCGCGGTCCGTGAGTTCGAGCCCCGCGTCGGGCTCTGTGCTGATAGCTTGGAGCCTGGAGCCTGCTTCTGTTTCTGTGTCTCCCTCTGTCTCTGCCCCTCCCCCATTCTCGCTCTGTCTCTCTCTGCCTTTCAAAAATGAATAAATGTTAAAAAGGAATTTTTTTTTAAATTAAAAAAAATGTTTTTCAATAAAAAAAAGAGGCAAAAAAAGATTGGAAGGTATCACAAGAGAAAATAGGGACAGGTTTGGTTACATACGTACATTCTGTATATCAGAAAACAGAAGGACATTTGATAAGTAAAACCAATCTGTAGAGGATGTAAAAAAATTACAACACAGTGTTGTACCACACAGTTTTTCTGGTACCGGTTGTTAATGTAAACAGCGAGACCCTAACAGATAAGTGGACTCAATTTTTGAACAGACTTTGCAAAAGGGGAGACACAAATATACCAAAAATGGTTCAATCCCATTAGTAATCAAACACATGCACATTACAACCCTGATTCCAGTTCGGATTCAGCTTAGCAAAGATTTTTAAAAATGTGATATTCTTTCATATGGCAGAGGGTACATTGATAACACCTGTTACGGAAAGCCGTCTGATGAGCCGTAAGGTTATTTTTTGCCTTTGACCTACTAGTTTCCCTTCTGAGGGTCTCTCTTACGGAAATAATCATAAGTACAAAGATCAACGCCCAAAGATATTTCCTAAAACATTTTCTGATTGTAAGGAACTTAAAAGAAGCTATGTGTTCGGCCTTCTCGAAATGGTTCAGTGAATTACGACCCATCTGATCAAACACTATGTGGGGATTTAAGTGAAATTCACACAAAGTTTCCGGGGTACGGGGATAAGGTCAGTGACGTCATGATGCCATTGATGCTGAGCGAGCAGAGAGCAGGATGTGACACACTACATGTGCTGCATGTTCTGGTCTAGACAGTTACAAATTTCTGGGCGAAAAAAAGTGAATGTTGGCAAAAATATACATTTTTTGGAGTGTTGGCTAAAATATTAAGAGGACGATATGAATGAATGGCTGCTAGTCTCTTGTAGCAAGCTGTCTTCTAACTTCGTCACCACGGGCATATGTTGCTTTAAAAATACTTAACATTTTGGTGTGTTTTGCAGAAATTTGATGCTCAGATACCCATTTTTAGGATTTCTCTATTGAACAAACCGTCCTACGAGAAGTTAGCCAGTTTTCAAACTTTATATCCTGCTAAGTGATCGTCTGTACTGATGACTTTTTAAAATAGTATAATCTTGGGGCGCCTGGGTGGCTCAGTGGGTTGAGCGTCCGCCTCTTGGTTTCAGCTCAGGTCATGATCTCGTGGTTCGTGACATCGAGCCCCACATCGGACTCTGCACTGACAGCGTGGAGCCTGCTTGGGTTTCTCTCTCTCTTCCTCTCTCCCTCTCTCTACTCCTCTGCTTGTGCACTCTCTCGTGTGCTCTGTCTTAAAATAAATAAATAAATAAATAAATAAACGTTAAAAAAATAGTATAATCTTTCAGAAGAGAGGGAAGAACTGTGTTCATTTTGGGTGCCTGCACAGCCCCCAGTGTGCATTCTGGGGGGAGGGGAATTGTCTGTTTCCATTGGCTTTGGAAAAAGAAAGCTTATGCTTTCGCTTTGAAAAAACATTTCTCCCCCCAATTCCCTAGTGCTTTTCCCCTTTTCGGGTTGTAATAAATAGAGCTTATTGAGAGCTGGCTCTTGTATGAAGCATTTCACGTGCATCCTATTTACTCAGCGTTCAGAGCAATCTTGTTAGGGGGGTACATTTTGATTCCCGTTGTGCAGATGGGGAAACTGAGCCCAAGGATGTCAAGTAAATGGAGAGGCCCATGTTCAAACCCAGGTAATCTGACTCCAGAGTCTGTCCACTGTGCCAAGTTTGCTGGCAATTTACATGTACTTTACGCAGGAATCACCTCGGGCACAGACAGGCCAAGGCTGACCTCTGATGAAGCGTCTGGCGAATCAGGGGCAGAGAGAGGTTTGGAGCAGAGCCGTGGCTGTCCAGTTATTGTCCAAGGACCAGAGCTTTCCGGAGCTAGACCGTTCCTTCCACACTCGAACACTGCTTCTGGCTTTTTTTATTTTTTTTTTATTTTTTTTTAACGTTTATTTTTACTTTTGAGACAGATCCAGAGCATGAATGGGGGAGGGTCAGAGAGAGGGAGACACAGAATCTGAAACAGGTTCCAGGCTCTGAGCTGTCAGCACAGAGCCCGACGCAGGACTTGAACTCACAGACCGCGAGATCATGACCTGAGCCGAAGTCGGCCGCTTAACCGACTGAGCCACCCAGGCATCCCAAAATACGTTTGACCTACAACATTTCGTATGTTTAAGGTGGAGTCTTCTGTTCCCTTAAGCCAGGCGCCCCTGCTTCTGGCTTTTAAATGAGCATTCATGAGTTTTCCATGGACTTTTGAGAAGAGTACCCAAATAACACTAACACAGTTGTTGAAGCACTCCAACGAGGATGCTTCATTTTTGTGGGATGGGAAATATGGTCACTGCTTCCATAGAAAGTTTTGATTTCCGGGACACCTGGGTGGCTCAGTCGGTTGAGCGGCCGGCTCTTGATTTTGGCTCAGGTCATGATCCCAGGGTCGTGGGATCGGCCCCGTGTTGGGATCTGCGCTGAGGGTGAGCTGCTTAGGATTCTCTCTCTCCCTCATTTGTGCTCTCTCTATCTCTCAAAAAAAAAAAAAAAAAAGTTGTGGGGCACCTGGGTGGCTCAGTCGGTTAAGCGGCCGACTTCAGCTCAGGTCACGATCTCGCGGTCCGTGAGTTCGAGCCCCGCGTCGGGCTCTGGGCTGATGGCTCAGAGCCTGGAGCCTGCTTCCGATTCTGTGTCTCCCTCTCTCTCTGCTCCTCCCCCGTTCATGCTCTGTCTCTTTCTGTCTCAAAAATAAATAAAAAACGTTAAAAAAAAAAAGTTGTGATTTCCTCTTCCAGCCTCATTTAGCTTTGGAGAAGGCCTGATTCCTCACCATGGCAAGTATATTTTTAAAATTCGCCCCTCGTGTTGGACCCCTCGTGTTGGAATCGACTTGGACTTTTCATTTTGCATGGATTGCCTGGTACAGGAGACAGTTCTGGAAAGGGAGGCCATCTCTGAGCAGGGTTGCCTTGACTCTGGTAAAACAGTAACCCTGTGGACTCAGGGTAGGGAAACAACAGGATAGTTCCTGTTTTATTTTATTTTATTTTTTTACTTTGTTTTAATGTTTATTTTTGAGAGAGGGAGAGAGAGACAGAGCATGAGCGGGTAGGGGGTGGAGCAGAGAGAGAGAGGGAGACACAGAATCTGAAGCAGTCTCCAGGCTCCGAGCTGTCCGCACAGGGGCCGACGCGGGGCCCGAACTCAGGGAATCCAGGATTGCGTGCTGCTTTTACTCACCCGAGCAGTCTCCTCAACTATGTCCACGTTTCCCTGACACTTGGGCAGGGTGCTCCCTGGCACTCAGTTTGGGGAGTCTTCCCCTTTCTGAGGGGGGAGGAACGCTGTTGTTTTGCCCTGCCCCTGTTTCTCCATCATTTAAATAGGGGGTGTGCAGGGGCCGTGAGCCACCTCGTCCGCAGCCGCTGGTATGTGAGGTGTGCTGGGTGTTGCCTGAATTCCCTGGAAGAAATGGGTCACCAGCATGAACCTGAACCCAGCAGATCACGTCCAGGCAAGGGCTCCGGTCCCTCTGCTGCCCACGAAGGAGCCTGACAAGCCAAGGACTCTCCTCCGGGGCAGGCTGCACTGGCCTGCCTCCTTCCCTCAGGATTCAACAGGGGCCCACAGGGCAAAGAAAACCTGCCTGGGACGTAATCTGCTGGGGCCTCTCAGGCTGCCCTTCTGTGGAACAAGGATCCTTCTAGTGCCCTTTGGCCGGGCGTTAGGACCTTCTGTGTCACGGCTATAGATGCAACACCGCGATTAGATGCTGTCCCTATGGCAAGACCCCATTTAACAGTGTCACTGTTCTCCTGGTCGTTGAGACTGAAAATATAGTGGTCTCTTATCTCCTCCCCAGCGGCTGCTTTGTGGCCAAATCTGAATCCTGCTGATTCTTGCTGTGGATGTCAGGGCTTGCCTCTTAGCTCGTACCCCCAGCCTCCTGCCTGGTCTCCCGAAGTCCGTTTTCTTTCCGTTCCTAATGGCTCTAAACACCACGCTCACTGGTTTTCAAGTGCATTTTCAAGGAAGCCTCTTGTAATATCATGGATCTGCTCAGAAGCCTTCACTGGCTCTCTACTGAATGGGGCGCTTAGTGCAAAGTCCTTAGGCCCCTAGGTCTCCTACCCGCCTCTCCAAGGCTGGTCCCTTGTGCTGAATGTGGCCTGTGCTCCAGGCCAGGGCTCCAGAGTCATGTGGGAGACTTGTTAAAACGCAGACTTCTGGGCCCCACCCCCAGAGTCGGCCCGGGATGGGCCTGAGAACCTGCATCTCTAACAGGTTCCCCGTGATGCTTTGCGAAGCACCGTTGTAGCCCAACGCTCGCTGGAGGTTAACAGACCTCAAAACCCTCCCTGGAATTTCTTTCTGGTGCTTCCTCCTTCACTTTCAGCACCCCCCGCCCCCCCACTGGGTCCATCCTACCCTTGGAAATCCTACATGTCCGTCTGAGCTTTTCCCAATGCCACCGTCTACAGACGTGATTGCGGTCTGACCACATGGCCCCGAGCACACCTTCCTTTGGCCACAACCCTATTCCCTCTTTTATCGGAGCCCACTGTGTGCCATCGTTATTTGTATTCTATCTTATTTCCCCCTTCTGGATGGGAAACTCTTTTGAGGGGAGCAACACACAGCTCCTCTGGGGTTTGGTGGGAAAACAGTTTTTCGAGATAAGAACCCACCCCCACTCCTGGTTGATTGTGTTCTGCTGTAAAGATTCTGGCAAGTGCTTCGACACTCTTAAAGGGCAGGGATTGTGTCTTCTTTGTATTTGAATCCTCTGCAGCACCCGACTTAATTCCTTGTCCACAGTAGGCCCACAGTCAGTATTTGTTGAATGAATAACAAGCTTAGACACTCGAGACACTGCAGGCCTAAGAACTAGGCAGGAAGCTCTACACAGCCTCCTTGCTTCTACGCCTGTAATCTTACAAACCGTGGGCCTTCTAGGAGAACATTTATTATTTTTCATGAACTGGTGTGTGGCACAGTTTAAACCTATTTATTATCCTTCCAACATGTAGCCTTGACTGCTGTCCTCTGGCCAGGAAGACATGAGCAGGGCGGGGCACGACTCATCCCCAGGTTATTACTTTAGCAGAGGAGAGGGCTTTGAAGGGCGAAGGCTGATCTTTTATTTTAGCTCGATATAATTATAGTGACCTCCTCCTTTAAAACATACACAGAGACACTGCTCATGGCCAGTGATGGTGGCCGTGTGCCTCCTCATTGGGGAAGACGGGGAAAGAGGGACAAGCCAGGGAGAAGAGGTTTATGTTCTTAAGGATTCATTTTCAGGACTTGATTTGATTTGATTTTTGACTTTTTGTTATTTTTTTATTTTTTTTTAAATTTTTTTTTTCAACGTTTTTTATTTATTTTTGGGACAGAGAGAGACAGAGCATGAACGGGGGAGGGGCAGAGAGAGAGGGAGACACAGAATCGGAAACAGGCTCCAGGCTCCGAGCCATCAGCCCAGAGCCTGACGCGGGGCTCGAACTCACGGACCGCGAGATCGTGACCTGGCTGAAGTCGGACGCTCAACCGACTGCGCCACCCAGGCGCCCCTTTGTTATTTTTTTAAATGCGTATTTATTTTTGAGAGAGAGAGAGCGTGCACATGTGAGCGGGGGAGGGGCAGAGAGAGAGGGAGACGCAGAATCGGAAGCAGGCTCCAGGCTCCGAGCTGTCAGCACAGAGTCCGATGTGGGGCTCGAACCCAAGAACTGTGAGATCATGGCCTGAGCTGAAGTTGGATGCTTTACTGACCGAGCCACCCAGGCGCCCCTGAGTACTTGATTTTAAAAAGTTATGAATGGAATGCATGCGCACCGTAAACAACACACAGTGTGCAGAAATAGAGCCCAAGTTAAAGTACCCCTGGGGATGTATACTTAATAATTTAGTGTGGTGTTTGAGATTTTGAGGATTTAATGCCCCGGAAGCAAAGTACATGATGTTCACAGCATAGACAACAATTAGCTACAGTTTTGTTATCTAGGATGGTCACCACATGATTCTTCTGATGGCTGCACAATTACTAGCACGTAAAGGGTATCTGGGTGGCTCGGTCGGTTAAGCGTCCGACTTCGGCTCAGGTCATGATCTCACGGTCCGTGAGTTTAAGCCCCATGTCGGGCTTTCTGCTGTCAGAGTGGAGCCCGCTTCTGATCCTCTGTCTCCCCCTCTCTCTCTGCCCCTCCCCTGCTCATACTTTCTCTCTCTCAAAAGTAAATAAACATTAAAAAAATTATTAGCACTTCGGGCATGTTTTCAGTTTTCCGTATGAGTGTTTCCCAGTGGTTTCCAGCCTCGGCCCGCACTCTCTCACCTAGCTATTTGGGAGAAAAAGCTAAGGAAGGAGATCCTGTCTTGTGATTTCTCCCTGCCCTTCCCTTCTTTCCTTCCTTCTTCCAGCAGATTTTCATAGAGCACTTAGTTCGTGCTGCCACGGAGTGGCTCCGTGCTGCTTGGGCACGGGGCCAGGTGAGCAAAACGGACCCAGTGCCTGCCTTTGGGGAGGTTTGAACCAGGGTAGCAGAGTCAGTGTGGTCTCTGGATTCAGACAGCCAAGTCCACATCCCGCCTCCTGCACTTACTAAGCTGTGCGCCCTCAGTCAAGCTACTTGTGTCTCTGGCCCTCAGTTTCCTCATCTGTACTATGGGGATGATGAAAAATACCTCTCTCAAAGGTTATTGTAGGGAGTACAATAAATAACGCAGGCCAGATGATTAGAGAGGACCCTAATATTTGGTCAGCGTTCAACAAATGTTAGTTACTACTTGCAGTTGGGGTGGGGGCCGAAAGGTGGGAGATACCATGAGAGTGTATGACAGGGGGTCGGTCCTCACTTAGACTGGGCAGTTGAGGAAGCATCGTGAGCGGTGGGGTTGGGAAGGAGGCCCGGGTGGCAGGGCAGGGGTGAGAGGGGAGAGTGTGTGAGCTGAGGCTGGAGTCTTGAGTGGGGACAGACCACGTGGGGCCCGGGATGTCTAGTTCACTTCACGTGAGGGATGAGGCGGCTAGAGCCTTCTCCAGGTGGCAGGGCTGGTCCGAGCTAAGGCAGGACACAGGTGTCCTTATTCCTGACGCACTGCCTAGAAACCCCTTTACCCTTAAACTCTTATTGCTTCCAGTTCCGGTCAGATGCAAAGCTGCATGTTTTTAGAGGGTCCTCATGCCCAAAGAGGCCGAAGCGTTAGTGGATATAACCGATCGGTTCCACCCCGCCCGCCACACGCAGGCACGAACACACCTCCCCCTCTGCCTCCTCTCTCGCACCTTCCTTAAGGGCTCGGAGCTGTGAGCCGGGCGACCGAGAGTAGCTGAATGGGGGAGAATTGAGGCTGCCCCTTTGTTTCCAGATTTAAGTCGTCTGGTCCGGGAGCCTTTTTATGCATCTCTCATTTAGCCAGCCAGCCAGCCAGCCAGCCCACCATCTGCTTGTTCATTCATTTATTCGTGCAACTCCACAAATACTCATCGGAGGGCAGATACAGGCCAAGCGTTCGCGTCAGGCATTTCTGCTAGTCCACCAAATCAACCCAGTCTCTACCCTCATATAGTTTATAATCTATCAGTGATAAGTCAACGGCAACTTCGCACGGGCCCACACTTGCTCTGTGCCGTGGGATGCCAAAAGGTAAGCAGGATGGTCCCGACGCCCCTACCCAGTCTTGTGGATCCCGCCAGGCTGTTTTCTTTACGGGCTTATTTCTTTTTAATTTCCACGGTAGGGGCAGTGATAGTCCCAAATCTCATTTCTCTCTGAAATCTAATTTCCACAGATGCTCAGTGAGTGCTTGGGCGGCTGTTCGAGCAGCACATGGCGTTCAACAAGGAACAGAATTTCATGAACCGGTTTTTTATTTTCCCTTCTGGTCTCTTGGGTCTGGTTGATCTTGTCTAGAGCTCTGATAATCTCCTAGACAAAATATTTAAATCTTCCTCAGCTCTAGGGACTTTGAGGAAGGAATATTGTGGCTGAAGTCCTAAATATTTTGGAATATAATTAATGCAAGTGTTACACACAGATGCTGCTCTGTTACAGTCCCCATCCCGAGAGAGCGTGGCACTGTCTTTGTGTGTGGAAATGTACATGTATGCTCATAAATTTCTCCAGCCTCCCGACTGCTCATCTCTTCCCCTTTGGGCCACCCCGTACTTTGCCTTCTTCGGCCCCTGGTCGCCTTCATGTGCGTTTTTCTCTTTGTTTCTAGAAGAGGAGGAAAAATTGTCACTGGGAACGACTGACGGAGGTTTGAGCTGTTGTTATCTCTTCAAGGGGAACTTGCCTTTCCACAGAAATGAGAGCTTTACTCCGAAGGAGCAAGCGACTCCCTTGGTCCTTCAATTTCAGATGTGGGCGGGGCCGATTTGGGGGGTGGGTCATAGGATTTTCCAAGCGTTCTCAAAAGCAACGGCGGAGGGTGTTGCAGATTTTTCAAGTAGGGTAAAGGCCTTGCGCTATCCCTCTGTATTCTTATTTTTTGGAAAAGGTAACCAGATTTCTGTTAGTCCCACACCCGGTACCCAGCATCACCCCTACAACAACCCTGAGGAGGAAGCGTCGCTATTTCGTTTTACACACGCAGCAGCCGAAGATCACAGCAGTTAAGGGCCTCGTTGGGGCCACGGCTAAGAATTGAGACCTGGGCCCCTGGGTTTGGATGCCCTGCCCGAGGGAGATACAGCCCCTGGACCCGCACGGCCTCGCCTCGCCCGCCTACCTCTTAGCAGTTTTCAAGTTAATACAAGTTAACCACACAAATACGCCGGGTCGGTTCCATTTTGAAATAACACAGCAGTTAGAACGCAGGTAATCATAAGAAGAATGGTATGCCTGAAATAAAACAGTCCCGACAACAGAGCCGACCCACCCACCTGCCCTCAGATTTGTTGGCAGAGAGGATGCCAGGGTTGGGGGGTCCAGCGCTAGTGAGGGCCTGTGACCCGGTTCTGAATTCTTGTTTTTGTTTTTTTTTTAGATTTGGCCCGTTGGCCTCCTAGCCCGCAGCCATGCCCGTGGTTTTCTTCCGTGACCACTGGAATTCCGAATTCAGAAAGGTTATTAGCCACCTGGATAATTGCACCTTTATAACTTTTAAGACAACCACCCAGAGGCAGAGGATAACTACAATAAATGGCTTGTAATTCTAGGTCTTAGATCTTTGCTTTAACATAAAACCAGCTTTCCGCTTCCTTAGATTCACAACCTGAAGAAATCAAAGCGAGACATTAGCAGAAGTCATTAGCTGCTATTGAAAGCATGTTCTGAGACAGAAGCGAGTCTCCTTTTTAGGGCACGTGGGGGTAAGGGGATGCATTTGAAATTTTGCCTGTGCTGCCGTAGGGATTCGTTTAATAGGGAGAATTTTCACCCCCACCCCCAGCCCCGGGTGTTTTGCACCACAGGGGTGTGATTGTATCTGGGGAGGCCGCTCGACCTGCTGCTTCTGGGAGAAGACTTGTATTTCCTGTGGCGTTTCAAAGTTGCTCTGGTTTGCATCGCTGGGATGTTATAAGTCTCCCTGACTGTGGAGAGGCGGGAGGGCTGTTGGTCAACCCTTACGGCGACCTGTGGGGTGTCAGAATTACAGAACAGCTTTACCGAGGGTTGTATGCACTCCAGTATCCCATTTGAACGACTGGGTCCTTTGTCCGTCGCCTCCCCCGGCCCCTGCACACAGGCATGTTCGTAGGACGCGGGACCCTCTGACAGAGAGTGCTCCCTTCTGTATCACTGGGCCCTCCTAACACTACCCTCTGTCCTAACGCAGTTCACAGCCTCCTGAGCAGCCTGTGCCGTCAGCACCGAACCCGACGCGGGGCTCAAACTTATGAACCATGAGATCATGACCTGGGCCGAAATCAAGAGTCAGACACGTAACTGACTGAGCCACCCAGGTGCCCTTTCAAAATATTTTTTTTCCATTAAAAAAAAAAATTGCTTTTTAAAGTAGGCTCCATGCCTAACACGGGCTTGAACTCACGACCCCGAGACCAAGAGTCACATGCTCCCACCCGACTGAGCCAGCCAGGTGCCCCGTGTTTGTTGATCATCCTGGTGGTCTTCCAAGATGTGTTACCTTTGAATCTCCACTGGAAACGCCCTAACAGCAAGGATTTTAAGCTGTGACAGCAGGTCATGGGGCAGATACTTGCGGTCGTGTGTGGAATGCCCTCCCGGAACTTGGAGTTAGCGCACAGCGAGCGTTTGTCCCCTTTTAAAGATTTTCAGGATTTTCTTACCCGTATTTCAGGTGGAATCAGGAAGTGGACTTTTTGTGGCATGTCGACAGTTTCCATAATGCATTTCCTCCCACCTCCTAGTGGTGCAGCAGGAAAGGGCCTCCCCCCACAGCTGTCTCCTTGTCCCCAGCCAGCCAGCCTCTTCCTGCACTCCTGGCATCTACTCCCGGGCATCAGGAAATGTTCTGAATGCGTGGTGGCCACGTCCATATTCCAGTGGCTACGGCCAAAGAGAAGGAGGGTTAGGTGGGAAAAGCGCTTCTGGATAAAGCTTTCGTGGGAACCCCTGTCAACCGTGGCTTCTAGAATGTCGTCAGGACCTGGGTCCCTTCCTCAGAGGAAGATGGACCCCAAGCTGTTCACGTCAAGCTCACAGAGAGTCAGCAGTTAGCTCGTTTCTTCACGCTAAGATGTTTTAGGTTTATTTCACATTTCCTTCTGGAAGTTTTGCCTGCCAAGCCCAGGCAGGCGGCAGTGAAACAGTAGTGGTGGGACCTGGAGAGGGGTCTCCTGAGGGGCCTGGAAGACCCATCGGGTCTAGAAAGCAGCACACGCAAAATCACATTGGAGCTTCATGGGTGATAATTCACATATGAAATATTCCAGCTGGAGCACTAAGTAGAAGTAGTATTTGGAACACCACCCTAGAAACTCTACGGATTTGAAATTGTAGTGAAATTCATCTTCTGTGTTGTAGGGCGCTCTTAAAATTCCTCTTATGGCTCTGTCTCAACCTCAAAGCAAATAATTGCCCTTAAAGTTTCGGGTTTTTATCTCTTCCTTGCACAGGGTTTTATACCGTGAGATGCTTCTTAATTGTTCAGCAGCAGCCCTGATTGGAGCTATAAAGGGGAGCGCATGTGTTTGTTTAACCTCCTTTGTAAACTCAGGCCACTGGGGTACCTTCTAGCACACGGTCTCCCCAAACACTGGATTTTGTGCACACCAGGGTAGCAGATTCTTGAATAGAATCACTGTAGTTGATTGTCTCTGTGAACGCAGTTTACTCGAAGCACGGTATGCCGGAATTATTTCTGTAATTCGCGGCGGTGTTATCATTAAGGTGTGTGCAAAGGACTCTAATTCCTGTTCTACGGGATAAAACAGCCAAGGCACAGAAATAATTCTGCCTTATTGAATCTTCTCATAAGAATCTAGGGGAAATAGTGCTTGAGGTACACCATAATAATAACAATATGCTCAGCCAGGTACACCAATTACCCTAAGAATGATGTGGGTGGGGACCACATTCCCGCAATGATTACGTAACTGTGATTCACCTGGGAAAGCCAGCAGCCATGTGACATTGCTTCTGAAGCAGCACCCCCATCCTCCCGGGTACCCGCGTCCATGATGGTTCCACCACCCAGTGTCGTTCGGGGCCGACGGAGAACCGGGCCAGGTGTCCAGGGTCCTCTTCGTTGACTCTTGCTGTGGGTTCCCTCGCACACGCTCTACCAACGTCCTGACAAGCCAGGGTCCCTGGTCCATTGCCAGTGCCCTGCCAAGGCTGAGGACCTGGCTCCGGGGAGAAATGGAGCCACTGGGTCCAGAAACAGGGTGTGAAGCCTGGAGCCTTGATCACACCTGCATCCAGCGTGGTCCCCGCTTCTTGTACCGGTTGCGTCTGTCCCGGGCACCCTCTGCTGTCCTCACGTTTCTCATGACATGTCTTAAACGGGTTTTCCTGGCGTGAGGTGAGGAGGAGTGGGTGTAGGAGACAGCTGTTGAATCAAATAATGTGTCTTCTTCATGGAATAACATGTTCTTTTTATTTATTTTTTGAATGTTTATTTATTGTTTGGGAGGGGAGGGGCAGAGAGAGAGGGAGACACAGAATCCGAAGCAGGCTCCAGGCTCTGAGCTGTTAGCACAGAGCCTGACGTGGGACTCGAACCCACGAACCGTGAGATCATGACCTGAGCCAAAGTCCAGAGTTGGATGCTTAACCCACTGAGCCTGTCCCCGCCAGGTGTGCACATCACTGGGTCTGCTGAAACGGGCTTCCAGGCTGATGGAGAAGTCTTGGGAACGCCGCCCCGGAGGGACGTTCACTGGTTTCCTTTTTCAGCAGGCTTCTTTTCTCGATGGATAATTAATTCCCTGTGAGCTAATCAAGGGCTCCTCGGATGGAGCCCCTCTTCGATTCTCACCTCCGTGCCAGGGACGTTTTCTTGGCAATTGAAACCAGAGCAATAGATTGGCAGTGGGACCGTATTTGGTGAGGGGTAAAACAACCCGTGATTGCATGTAATTGCAGCAAACAATTTTGAATTTTATTAATGAGGTGCTCCAAACAGCATCTTTTAGCCCATTGTCCCATTAACAGCGGATTCACTGGAGTTCAGGGGGCTGTAACTTACATCGGTCTTCCCCCTCTGAAGGCACCTGCCCCTGTAGTCCGTAATTGACACAAGTTCATCATTTTCAGGAATGGTTCTTCCCGGAAGCTGTAAAATGAACAGATTTGTTGGAGAGCCGCGTGGCTTTAGCCTTGCGTGGAGGGCCAGTTGGCTGTTTCTGCTTGGAACCTCTTTCCTTTCCTTAGAGGCGGTGTGGGCACAGAAAGTCCTCAGGTCCGCGGTTTTGAGGAAGGGGCCCAGGGAGGCAAGGGGATATCTTATTTACAACACGAGCTTCTTTCCCAGCCATTTGTTTCCTCCCACCCAGCGTGCAGCATGTCCGGGTTAAGCGGGGTTTTCAGGGTACCCAGGAAGGCTTCTGGGGTAGAAGAAGAGGCAAGGTGGGGAGCAGTGTGCCGTGTTGGCTGTCGGCTGCTCCTTCCCTCAGCGTCGTAGCTCGAAATACGGCATGTGTGGGTGTTAGTCTAACGGAGGAGAGAGGTCCAGTCTGACACACATGGAGAACTGGAAAGGAAGAGACATACCGATCATCAGAAGTTTCCAAGGGGGATGTAGGACGTAGACAGAGGACTTAGACTTTGCCCCTTGTGTTTCGGGTGAACCAGGAGGGCTTCCTGGAGAGGCTGGCCTGGAGGATAAGCATTGCAGGCATGAACTCGGAGAGCGTTGGGTGCACAGGTAAGAAGCAATGCCGGGTGCCCAGGTGCCGCTGGCTTTGGCCTGGAGGTGAGCTAGGTACAAGGACGGGGTTGGAGGTCAAAGGGGAAATGTAGGTTGCAGGGCTTTTCGGGTCATGTGGTCATTCTGACGATGAGGGGGCTTTGTGCAAGATGGACGCAGAGGAGAGGTGTGGCCGCTTCATCTGGTCCTTGGGCCGCTGTCAGGATGTGCTGCGGAGCCACAGGCGGGAAGATCATCCTTCGGCAGCGCAGGGGAAAGGGACCCTTTGAGCAACATCTTGAGTGTGAAATAGGCTCCAGGCTCCCAGCTGTCATCACAGAGCCCGACGCAGGGCTTGAATTCACGAACCGAGAGATCATGGCCTGAGCCGAAGTTGGATGCTCAGCGGCGGGTCCTTAGCCATCTCTGGTCGTCTTCACTGCTGTGTGGAAACCTTGGCAGGTGCAGAGCAGCGACTGAGGGTAATTCCCCGACGCTGCTGGTTCTGCGGGAGCCTCCAGGCCTCTGGCTTCTTTCTTCCCCAGAGGAGCCTCCCAGATGAGGGAACTCCTTTCGGAAGACCCATTTGGCTCCTGACAGCTGGCAATGTTGCTTCCTCCTTGGGATACCACGGCCTTATTTATTTCTTGAGACCAAAAATCTATCCCGAGGAGCCATGGCAGTTTTAGAGCTCACACCGGGAGGCTGTTTGCACGGGCTCTGTGTTCTCTCGGGGAGATGGTTCCAGCAGGGGGCTGAGAGAGGAAGACCGCCGACTGTTGCCAAACGCGGTGTCCCTTGTGAATAACAAGGCCCAGCTTCCAGCCAGACTGGGGTCTGCTGTACTGGGCGTGGGGTGGGAACAGCCACCACGCGCTCCCCAGATAGCTGTCTGAGCCCCTGTGTGGCCCAAAGCTCTCCCAGTTAGTAATGCCATAGAAGGCCTCTCCCTTCTGGTGACGGGCCCATCTCCAGACCCACCACAACTGTCTAGCTTTCTGCCTGTTGGCGGGACCAGAAATGATCTGTCTGTGAGGTCAGCTTTAAAAAGATCCAGGGCAGGGGTGTCTGGGTGGCTCAGCCAGTTAAGCGCCTGACTTCACCTCAGGTCATGATCTTGCTGTCTGTGAGTTCGAGCCCTGCGTCAGGCGGGCTCTGTGCTGACAGCTCGGGGCCTGGAGCCTGCTTCGGATTCTGGGTCTCCCTCTCTCTCTGCCCCTCCCCTGCTCGCACTGTGTCTCTCTCACTCTCTCTCTCTCTCTCTCAAAAATATGTAAGTGTTAAAAAAAAAATGAAGAGACCCAGGGCACTGAAAAGAGTCCTCTCTGGGGGAGGACAATGTGGTGCCTTCTGTCCTGTGGAATCCCGTTTTCCATCTGAACTTGGGGCTCTTTTCCACGTGCCTGCGTGGGGCACCTGTTCACGGACTTGGCCTCTGGAAGAAGCTCGGATGTGACAGTCATGCTGTGTTTCTAGGCCCAATTCTGGATACACCTTGTTCGTTATTTTGTCCCTTATGCTCGTTAGTATTTCCCAAAGAGTTCACGGTAATTTTTTATAAATTAAAAAAAAAAAAGCCTCTTCTCTTTCTCTTCTCCTGCTGTTTTCTCCCTTTGCCCACAAACAGGGAAAGAACTTTCTGTCAGGATTCATTTAATTTTCTCTTGGGAGCAGTTTTTTTTTTTTCCTTCTCCGTTTCTCAGGAAATACAGCCTGACTTGCTGTAGGCACCAAACCCTATCAGACACTTTTCTTTTCCACTCCGCGCACGTGCGCCCAGGGAAGCGAGCGGCTCGGGACGTTTGTTCCTCAGGGAACGGGGTGGGACGTGGGAGGGGGCTCGGCGCCCGGGGATCGTGAGAGGGGGTGCTCCCCACCCCGAGGCTGTTGGGAGGCTGGAGGCAGGGAGCACCCCTTAGCCGCACCCAGGACACCAGCCCCCCTCCCGGGCCCTCCCAGACTGGAGAGTGGCCTCTGGCTGAGCGCTTGGTGATGTCACATGCGGAGGCTTCCATGGGAGAAGCACTTTGGCCACGTCTCGCTCGGGAGAGAACTGTATTGTTCGCCATTGCGAAGGCTGGGAATTGGAGGCCCAGAGGGAGTAAGTGATTGCTCACGACCAAGTAGAAGGTGGTGGGGCTGGGGCTTGAAATTCGGTCCTCACGGCCCACGGTGGCGGCTGCTTCCCCCGGGATGGGTGCAAACCCCTGAGGGTTCTCTCTGTCTTCTGCTCCCTTCCCGACAGCGCTGTCACCCTCCCCACTCCTCCCGGCCCCCTACTCGCAAATAGGTTCTGATGCCCGGAGTGGGTTTGGAGTGAAAAACGCACTAGGTTTTCTGTCCCCTCCCTTCGGGGACACTGCGTTGCCCCAGCTCCTACCGGGTGCACGGGGGTTTGCCTTTCTCCTTTGACGCCGTGGAAAAGCCATCCCGCTGGTGGGAATCCGCATGTTGCCCCTGGTTTTGGACCCACGGTCTGTACATGTGGCACCCCTTGTGCAAAGTCACCCTGAGAGGTGTCCCCGTGGCGGGCCCAAGCTGCCTGCGCTGGCCTGTCCTCCTTTACCCCCACTGCTAGTTATCACGGTGGCTCTTTAGCGGAATACCAGCCACTTAATGAGTGCTTAACACCCACGAATTGAATAAAATTATTCTACAGCTGGCGTCTTCCATGACTATAATTACAAAAGGATTCCAATCATCATTTATGGGTGTTCTCCCCGGAGCGAACACTGAGGAAGGCGTTGACCCAGTTCGTTGAAAGCTCGAGCTGATAAACAACATTAACGCACGTTCGGGTCTATTGACCGATGTCCTTTAAATCAGTGGGGTTTTCCAAGGTGGGGGGGGGACCCCTAATGGAGCCAGACCATTATTATTTTTTTTTTTTCAATTAACCTAGTTCAATTTCAAGTTCCTTTTGGTTCAAAACAATTTAGGTCAATCTCAGATTTTTAAGAATGAATCTCTGGAGGGAAAGGAAATTAACTGGGCCCTGAGGGGGCTCGGCTACCACAATTAACCCCAAAAGACAGACTGCCAGGCTGATGGGGGGCCTGGAGAGGGACCGTGTGACCACTTCAGGCCATCTTCTCCCGCGGAGACCCTGGCGGGGACGGCCTCTTTTCTAGCTCGCTGCCTGCTGGAATAAACCCTGCCTGCTACGGGGCCTTGGTGACGTCTTTCTGTTTCTCAGGCTCTTCCTGCCTTTGAAAGTGGACTGTTCTCTCGCCTCCTGAGAAGAGGGGTCAGGGGTCTTCACTCCCAGGGATCACTGGCCAGGGGACCAGGGTGCAAGAGACACCCCACGGAGACTTCGGGGGATGTGCGCTGGGGAGAAAGGAATGGTCCAACGCGGTCATTCACTGGCCCCAGGGCCACAGATGAAGAGCAAAGCTCCTCGGAGCCTTTCCCCATCTCATGCGGCCGTGTGCTGCACCTTCCCGACTGCCCATCGAAGGATGTGGAGCCTCAGCTCCGAGCTCCTGGCTGAGGGCATCCTTATACCCGGAATGCAGATTTTTCTAAGGTTGGAAATCTAAAATGTTTTTAACATCTATTTATTTTTTGACAGACAGAGACAGAGCACGAGCGGGGGAGGGTCAGAGAGAGAGGGAGACCCAGAATCCGAAGCAGGCTCCAGGCTCCGAGCCGTCTGCACAGAGCCCCACGTGGGGCTCGAACTCAGGAACGGTGAGATCGTGACCTGAGCCGAAGTCGGACGCTCAACCGACCGAGCCACCCAGGCATGCCTAAGGGTGGAAATCTAAAATGCAGTCCCCTCCTTCACACGGAGTAAGACGCCCTCAGGCCTTCTGTGCCCCTTCCCGTGACACGTTTTCCCCACAGGGGCCAGAAGCTGAAGTTTCGTCAGCGGGGAGACGATCATCTCAGAGGAAGAATGGTCCCCGCACACTTGAGTTCGTAACTGGGTGGAGACCCGAGGAACGGGAAGGCCCCTCCGAGGTGGTTATTCAGTGGCTGGGACTTACCGCTGCCTGGCGGATGCTTCCCGCGTGTTTGGCACTTAGTGCTCGTGTTCTCGAATAGGTAGTGTCCAGACCACGGGTGTCGCAGGAAGGCCCACACCCTGAAGACTAGTCTCTTGGCAGTTGGTATGCAGTCTCCAGAAAGTGGAGGCATTGAGCTTCCTTTCTGGAGGCTGGTCCCTCTTCCGCCCCCATTCCCCACCGGTTTCCACAACTGGGACCTGAGTTCGAGGCCAGACTTCGCATTTTCCATTTCCTGGTCTCGGCTCGCGGGGGCCTGGCTCACGGTGTCCGTCCCCCCGGGACAGCTAGTGTCCTGTATTAAGGGGAGACGGTGCCCACCCAAGGCCGGCTCTTCCTCCTCTGTACGTAAAGGAGCTTCAAGAATATAAAACACCAGTGGTCACAAAACCCTTTTGGCCACACCAACGCGTGTCTCCCATTTCGTTCTAAGCGAAGGATGCTTTCTTGCTGCCAGGACCCCCCAGACAAGTCCTGTTTGGACAGAGGTGACTACCAACTAAAAGAGAAATTTTAAGGGGAAGATCCTTCCGCCGCCCACGAATGTATGTGGCTCTCGTGGCACCACAATGGCCCCGGTTTCCTGAACTGAGAAATGCTGGCCTTCTTCCTGCTGCCCGATGTCATTTTGTGCCTCTTCTCCAGCCCACTTGGAAGGGGAACCTTTGATGTTGGCGCAGGTGAGGTTCTCTGTGATGTTCTGACCTGCAGACTCATAGGGAAAACGAGAATTTTGTATTGTCTCCACCTCCTGGTTTGAATTTTGCTTCACTGCCCGCTTCTTCTGGCGTGTCTGACCTTGAGGTTTTCTCTTCATTGTTCCGTCTTTCATTCTTTTCTGAGATGATTGGCCTACAGCCGTCGCTTTCTCCTCCAAGAGTCTCCCAGGCCCCCTCGGAGTTTGTAATTGGCTTCTGTCCTTCTCAGTGTCGACTACGTTTAAAACAGTCAATATTTTCTCGGGGCGCCTGGGTGGCGCAGTCGGTTAAGCGTCCGACTTCAGCCAGGTCACTATCTTGCGGTCTGTGAGTTCGAGCCCCGCGTCAGGCTCTGGGCTGATGGCTCGGAGCCTGGAGCCTGTTTCAGATTCTGTGTCTCCCTCTCTCTCTGACCCTCCCCCGTTCATGCTCTCTCTCTGTCCCAAAAATAAATAAAAAACGTTGGAAAAAAAAAAACAGTCAATATTTTCTTTAAGAAAAAAATTTTTAAGCGTTTATTTTTGAGAGAGAGAGAGCGAGTGGGAGGGGGTATAGAGACGAGACACAGAATCCAAAGCAGGCTCCGGGCTCCGAGCTGTCAGCACAGATCCTGACGTGGGGCTCGAACTCACAAACTGTGAGATCATGAACTGAGCTGAAGTTGGATGTATAACTGACTGGCTGAGCCAGTTATTTTCTAAGTGCCAGTCGTGTCCCCACACCAGGCCAGGAGCTCTGATAGCAACGGAGGTGAGCAAGCCACCGTCCTGTCCTTGGGAAACGTGTGGTTTACTAGGGGTGTGGGGGTGGGAAAGTGGTGCGTGTGTAGCGTGTGGGGTTTGGTAGAGCTGGTGGAGAAAGGCTGGACCACAGGACGGGGGCTCAGAAGAGAGGGCATTGTGTCTGACGGGTTGACGAGGAAAGGCTTCTTGGAGGAGGTGACGTTTAAGTTGGCCATGCTGACCTCTTCTCTCTGCTTCAGTCTTTCTCCTTAGCCATTCCCTTCGGTTCTCTTCCCTTTCCCCGGACTGAAAGTGCTTATCCTCTGCTTGGCTCAGGTCGTGATGAAAGGCATCCTCAGGCTTGGTTTACATGCCAATCCGATGGCAGCATCAGGGGAGGGAGTGGCCGCCCAGTGCAGTTGGCCCTTGAACAACCTGGGTTTGAATTGCAGGGGCCCACTTGTACGTGGTTCCATTTTGTTCTGGCAAATACAGTACAGTCCTGTAAATTATTTTCTCTTTCTTATGATTTTTTTTTTAAGTTTAGTTGTTTTGAGAGAGAACGAGTGGGGGAGGAGCAGAGAGAGGAGAGAGGGAATCCCAAGCAGACTCTGCCCCATCAGCCCAGAGCCGGATACATGGCTCAAGCTTACAAACCACGAGATCATGACCTGAGCTGAAATCAAGAGTCAGATGCTTGACTGACTGAGCCCCCCAGATGCCCCATCCTTATGATTTTAAAAACTCCTTCCGTTTCTCTAGCTTACTTCGTGGTAACAATACAGTGTGTACTACTCATGGCATACGAAATAATGTGTTAACTTGTCATGTTATCAGTAAGGCTTCCAGTCAACGGTAGACTATTAATAGTCTAGTTTTGGGGGAGTCACGTGGAGGGCAGGGTGTCAGTACCCCAGCCCCCATGTTGTTCAAGGGTCAGCTGTGCTTCCAGGGTCTGGCTCCTGGGTGACCAGCCAGGTGACCCGATGTGATGTGGTCTGAGGAGCCTTCCTTCCCTGGGGTGATGTGAAGATGTCAGGAAGAATTCCTGTGGAGTAGATTCCGTTCCTGAGAGGAAAAGAATTCCCAAATTACTGAACATGCCTCTTTGACAGAAGGGGATCTCTTGGTTGAGGGCGTGCAGAGCCAGAACTTCCCTCCCTCCCATTTCTGGAAGCCTGTGGCGACTTTTCCTTCTCTGAGGATTCATTTCATTTGTTAGTTCACTCGTTTGTTTGTCCATCCATCCATCCATCCATCCGTCCATCCATCCATTATCCATCCATCATCCATCTACCTACCAGTCCATCCATCATCCATCCACCCACCCACCCATCCATCCGTCTGTCCATCTGTCCATCTTACCAACCACCCATCTGTCCATCCATCCATCT
>NC_064813.1:4677890-4693762 GCF_023721935.1 Panthera uncia | reverse complement strand
CCATCTTACCAACCACCCATCTGTCCATCCATCCATCTATCCACCCATCCATAATCTACTCATCCATCCATCCATCCACCCATCCATCCATCCATCCATCCATTCATCTGTTCATCCATCCATCCTCCCATCCATCCTCCCATCCATCCGTCTATCATTCCATCACATATTCATTCAGTGTCTGTTCCGTGCCAGGCATTACACTGGGCTCAGGGGCTGCAAAAGCGAACTGGAGCTGGTTTCTGCTCCTGATGGTCTTACATCCTTTAAGGTTGTATTTTGGACCTGGGAAGCTGGCATAGTAGAAATTGGGTCTCTGTGTATCATCTCTGTACTTTTGTGTCTCTTTAGAGACTTACACGATAATTTCTTAGATTATTTGAAAATGTGCCCTCTACGTTCATCGTGTGGAATGCTGTGATTTTGGCCTGATCTAATCTTCCTTTCAGGATTTTGTAATTAAAGGAGTCAGACCCCAGTGTCAGTCATAGTTGTAGTACTCGTTATTTCTTGAGGAGAAACCCCTTCTTCTAGAGTCCCATTTTTATTGGCTTGACTTGCTTCAATAAATTCCAAACCGCTCGACACTGCATGGATACCTTATGAAGATAAAGCACCACTTCTTTTAATGGAGCTCTTTGCAGGAGCAGATGTGTCTGTACCAAAGACAAGAGCAGGAGACAGGACTTGCGCTCGTGATCTCGAGCAGGGTGAACTCAGAAAGATGGCGGCCCCTCTGCCCACCCTGCCCCCACCCTGTCCTCAAGAACTCCCGAAGAACAAAAGGCAATTCACATCCCGGAATATTACTTCTGTCGCCGTGGCACCAAACTATTAAAAATAAAACTGTCCCTCAAGGCAAAACATTTCATTTATTTTCCTTTGAATGAGTAACTTGTTTATTAAGATGAACTAAAGTGGCTAAGGCTAGATCGTACGCAGGCACGAAAAATTGATTTATTGTAGCCTTTCGGAAAGTGCGCTTTCCGTTCCTGGGAATTATCGTTGGATTTTACATGAAGAACTCGTTTAGTCAGATGGGGCGCAGCTCCCCTGGAAATTAGCCTAAGCAGGCTGTACGTTCTGGGGTAGGAGTCGACCTCTGTTCCTTGGCAGATTGCTTCTTTCGGACTGAGTCAGGGCGTTGAAAGATTTGCCTGGGTTTAGTGATCTTCAGGGAGGACTGTATTCTGGCCTCTAGTTTTTCTTGTTGGTTTTTTTTTTTTCTTTTTTTTTTTTTTCTTTTTTTTTTCAACGTTTTTTTTTTTTTTTTGGGACAGAGAGAGACAGAGCATGAACGGGGGAGGGGCAGAGAGAGAGGGAGACACAGAATCGGAAACAGGCTCCAGGCTCCGAGCCATCGGCCCAGAGCCTGACGCGGGGCTCGAACTCACGGACCGCGAGATCATGACCTGGCTGAAGTCGGACGCTTAACCGACTGCGCCACCCAGGCGCCCCTTTTTTTTTCTTTTTTAACTGTTTCTTATGAAAATGTTTCACTTTTGCCTTTTCTCACATGAGACCATCGTAGCAACATATCCATCACGGTTCTGAGAGACACTTTGCTCTTCCTGACCCAGCTCAGAGGCATTCCTCCTGCAGGGAAGGTGTTGACCTCGGCAGGGAGGTTCCCCATTGCTCTCTGTTCATCTGGGGACGGAGATGGGATGGCGAATTCCCCTTTGAGGCCCTGTTTGTTCTCCAATGATAGAACTTGAGAGAAGAAAGAGCTATACATGGTTAAAAAAAACAAAACAAAAACAAAAACTTGTACCCAACTCAGTAGCAAAACAGAGGAAACTTTGCGTTAAGGAGAGATGTTTTTTGTGTTCTGGAACATTTTCCCTTGAAAATTTGGACAACCGATGGTTGTTATTCTGTTTTTTAGTTGTAATTGTTTTATTTTAATACTGCAACACGCATATTATTTCCGACATGTAATCTCATGACATCCCTTGTCCCCGCCCCCAAGAGTCCCGAGTGGTTGCCTGCTAAAGATATTAACCTCAGTTTTGAGACGACAAAACTGAAGTTCAGAGTGGCTTCCTGACTTGCTTGATGGTAACGTTGGTCATCGCTGCCAGGGACTGTGCGTGCGCGCTTCTCCGTGTCACCCTTGGTCACCACCACCCTGCCGGTTAGGTTTTCCGACCACCCCACTTTTACAAGCGAGGACCAGAGAGGCACAGGGAGAATAAGTGAGTGCTCGAGATTAACCAGCCGGTAGCAGAGCTGGAACTTAGCCCACCCTTTTTTCCCTCAGTCCCAATTTGGCAATCTAGTAATGTCATTTTGATCAGTGACTTTTGCACCATGCAGGGCAGGGTGTTGGTCTTCACTCACCACTTCCAGTTCAGTACACGTATGTCCTGGGCACCGGGCAGAGGGCAGAGGCCAGGGCTGGGACCCCTAGAACTCTGAGGCCGAGTCCCAGGCGTCTGGCTTTCTGTCATCGTGTTCCTGTCACCGAGCGGTGAAATGAGGCCCCAGGAGGAAGGCCGTGCCTGGGGCTTCTTGGTGGGGTGCCTTAGGGCCACCTCAGCGAATGGGGTTCCATCCCTGTGGTCCGCTTGGCCTAGGTGAGCGGGTATAGGATCTGCAGCTGTCACGGGACGGGGGTCGCTCAGGTGCAAACAGATGGAGTTCAGGGTCTCCTTCTCCTTCCTGCTTCCCCTTCTGCCCATCTGAGATGGAAGGAGAACAGGAGGGTGAGTGAAGAGACAGAGGCAGGTGTGGGGGGGTTTCACCCGGTCGGCTGCGGGATCTGCTCTCCATGGGAGAACAAGAACCAGGTTTCGCCTTCGGCCCCGTTGCCAGCCCGGGGTGACCCCAGGAGCTATGTGGTGTGCTGTTGGGAATTCGCGAAGCTGGGGACTGTCCGGGGAACAGACCGTTTCACTGGGGGTTTCACAGGTGCGCGCTAAGAATTTTCATCAACAAGTGTGCATTGTACCTTGCTGTAGGGGGAGGGCTTTATATTTCCAAATCTGCGAATTAGTGAACAGGATGATCCTTAAATATTTTTTTAATGTTAATGTATTTTTTTTTTTTTTGAGAGAGAGACAGAGAGAGGGAGAATGGGGGGGGAGGGGCAGAGAGAGAGAGGGAGACACAGAATCCAAAGCAGGTTCCAGGCTCTGAGCTGTCAGCACAGAGCCCGACGCGGGGCTCGAACTCACGAACCGTGAGATCATGACCTGAGCCGAAGTCGGACACTCCACCGACTGAGCCACCCAGGCGCCCCAGGATGGGCCTTTTTAAAAAGGGAGTTTGGGGGCAGAAATGAGCCACTAAAAAGTTATCGGTCGTCCGCTTCTGCTTTTTGTACATCCTGGCAAGCTCTGCGTGGCCACACCTGAGACCCTTCTCCCCGCATTCGTGTGGGCGGTTCTGACCTAGCCGTCTCAATTCGTGCAGATCCTTCGGAGACTAGGTGTTGCCAGGAAGGAGCATTGTGCACACACTTGGTTTTCTGGGAGGTGCCCCCCTCCACGGTCACAAGCAGCTTGTTCTGACCCTGGGCTTCTCCCCGTCTGTCCGAGAGGTGAAAGCACTGTCACTTCGAGAGGCACCAAACACCTGCTTGTATTAGGAACCAGCGCGTTAGCTGTGTCTTTCCCGTTTCCAGCCTGATCTTGGCCTTTCCTGACAGCTCCCCCCTTCCCAGCAGAGGCGGCGGTGGCATGGTGGTGGCAGGGGAGAGGGGTGACGCCCCGCCCGGGCTGCTAGGACTGTCCCCTTGGGTCTGGGTAGGCTTTTGGGGGGAGGGGCAGATGGCACCTGCCTCCACTCCTGCCAGCGTCTCTGAGCAGCTCCCTCGCCCGTGAGCTCCTTGATTTGCCTTTGCAGGTGGCGTGGGGACAGGTGAGACCCCACCAGGACGCTGGGCCTTCAGGAGGACCCCTGCCGGGTCCTTCCTGTGGCCCTTCTGGCGGTCCAGTTTGCATCGGCAGCCGGGTGGGTGACGCGGGAGGGCGTGGACCAGAAAATTAAGAGGAACAGGGCAGGGCTTTCCTTTCTGAGAATTATTTGTCTTCCCCTTGACAGTTGAGACCAACAGTTAATAGTAAATCACGCCGATCGGGGTCTTAAGTCTTTCATATATGTTCACGGTCAGTCCTGCCGCAGCCCTGCAGGTCGTAGGGTGAGAATTATGACCACGGCTCCGTTTTTCCCAGATGCAGGAAAGAGGCTCGGGGAGGCTAGGTGACCAAAGGAGAGAGATGTGGGCCTTTTGTCTTCACATTCTCTGCTCTTCCCGTTTTCCCTCCAGCTTTGGGTTGGAGAAGCCTCAGCCCCCAGCTTGGCGGGTAATTGCACCGTAGGAGTGGAGGGCTGCAGGGGGTGAGGAACCGGGTGTAAAATTTCAGAGCGATTGGTCATCTGTGATGGATGAGGATTCCCAAGGGAGTGTCCCTCACTAGTCAGGCATCAGGAGGGATAAGAAATGTGACAGTGTGGTGTTCCAGTGAAGTGTGCGTGCGTGCGTGTGTGTGTGTGTGTGTGTGTGTGTGTGTGGTGGGCACTGTGGGAGATATGTTCTTTGAGGACACAATTCTGCCTCTTGCAAGAAAAGGCTGAGATTTTGCAGCTGGTTTTCTTTAACTAACAGCAACACCAGCATTGTTTTGCAAAGCCACAGAATCTCCAAACACAATGGAAATCCCAGGAGTGTAGGGTGTGGGTTTTGGGGCCTGGGGTGGGTGGGACATGCTTGGGGAGGGAAGAGCACAACCCGATCCATTTTGTCCTTCCTCGGTAACGAATTTCACACGGCTCCACTGTCCTCAATTTTGTCTGCGGGATGCCCAAATTTCAGCCTGGGAAAGAAGGGGATCGGGAAGGAGCAGGCCCCAGGGATTAGTGGCGGCCATAAAAACCAGACGTCAGCCCAGGACGGTGGCATTTGGAGTGATTCTGATGATTGTCTTCCCCTCAGCTGGTGTCCAAGGAAGCACATGGTGTCCGTTAAGCTCCAGAGTGACATTTGAATAAATAAGTTTGTTACTGGGAGATTAATTTTTTCCCTCCCCACCGGAACATTTTCAAAACAGCAGCAACGGTAACAGTAAACAGGGGAGATCATGTCGCCCGCGAGACTCGTGGGGCCAAACCAAAGAAAGAGAAGGAAAACAGGGACGAAAGCAAGAATGGCATCTTTGGAAGGGGCTCCCCCGTCCCTGTGAGCGCTTGGCGAATTTGTTACGAGCCTGCCGGCCCCTGGCTCAGAAGTGGCCTGACTCCCCCCAGGTCTGAAGGAAAGGAACACCACTCTGTCTGGTGCTGCTTCTGCCCTGACTCCTCCCGCCTCACACTTTGGATTTGCATCCAGTCTGCCCAGTAGCCACGGATTCAATTCTGGGTTTGGAAGTAAAACCTCAGAAATGCGTTGTTTTATCCTTTGAAGCCCCGGGAAGTCAGGACCCTGGGTTCTAGGTCTGGCTGTGCCATAAGCTAATGGGAACTACTTAGTTAATTTTTAAGTTTATTTATTTGAAAGAGACAGCACAGGTGCGGGAGGAGCAGGGGGGGCGGGGGAGAGAATCCCAAGCAGGCCCTGTGCTGTCAGTGTAGAGCCAGACGAGGGGCTCGAACTCACGAAACCGTGAGATCATGACCAGAGCCAAAACCAAGAGTTGGACGCTTAACGAACTGAGCCCCCCAGGTGCCCCAGCTGGTGGGAATTTATGATCTATCAGTATAGTCAGATGGACGCTTGAGGGGAGCTTGGGTCCAGGGCAGATGTGGCCACAGCTGTGGGAATACAAAGAAGATGAACTGTAATTCTCCCCAGGTGTGAAGTGCATAATTCTAGAAGATATTCTTGTCCCCCCCACCACCATATGTGTAGGAAGAGGTACGTTGTAATGGTTAGATATCACATGCCAACATAATGAGGGGAGAAAGAATCTTAACATAAGGGGTCTGGAAAGAACACCGAAAGATAATACATATACTCCGGAGGGAGTAAATGATTCATTGTTCTGATTTACTCCGGAGGGAGTAAATGATTCATTGTAGAAAATGAAAGTCCGAAAGGAAGAGAAGGAAATATAGGTGAATTTTTATTGGATCTCAGAGCGGGGAGAGCCTCATGTAAATGGCAAGGGAAGAAAAATCAATGAAGAAGGCTAGTGGATTGAGTCGCGAATTGCACAGACAAGCACATTCATAGCCTCACAACGCAGAGCCTTGAAACAACACCAACAATACCACACCGAGGACTGCTGAGAGAGTGGATACACTGTAGAGTGGTTCACACAGTGGGATTTTAAAAACTGTAGCCAAAACGAATGCCTGCAGGGACACACAGTGATCTGGAGGAATCTAAGCAGTGTAATATTAAGTGCAAAGAAGGTTACTTACAGCACAAGAGCATTTAAAAAATTATATTTAAGTTGAGGTTTGATTGACCAACTAGTCTGTCAGTTTCAGCTACACTACAGAACAATAGCGTGTTTACCCCCGAGTTTAATAGGAGAAGTTTCACAGGTTAAGTAGAGTTGGAAGGATTTTACAGTAGACGCCTGTATCGCCCACCCTCTGGTTTGTACCTTTCACATTTGGTTTTATTTGCTTTTCTGCGTATCCCGCCAGCCTTTCCCTTCATCCGGTGGTTCTCAGCTGGGGGGTGAGCTTGCTCCTCAGGGGACCCTTGGGCAATGTCTGTGGGCATTTTTGTTGGGCACAGCTGGAGGAGCAGGCTGGTGGCATCTCGCTGAGGCCAGGTGTGGCTCAACGTGCCGCATCGCACAGGACCGCCCCCGCCGCAAAGAATTATCCAGCCCCGAACCTGAGTGGTGCTGCGGTCGAGGAACCCTGCATTCATTTCTCGATCTCACTTTCTGATGCATCTCAGAGAAGTTTGGAGACACCCCGCGGAACATGATCATGGCCTCAGAAAGTACTCTCTCGGCCCCTCGCGGTCACGCCCCTCGGACCCCCCACCCCCAAGCGACGCTGTTCTGATTTTCTGCAGCACAGATGATTCTTGCCTGTTCCGGAACTGCATATAAACGGAAGCATAAAATAGATGCCTTTCTGTGTGAGAGTCCTTTCAGGTGTGAGGCACAGCAGTGCTCAGGGTGTTCAGAGCCCCTTCGGGGGGCCCGGATGTCTCCGTTAATTTCATAACAACGCTAGGACTTTTCTCACCCTTTACATCACGTACCTTGACATTGATGGAGCAAAGGCATCGGCAGGTGCACTGGGGCTGTGGCACCAAACTGTACTTACTTGTTTACCCCACACCTGTAGAAAAAGAAGCTGGTATTTGATTAAGAATGCCCATGGTAATGGGGCGCCTTGGGTGGCCCAGTCAGTTGAGTGTCCCACTTCAGTTCAGGTCACGATCTTACAGTTTGTGAGTTCGAGCCCTGCGTCGGGCTCTGTGCTGACAGCTCAGAGCCTGGAGCCTGCTTCGGATTCTGTGTCTCTCTCAGTCCCTCCTCTGCTTGTACTCTATCTCTCTCAAAAGTAAATAACATGAAAAAAAATAATTTTGGATACTTGTGTCACCATGAGCTTGATCACTGCTCAGCACCTGAAGGCTTTTCTCATGAGATGGGTGATGACTTTAACATATCTGGTTTTTATTTTTATTTTTAAAATTTTTTTAACGTTTTTATTTATTTTTGAGCCAGAGAGAGACACAGCATGAACAGGGGAGGGGCAGAGAGAGAGGGAGACACAGAATCGGAAGCAGGCTCCAGGCTCTGAGCCATCAGCCCAGAGCCCGACGTGGGGCTGGAACTCGCGGACCTCGAGATAGTGACCTGAGCTGAAGTTGGATGCTCAACCGACTGAGCCACCCAGGCGCCCCAACACATCTGGTTTTTAAAGTAATGTAGATTTGGGGCACCTGGGTGGCTCAGTCGGTGAAGTCTTCGACTTCGCCTCGGATCATGGTCTCGTGCTTCGTGAGGTCGAGCCCCGTGTCAGGCTCTGTGCAGACAGCTCGGAGCCTGGAGCCTGCTTCAGATTCTGTGTCTCCTCCTCTCTCTGCCCCTCCCCTGCTTGTGCTCTCTCTCTCTGTCTCTCAATAATAAATAAACGTTAAAAAAAATTAAAAAAAAAAAGAATAAAATAAAATCTCGTAGATGGCACGTACCAGCATGTGGAGATTCTGCCTAACTCAGTGAATCGCTGTTTTCCGGATGACCCGTGTATGACGTCACATCATACGTGGTAAAAGTTCCTTTCCAAGGGTAAATGGACCAAGGAATTTTCACGTAGCAGAGTATGAAAAGTCATTGCATGGTTTCAGGTGCCCCATTGAAACTACCCTTTAAGAAACTGCCACTTGTGAGGTTTTGCTTTGTATCAAAGATGAATAGCCATGATTATCTGAAAAGGCTATTAAAATACTCCATTTTCCCCCTGCGTATCTGTGTGAGGCTGAATTTTCTTTATATGCTGTAACTACAAAAACCAATCACGACAGATTGGATGCAGAGGCCGATAGGATATCTGGCCTGTATTCTATTAAGCCACACATTAAAGAGATTTGCAAAAATGTTAAAAAAAAAACCACATTTGTCATTTTTTTTTTCTGGCTTGGGAAAACATAATTATATTTCTGGAGAACATTAGTTTGTAATAGGTTTGGTGTATCATATTTAAATGAATTAATACATATCTTGGAATGTCCTCATTTTAATTTCTATTATTATAAAATAGAAACCACATAAACAAAAGCATTTGGGTGTTCTCAGCACTTTAGAGGGTAAAGGGGTCTTGAGGCCAGAACTTTGTGCACTGCTGATTTTCATAATGCATTTAAGATGTGCATGTTACTGGCTCAGTAGTTTATTCCTTTATATCGTGATACGTACAGGTTTTTCTCCCTGTCCAAAAGTAGAGCCTTCTTATTAAAACTTTCCTAGGCTGAAGTGGCATGAAGCAAAGAAGCAATTTCTATTCATCTACATGGGAAAATTTTTGAGCATTCCTCGACCCCCAGAATAACCTCTCTCAGGTTTTTTTTTCCTGATACCGTAGGACACATCTTGCTAGGGGATGCACAGACTAAATGGAGATCAAGCACAGATGCTCGCAGACACAGGTCACACTCTGGAGGCTGGACTCCGAGATGCCCAGTGGGGTTCCGGGGAAGGAGCTGGGCTCAGCCAACGCTTGCTGCTTGGGGGCGGGGCAGGGACCCTGCCTCTATAGCACTTAGCGCAAAATAAACGCTGATCGTATTTGCACTGTTTGCCTGTTTTCAGAAAAGCAAAAGTCCTCTTTGAATTTGGCTAGATGTAAGGCTTTGTAAAGCCCAGTTAAAGCGCCAGTTTATAAAACAAGGAGAACGATACCAGGTAGGGGGGCTCTTTCCAAAAGAAAACCACTTCCCAGAATCGGGATCTGTGGCAGGAGAAAGCATACGTCTGTGGCTCCCATTGGCTGCATCGGACGGGAGGAGTGAGGCTGTTAGGCCTGACATTTAGAAATTCCCACTGGGAATTATTTTTCTGTTGGGTTTCCTCTCACCCATCTACTCCCGGCTTTCCTTGCTGTGGATTCTCCCCTCACTCCCAGGTCCAGCGCAGGTGGCTTGAGGCCAGCCAGAGGCTCCCGGAGCTATGATCGGGGGGCGCCCCGCCCCCAGTCCGTAGGGGAGAGAAGGATTTCAGCCCAAGTTTATTCACCCTTAGCAAAGCACAACTAGCTTTTATTATTATTATTATTATTTTAGGACTTGGGATAAAAAAGGGCCATAAAAACGAGAGCATAAAACAGCTTTTACTGAACAAACATTATGCTGATTTATTTGTGAGCGAAATCTGAACCATATGGTCTAGTTTCCCTTAAAACACACAAGGGGTTCAGGATTAAGGGAACAGGCACTTGGCAAATTTGTTCTGTGTTTCACTGAACTCATGATGTTAGAAAAAATAAAAGAGGGGTTCTCGGTGGTCCCACGGTCGCTGAGTGCTTGCTGTGTGCGGGACGCGGTGCGGAGCGATTCCCATCCCTGGTCGGCATTAGTCCTCCCCGCGGCCCCAGCAGGGGGCGCCCCCGCCCCCGGGGCAGCAGCCGCGCCCAGCGCGGGGCCTCACCACCTGTACGAGTTTTTGCCAGCACGGGGAAGGTGTGGAATCCAGGCTTTGTCCAACAGTGACAGCTTTTCCTCCTCCAATCCCGGGCAGTGAAAAGATGAAACTGAAAACGGGGCCGTGAACTCGGGGCCTGCAGGGGAGCTGGTTTCTCAGGTTGCAGGGCCAAGCGCGCGTCCCCTTGAACCAGCTCCTCCCAGGGGAAGGGAAGCAGGGCCTTCCTGCCCGGCTGGGGGGCGGGGAGCGAGTCTTCTCTCTCAGCCACCCTGCCTGGGAGTTGCGTGCACTCGTGCATTCGCGGGTGTGTGATCTCTGAATCTGGGAACGAGCAGAGCATTGCAGAGTCCCGTGCTGCCCGCCGCGATCGGGAAGGTGGACTTTTCACCCACGGCCTCGCAGATGCCTCGCAGACACCCGGGTGCGTGCCCCTGGCTGGTCAGGTGGCGTGTTTTCAGGTTCTTGAGATGCAGGCGGTCTGCTCTGAATGGACTGTCGGGGATGGAAGACTGTGGACTCCCCGTCAGCCCCTACGTATTCTAGGGACACTGCCTTTTCAGCCCGAGGTGACATTATTGTCACGATGTGGTTGCTGAGGGCCATGCGTTTGTGGCTGAGCCGAGTGGCGGATGGGTCAGGAAGGAAGGGTATCCTTGTAAGGGGCAGGGTTGTACATTTGTGAAGTATCGGGTTCCCTACACTTGTATATTTCCGTAGCCAAAGTCATCTTTGTTTTCTTTTTAATTTTTTTAATGTTTATTTATTTTTGACAGAGAGAGAGAGTGAGTGAGTGAGTGCATGAGCAGGGAAGGGGCAGAGAGAGGGAGACCCAGAATCTGAAGCAGGCTCCAGGCTCTGAGCTGTTAGCACAGAACCCGATGCAGGGCTCGAACTCACAGACCATGAGATCATGCCCTGAGCCAAAGTTGGACGCTCAACCAACTGAGCCACCCAGGCGCCCCGGCCAACCTCACCTTTATATCTAGATGTTTGTAAGGAAGAGCTGGCTTGAGGTCCGTATCTTCCCATGTGTTCTGAATTAAGAAACAAATGTCAGTCTCTTCCTTTTCATTGGGATCACCACGTACTCACCTGTTGGTTAAAGAGAAAGCGCCCCACCTGTTTACTCCACAGCCGGGGGATTTCAAGTCTCCTGAACCGTCTGCCCAATGTTGCTAAAACAGTAGCTTAACCTTCCAGGTGAGGGAGGCACATAGCCACAGGTAAGCCAGCATGACGGGGAAGCTTGGCTGTGTCTTTGCAGCCAGACCTGAGGCCTGGCCTCCATTCTCTCCTCTGTCATGGCCTTTCTTCATCTTACTCTGGTCATGTGGCCCCCTGGTGACAGTGCGTGCCTCTCGGATCCAATGTGTGCAAAGCCACTGCCTTCTCAACTTGCTCCCTGCTGTGCTCCGGGGTGTGGCGCTGCGAATCAATAATGACAGGAAAGTGGGAAGAACGGTTACAATTTTAAACCCGTTGTTTCCTGAGCCACTAAATGTAGCAGACTTTGTTCTGTTTGGGTTCTTTTTCAAAAAGCCCACTGTATTTTTTTTTCCCCCAGACTCTGACTATATGGCTTATGGGAAACGGTGATACAAAATTCTTAGACCTGCCTTCAAAAGCCTCTTCGAAAGCCTTCAAAAGTCACATAAAGTGCACCTGCCACTGATAACATAAATTCCTTAGCAAACGGGTCCACCAGGAAGACCTCCTCCCTCTTCACTCTCTCTTGTTTCATCCGCCATCCCAGCAGCCCCTTGGTGCGTCCTCCTTCAGAGCCTTAGGGGTTCTCGACACCTGTGTATTTCCATAGCTGAAGTCACCTTTGTATCTGGATGCTTGTCAGGAGGCACTATCTTGAGGTTCGTATCTTCCCGTGTGTTCTGAATTAAGAAGCAAATGTGGGTTTCTTCCTTTCAATGATAAAGACTGCCCTAGTTATAATTAGGACTAGAGGAAAGAGTAATAATAATATTAAATTTTTTTTAAGTTTATTTTTTATTTTTGAGACAGAGAGAGACAGAGCATGAACGGGGGAGGGTCAGAGAGAGAGGGAGACACAGAATCGGAAGCAGGCTCCAGGCTCTGAGCCATCAGCCCAGAGCCCAACGCGGGGCTCGAATCCACGGACCGCGAGATCGTGACCTGAGCTGAAGTCGGATGCTCAACTGACTGAGCCACCCAGGCGCCCCAAGAGTAATAATAATATTAATGAGAGCAACGAAACACCCACCATCGTGGAGTGCTTACTGTGCGCAGAAAGTAGTGGTTAGTGATCTACATTTGTTATCTCAATCCTTCCAACGATCCTAGGAGATAATCCCACCTTCAGTGTGCAGCTGGGACTTAGCAAGGTCACCTTGCTCACAAAGGTCACAGGCTGGGTAGGAGTGGAGCGGGGACGGAGGTCCAGGCTCTTCTGACTCCAGAACTGACCTCCAGCCACCGCATGATACTGTCTTGCAAAAGCAGCCTGAAGCTTTAAGGAAAGTAGACAAGGTTACATTCTGGCCATACGGACTGGTTTTACCCACACCTCTTTGGGTAGATTGTCACGTTCCCAAAATTGTATTTTTAGGGAAGTTGCAAATTTCCCTTCCAAGTGATCTCTTGAGAGCCGGATGCCGTCTGCCCAGAGTGATGTAGGGATAATTCCTAAAGGAGGCACGTTGTATTTCATAACTCCTGATGGTAAGGAGCTCATTACATATAAAACTTTGAGGGGTAATGATAGAACTGTCCCCTGGAACCAGATCCAGTCTGGTCACTGATTTGGTCTTGGTGTTGTAACTTTGGTCTTGGCTATTCTGTTCATTAATCCGATGTGTACTACCGCGTTTGTGTATATTTTACTAACTGTATTGTTGTATTCTTGTAATCTATAAGTGATGGGCACAGTGACTGTTGAAAGTGTGAGTTGAAGGAAAGGTTTGATTATTCTATAATCGGAGTGTTGCTTTGGACTTAAAGGGGCTGCCACCTAAGCCTGAATTGCTGTAATTTTCCAAACTTCTCTATTCATGCTCCTGTTGGTGTATATAAAGATTAACAAAGAGAGCAAATAAAAGCATTTGTAGCCCATGCCTGAAGTGTAACTAGGGGACAGAGAATACTATAAATCTCAGTTACGTATAAATGGGGAAATAAACATCCAAGACCAGCAAAACCAACTTCTTAGCGTGCCCCCTCCCGCCAAAAAGTGCCATTTGTTAAGATACTACACTTTACTGTAGCAACAGAAGAGGGTACTTTTGAACTAAGTAGCTTAGTAAGCCACCCAAAGGATTTTAGGAACACCCGTTCTTACTGGTCTGGGAACATCCAAGTTATTTAGAAATGACCAGAAGATGATATGTAACATGCAGAAAAATGTACTGTAAAAGGAAAACAGGAAATGAGAACTAAAACCCTTCAGTGGGGGCGCCTGGGTGGCTTGGTCGGTTAAGCGTCTGACTTCGGCTCAGGTCATGATCTCACGGTCCGTGAGTTCGAGCCCCGCGTCGGGCTCTGTGCTGACAGCTCAGAGCCTGGAGCCTGTTTCAGATTCTGTGTCTCCCTCCCTGTCTGCTCCTCCCCTGTTCATGCTCTGTCTCTCTCTGTCTCAAAAATAAATAAACGTTAAAAAAAAAAATTTTTAAACCCTTCAGTGGATGGAGTAGAATACACTCCCTTAAAACAACCACTAAGCAAATGAAACCTATAACACTCCTTTCAACATGAACTGAGTATCATTGAACAAGCATTTGGAGAAAGAAAGCCTCAAATTGGAAATTTGAAAATCTCAAAATAGAAACAAAAGCCTGGAAGATCTAAAACGAGAGATTATGGCATGCAAGAAGGAAATTGAAGAGAAAGAAAAAATCATCCCAGAGATAAAATTACAAGGTGTCCATTCAGGATCTTCTGAAAATATATTAAGGGATATGGAGAAGAGGAGCAGAAGACAACCAAAATGAGGTGGAAAGGGACACAGAGAAAGTGATCGACAGAAGATAGGCAGTGAAGGTCCAACACACCGATAATTGAAAAGAAAAAAAGAAACAGATCGGTGGACTAAAATGGACTTTTAAAATTACAATCCAAGAATTCTTTCCAGAACAAAGAAGATGAGAATCTAAATATTGGAAGTTTCTACATGTATTTGGGAAGACTGACCCAGAATGCTTAAATGCTAGACCTATCCTAATAAACATGTAAGTTAAACATGATTAGGAAGAGAAGAGATGGAAGAGGAAGAGGAAGGTGATGAAAACAGCCTGCTGGGTCTGCAGGCAAAAATACTAAGTCACTTAAAAAAAGGAAGAAAATTAGGTTGGTATCAGACCTGTCAATGCTGCATGCACAATATTTTCAAGAGACCTAAGGAAAGCGGGAGCTGCGGATTTTATATCCAGCAAATCTAGCCTTCAAATATCAAGGCTATGGGGGAAAATGTTAATCTTACAAGCAGTCCGGGAATACCGTACCATCCAACCCTTCCAGAAGGATGTGCTAGAGGGTTGGCATCACCCAACTAAGATAAATGGAGACATTTGGCAAAGTAACCAGTGATTTGAACAAAATAAGTTGCAAAACTACTTTGAAAGAGGACTTCGGGTTTCTGAGGTTAAATGGATGTATTCATTCATTAGATCCTTGTGAAGACAGCTTGAAGAGTAAAATAATGGAGCCAGGTTGCAATGTTTTCACCAAATCCGTAATCTCTGAAGAGCAGTCATGTCTTTAGAGGCTCTGGGTGACAAGTGGGTAAAGCAGGGGAAGGGAGAAAGTGGAAGTCATTAATGGAGGTTTAGAAGAACCCGAATAACTATAAGTGGGAAAAGATGAAGGAATTATCTAGGGGGAGAAGTGCAGGATTGGATTTGGTCAATTTTATTGACAGAAGGCACCCAGATACATTGAGTTTTTACAAACATAAGAAATATCTAACGGTTCTAAGGAGATAATACTCCTTAATTAGAATTTGGTAACATTATGGAAAAAAGTCTGTCCCTATCTCGCCCTTTTGTTATCTAACCTCCGGAAGATCCTGACCTAGCAATGGTGGCCAATTCATGGCCTGTGTGCTCTTTACTCCTTTCCTTCCAAGTCACGTTGGACATCAGTAACTGAACTTGGCAATGGTGCGCTTGTTAGGAGCTGAAATGTATTTGTCATCCCTGCTCCGAATTGTAGGTCTGTGGTTTGATTACTTAGCGTCCTCATCTCCTTAGTGGACACTGTGGGAATTACAGACACATTCTCCCAGCAAACGTTTATTAGTCATTAAGTAAATGTCAAACACCATTTTAGACACTGGGCGTTACAAGATGATTAGGACACGTTCCCATCCTCCAAGAGGTTCTCAGAGCCCAAAAGGAGGTGAATGATTCTGTAGGATTTGCCCTGTAGATGTGTTACTCATAAGCTATGTTGGGCATTGTGGTGATCATACAATATTCGACTTGGTCGAAAAATTGCGGAGTCATATGGACCCCTAGTGTTAGGCGTGGCAAAACGGGATGCACAGCATCTCAGATAAGGTGGATTTCCTTGTCCTCATTCTCTAGCACCTTGTGACTCAAAGTGTGGTCTGAGGACCAGCAACATGGCCTCCCCTGCAGAATGCAGAATCCCAAGCCCCATACCAGACCTACTGAAAAGAGTTCACATTTTATTAAGATACCAGCTGATTTATATGTACAGTAAAGTCTGAGAAGCACCACAGTTTTCTTTCTCCTCAACCACACTTTTTATTTTATTTATTTATTTTTTAATATGGAATTTGTTGTCAAATTGGTTTCCATACAACACCCAGTGCTCATCCCAACAGGT
>NC_064813.1:4208582-4356839 GCF_023721935.1 Panthera uncia | reverse complement strand
CCTCTTAGATGGCTCTCCTTGGTCAGCTGTGACTGCCCAGTTAGTTCTCCCACTAAGGGTGGGTACCATGTCTGACTACGATTGGCCATGGATAGTTTAAAAAAATTTTTTTTTACATTTATTTATTTTTGAGACAGAGAGAGACAGAGCATGAACAGGGGAGGGGCAGAGAGGGGGGGGGGACACAGAATGGGAAGTAGGCTCCAGGCTCTGAGCCATCAGCCTAGAGCCTGATGCAGGGCTCAAACTCACGGACTGCGAGATCAGGACCTGAGCCGAAGTCGGACGCTTAACCGACTGAGCCACCCAGGTGCCCCTACCGTTGGTAGTTTTAACAGAGGCATCAGATACCACTTGGATGTGGAATCTAATCAGAATCCAAACCACTTGGTCATTCAAAGCCTAATCCAGCGGTCCTCAAACTGTAGTCTTTCTCAGTCACCTGCAGGACTTGTGAACACAGGGTGCCGGGCTCCCCCTCTAGAATTTCCGATTCAGTAGGCCTGGGATAGATCCCCAAAACATGCATTTCTAGCAAGTTCCCACGTGACGCCGATGCTGCTGGTCCAGGGACCACACTTCACTTTGAGAACCACTCTTCTGAAGCATCACAGCACCTGTGACAGAAATCAGTGTCACTTCGCCTGCTGTTGCCTCTCCAAGAGTTACCTGGATGCTCAAATATGCTGTGGCCTCTGTTCCCTTTTGTAATAACTCTGCCCGTGAAGCCCCCACTTGGGTGAAGGACCCGGTTAACTGAGGGCTAAGAAGAGATCAACAGCCTCTTCATTTTAACTCTTCGTGTCGAAAAATCTCAAAAAACCCTTTACCTTTTTTTTCTGCCGTAGTCATTCAAACGGTGACCTCAAACACCCCAGAGTCTCTCTTTGAAGTTCGGGGATTTTGAAGGTCCCAGGTGCCAAGATCAGCCCTCAGAGTTCAGAATTACAAGTGCAGTCAGAGTCAGGATAGGAAAGTGTGAGAATGTGTACTGACCCCAAGGCACATACCGCAAACCATTTCTTTGAGTAAATAAGATGTTTCCTTTTCTCCCCCCCCCAAAAAGGGGTGCTAGTCAAATTCTGATACTATCGTTCTCATTAAGGTTTACTCTGATTTCCAAGGGATCTCATAGGATTAGGACATGTGGCCCATGATGCTTTCTTAGTTAATAAGTACCATGAGCATGAATTTAGGGATTAAAGATAAATTAAACAGTAGAGATGAGACAGTCAAGTATGTTGGGTGTTTTCATGCATCTTTTTTTTTTTTAATTTTTCTAGTGTTTATTTTCTTATTTTTGAGAGACCGAGTGTGAGGGGGTGAGGGGCAGAGAGAGAGAGAAGGAGACACAGAATCCGAGGCAGGCTTTCCAGGCTCTGAGCTGTCATCACAGAGCCCGACGCGGGGCTCAAACCCACAAACCGTGAGATCATGACCTGAGCCGAAGTTGGACGCTTAACTGACTGAGCCACCCAGGGGCCCCCAAACGTTCTAATCTTAGAGATCAGGATGCAAAGATCCTGAGATCACGTCCCTCGTGTGTTCTTAGGTGGGTGGGTAGCTGAGGCGGGGGCGGGGCGGGGGGGTAGTTTACTATCCTCTGCAGAGATCAGCCTGGGCCCCCTGCTCCCTGCCGTTCACTTGGATACAACCATTTGCAATTCACTTAAATTGTGAACCTACGTTCCGTGCCATACGTGGGCTCATTATGGACTTCCAGAAATGGATTGGTTGGGAATTGCAGGTGAGTACAGGCCGTTGTTCCGGAAGGACCCTCGGCCTTCGAGAGGCACGCGGCTTTTCCGCAGAACAGAGAGCCAGGTGCGGGCGGCACGCCGGCCCTCCTCCGGCTGGGGCCTCAGCTCTCGGCTTGTGTCTTCCAGCTGCAGAACCAGAGTGAGCTGCGGGCACCCACGGCGGAGAAGGCCGCCTTCTTCCTGGACGCTGCCATCGCCTCCCGCCGCGGCAGCCAGCAGGACTGTGACGAAGAAGGCCACCGCAACTCGCACATGCTCTTCACGCTGCACATCTACCAGTACCGCATGGAGAAGAGCGGGAAAGGAGGAAGTAAGTGGCCCCATCTCCACCCAGCAAGAGACCCGCCGTCGAGGGCCACCGTGACCCTTTTTGTTTCTAAAGTGGGCGACGCGCCCAACGTGGGGCTCGGACGCACACCCCTGAGACTGAGAGCCGCGTGCTCTGCCAACTGAGCCAGCCAGGCGCCCCCTGACCCTTTTTTCTTAAACAGGGTACGATTCCACCGGTGTGGGGTTTGCTCACCTGGAGCTCCAGACAAAAGTCGAGTCTGGACTGCGGTTCACTTTTGAGCTGTCCGGGGGCGAAGGTCGTTTACAAATGTAACTACTGCCAGGGGAAGGTGAGCGAGAACTTGAAGCGGAAAAACAACCGTTCAGTACTATCTTTTTGTTCGCAACCTGTACAGGTGCTTTTCATGAAAGCCCGATATTTATGCGCCAGGCACCCTGATGATATGTTATTAATCATTAGCTTGAGTCCCCTCTGTGGAGCTGGAAGAAACAAAGGCGTGCTTTTAAAATAATCTAGAAACCAGACTTTTTTAGAACGCACCAGATTCTGGCTGCCTCTGTCCCTTGGGTGATGCCGGTCAGTGACGTTCTTCTAAGCCCGGGGCCCAGGCCCTGCCCTGTGGGGAGCGTCACTGCCAGGAGCCCAGTCCCCTCTGGGCTACGTATTCGAAGCCAGCACTGACCTCGGTGCCGCGTTCTCCCCTTTGCCTGCCAGGTCGTGCACGCTCCACACACTGGGGAGTATCTCAGATGGGCTCTTGGACCGTGGGCCCCGGGTCCGTGGACCTCACTGCACTTTGCAAGGCAATGTGAGCCGCTAGGCTGGCCGAGCAGCAGCTTCAAAGCCTCTCCATGGCCACGTCTGAGGGCTTTCGAAGCGCGGGCAGCTGGTCCCCCTGTGCCCTCTGAATGATTGCCCCAAGGACCTGGGTCCCCGGAAAACAAACAAGAGCCCCGAGTAGGAGATGAACCCCAGTGCGTGGAAACTGTGAAGCTAATCGACTAACACAGAGACCATCAACAAACCTGATTCTCGGTGGAGCCTGGAGTTAAGGCATCCAACTGGGATCCGTGGAAGGACTTCCCGAGTCCTCCACGAGTCTTCTTGCCCAAGACATGGAAACCAGTAGCCTGGAGCTGGGTCTTGAGGACTTCTCTCCCCGCCCCCAGTGGAAGCTCTGTCCTTCCCTAATCTCCACGCTTCTGCTCGCTCAGTCTTCTGCCATGGCTCCTCCTCCTTAATTGTTGTTAATTTTTTTAGCGTTTATCTACTTATTTTGAGAGAGATAGAGGATGTGTATGTGCACACGTGAGGGGGGAAGGGGCAGAGAGAGAGGGAGAGAGAGAATCCCAGGCAGGCTCCCTGCTGTCAGCACAGAGCCCGATGTGGGGCTCAGTCCCACGAACCGTGAGATCATGACCTGAGCCGAAACCAAGAGTCGGACGCTCAACTGACTGAGCCGCCCGGGCGCCCCCAGCTGTTATTTTACTTCAGGTTTAAAGAAGTCTGATTTACATTTGGTAAAACTTGCCCCTCTTGTGTGTTGTTAGAGGCGTTTTGGCAAATCAGTACAGTTGCGTAAGCACAGGACTGTCAGAGACAGAACAAAGCCACCAGCACAGAAAGCTCTCTCTTTGCCCTTTCTGGACAGTCCCTCCCCCCACCTCTTGCCCCTGACAACCACTGATCCGTGTTTCTCCTTTTAGTGTTGCCTTTACCCAGAACAGCACATAAATGGAATCACGTGATCCCCATGCGGCTTTTTGTGTCTGGCATCTTTGATTTAGCAGAACGCATCTGAGATTCATCCATGGTGCTGTATCACTCGTTTGCTTATATTTCTGGCTGCCCTCACCTTTAGTTTCAGCTGAGCTTGGAGACTTGCCCCTGCCCCTGCCCCTCCTCCTGCCCCCTGGCCTGAGATCTCACCATCCACCCCGTCCTGGGGTTGTGGTTCCATGAGGCAGCAAGGCTCTGACTGTCGGCCCCAGCTGCTCGCTGTGCTGGCTCCTGCCTGGGAGTCTGGAGACACTGGCCCCACGTGCTGGGCACTGGGTGCCCCTGGAGACAGACCAACAGCAGCCCCAGTCTCTCCCGAAACCAGCCAGGGTCATAAGGGGGTGGGGGTGGGGATTGATTCTCAGCGAAGGGCTCGTGACATGGCCAGCACTTCTGTTTAGAAAAATTTCTCAAAGAAGGAAACAAGGGATTAGGAGAGGGATGAGAAGATCCAGACCTTTAAAATTCATAACAGAAGTTTATCCTCCTAACAGTCTGGGGGGCTGGCTTTTAAATCCTGCCCTCACTGTTTTTCCTGGATTGTGTCGAAGCAGCACGAACGTGGGAGTCTGAGAAATGTTTTGTTTTTTAAGCTGTTTTTTTTTTGAAGCTTTATTTCTTTTAAGCTGTTTTATTCTTTTAAGTCAATAATAATGGAAATAATCAGAGCCCGCAGCGGATTCTTGCACCGTCGGCAGAGAGTGACTCACAAAATATCCGAATTTTCAGCCAAGTTGCTTCCAAATGGCGCTGCGCAGAAGGTCTCGGGAGGTGGGGTGGTCTCCTGCTTCTGGGTTTCGAAACCACGCTGAAAACGGCGGTTTCCGGTTTTTCAATTTTGTGTGTGTGTGTGTGTGTGTGTGTGTGCGCGCGCGCGCAGGGTTCTGCCCTTAATTTGGAACCCGAAAGGGGGAAAGGATCTTGAAAATAAACCGTTAGTTAAGTTGCTTCAACTGTAAGAGCTTAAAGTGCAGCGTCACAGGAGCGTGGGCTGGGACGTTCCCTCGACCCACCGATGCTCCAGCGCTCAGCGCGTCCTGGGCACTTGCAGAATATTTAACATTCCCTTCACCTTCGTATTTACACATTGTGAAGGCACATTGCTCTTAAATAATACATCCAGGGTAGAGGAAAAGGCAAGTGCCATTAATGGCTCCCCGGACTTCCTGGGGGGGGGGGGGTGCTTTTTAATGTATCTGTAGGTGAGAAGGGGAGACGGTCCACGGACTGCCACCCACCTGCCACGACACCAGCTTCCTGGGAGCAGAGGAATCCGCGCCCGAATGTGCACAGCTTCCAGCCCGTGGCTCACTTGACTTCTGCGAATTTGTATCTGTTTAAAATATAATGAGAGATTTGAAGTGGTGTTTAAAAATGGAAGGTTTTGTTTACTTATCATAGATAAGTAATAATCCCTGTGGACCTGGCAGCCAGAACTCAATTAAAGGGAAGTTTATTAATTAGTTACCCTGCAGGGAAGCAAAGAGCAGAGCGTGAGGCTGTTAACTGGCCATCAGAGGCTCAGACGCCGGATTCAGAGAGGTCTCTGCGGCAGGAACTAGACACGCCATGCACATACATGCACCGGAATCTTACGGGTCTGGATTTTATACGCACATGCATGTACACACGTATGCACGTGTAAGGAAGGGGACGAAAATGTTCTAGATGTGTCTAGTCACAATAGAAAATTCTACGCTGATGTACTCCTGTTTTGCACATAGCATTAGGTTAAGCTTAAATATTTCCCTGTTTCATTTCTATTAATTTATTTTGAGAGAGAGCACGCGAGCAGGGGAGGGACAGAGAGAGAGGAGAAAGAGAATCCCAAGCAGCATCGGCACTGTCAGTGTCGGGCTCCAACTCACAAACTGTGACCTCGTGACCTGAGCTCAAACCAAGAGTCGGAGGCTTAACCCACTGAGCCACCCGGGTGCCCCAAATATTCCCGTTTGAAAGGGTTTTTGGAACGCTTATGGGGCTGATTCCCCACGTGTCCTGGAGCCTTCCCCTGCTTTGCCAAGCTGATGTGAGGGGCGGGGGGGAGGCTGAGAACCCCCGTGGGAATTCCTATGTTGGGAAGGAGACCCTAAGGCCCTGATGATCGAGAGCTGTCCCCGAAAAAGATGGGTCTATCAGGAGTCTGTCCACTATGTGTTTAAATCAAATGGAGCATGGGCTGTATTTTCGAAAAATCAATGCGTGTCTCTGTTACCTAGCTTAGCTATCTTTCTGGAAGAGAAGGACCATCCAGTTATCTTTCACATAAGCAGACGGCGTGAGTTCAGAGAAGTCCGCTCATGCAGCACAGGCCGGAGATGGTCCGTTGAGAAAGTCAAAAAGGAGAAACCTGTCAAATGACACATTCTCGTCATGAACCTTTTTTCTTTTCTTTTTGCATGTAACAATCTCCAAAAAAACACCTCCTATGAACCTTTTATTTCCACTTAAAACGTATACATGTGTATTTATTCATTGATGTTCTGATACAGGGCCACGGCTTTCTCTTTGAGATGAATTTTCAGCCAAAGTCCTGGCTTTCATAAAGCATGCCCACGTTTTTACATTAAGTTTCTTCTAACTGATCCAAGAACTTAAAATACACTTGTGCAGCCTGCTGGTATTAGACCTTTTCTAGATTCTTAAGTTTTTCCCCACTCTGTAATTTCTCATTTCCACCTAATTCGGCATCTCTTTAGAAAAAAAACCTCATTTTTATCACATCTTCCGAAAGCATTGAGTTCAGTTTTTAAAGAAACATTTCCCTTTACACAGTCATATTTTATTGGTTTGCATAAGATAGGATTACATTTTTATCTACAGTAACAAGTGGCATAATTAGGTCCAGGAGGGAGCCCAGCTGACCTGTTAAGTATACAGCTCATTTTCAGGGAGCACAGACCGACAAGAAAACAGCCCGCTCTGGCCACGCACATCCCATGTGCCAAGGGCATCAGGCAATGTGCCTCATAGGTGATGGCCGGGAGGCCAGGCAGCCCTTCCCAAACTCCACTGCACCCGAGAGTCACCTGGGGAACTTTGCAGTGAATCCCAGTGTCTGGGACACACTCCAGGCCAGTGAAGTTAGGAAGCCTCCCGAGTGGGAGCCCAGGCATCCGTATCTTTTTAGGTGACTCCTCAGTGATTTTCCAAGGCGATTCTAACGTGCAGCAAAGTTTGGGAACCACTGAGTTAAAGACAAGTGAGTTCAGAGAGCATCTACATACTTTACAGTTAGCTCTGGATTTTCCTCTTAGATTCAGCATTAATTTTCTAGGAGATGTTGGGCAATTTATTCAACATCTGTGAACCCCATTTCCCTCATCTACAAACCCGAGCCAATTCTTGCATTACGGGATTGTCGTAGGAATTCAGTGGTAGTAGGAGAGTTGCTCGATGAACGTGAGTTAGGAGAGTGGCCCAGAAATGGGGTGAAATTAGCGATGCTTCCTGTGCGGAGACTAAGGCACGTGGGTATGTTGGTTTGGCCAAGCTCTAGACTTAACCCATACCCAGGAGAGTGTGAATGAAAGGTGACTCAAGGCAGACTGAGTTATGGTCCCTTCCCCCCCTGCAGCTGTGACCGCAGAAATGTGACGAGTCGATGAGGAACCTGCTCCTTACCTGCTGGTAGCGTTCACTGATACAGAACTGCTTTCTCGCCAGCCATCTGTAGTCACGTACATGCTTGCCAATAGCAGATGGCCCGGGCCCGCTCACCTCGTACCCTTCCAGATTCAGCACCATGTGTGGAATCCACAATTCTGTGGCCCCTGGAATTTGAGTGGGTGTAGCGGACATTGTCTGAATGTGACTTCCATTTTGAGTCATGTAGGTGTAATTATAGGTATTTTATAAGGTTCTTCTTCAGCACGGTCTAAACTGTGCCTTTTGTTCTCTGTGCTCTATTTTACTACATGCACATTATGCATTTTATTCCATTACATCAAATGGACTATTAGAGTCTGAGAGTCCAAACTGGTCCGTCTTTGCCCTTTAATCTATGGCACACGTGGACCATCTGAGCTGCTCCAGTCTATATAATTAGGTTGCAAAACAGATGATAGTTTGCTTTAAAAATAACTGTTTTCCTCCTGTGCTGCCGTGACCCAATCTTGCATGAATACAGTACATAGTACATCTTCCCTTGCCAGAGTTTTTACTGGGGACAGTGGAAGGTAAGGAAAATGGAGCGTCCTTTGTGTGAACGTTCTTGGCCACAGACCTGCCCAAGTCACTGACGTGGCTGAATTGAAATGCTGCGCTTTCTGTAAACACTCATCACCTGCTTCTCTGAGTCCGAGATGTGGAAATTGAGGGTGAGGCACGGTAGAGGGCAGGTTGGGGTTAGGACCGTGGTTCCTTCAATGTTTTCAGCCTAAAGCGTGATCAGCAGCTCGCCCTCCTGATCTGCACTCATGTAGGCTCTGCCTACAGATGTGTGGCCCCCCAGAGACGGGCCACATGCCCGTCACATGTCCTCCGGGACCCACCCTGCAAGGTGGCCTGAGGCACCGGAGTCTGCTGCTGCCTGGGGAGCGAGGGGAGGAAAAGGAGATGATCCAGAAGCTGGGGTGATGTGCCGAGGGAGAGGGGGCCGGGGCAAAAAGGGAGCCCATCCCTTCTACTGTCTCGGGAGCTGGCTGAGGCCAGCACGATGCAGGATGAAGGGCCCAGGTCTTGAAGGTGTGAATCCTAGCTGCACCGCTGACCGTACGATCGCGGCACGTTTCCTTTTTCAAAACGTAACGAAACAGCTTTAATGAGATATGCTTGAAATATAAGAACAGGCACACACTTGGTCAGCTGTGTCATATGTATAGACCCAGGAAACCAGCAGTACAGTCAAGACAATGAACATATCCCTCACCCTCAAGAGGTTCCTTGGGACCCTTTGCAATCACCCCGTCCAGCGTCTCTCCTTCCGCCTCCCCACGCTCAGGCAAACACAGAGCGACTTCAGCTCTTACCCTTTGCCCTGCATTTCCTAGAGTTTTATACCCATGAAATCCTATCTCACAGTCTGCACTCTCTTGAGCGGCGTCTTTCACGTAGCGTAATTGTTTTGAAGCTCAGTCACTTTGTCACATGTATGAGTAGTGCCTTTATTCTTTTTCCTAAGTAGCAGACTGTTGTCCGCATAGTCCCCTGCTGATGGCCATGAGTGCTGGTTCACGTTTGGGGCTACCACAAATCAAAGTACTGGGGACACTCTTGTGCAGATCTTTGGATGGACACACGTGTCCTTTTCTTGTAGGGAAATCCCTAGAGCGGAATGGCTGGACCATATGGTAGATGTACGTATCCTTTCTCTAAGGAACTGCCGAAGTGTTTCCCGAAGTGATTGTACCGTTTTATATCCCTACCAACTCCTCCAGATCCTCACCCACCCTTAGGGTGGTCAGTCTTTTTAATTTTAGCCTATTTATATAATAGGCCTACAGTAGTATCTCACCTTTCTTAGTCTGCATTTCGCTAATGACCAGCGGTGCTTGGCATCTTTTCATGGGCCCATTTGGCACTCGTACATGTTCTTTGATGAAATGTCTTGTGCCCGCTTTGAAATCGTTTTTGTCTTACAATTAAGTTTTGAGAGTGTTTAATATGATCTGGATACAAGGCCTTTATCAGATACACGTTTTTCAAATATTGTCTACCAGTCTGTGGCTTACTTTTTCATTCTCTTGACCATGTATTTGGAAGAGCAGAAATAGTCGATTTTGGTGAATGAAGGTCCAGCTTCTCTGTGTGTTCTCTTATAAATCATGTTTTTGGTATTGTATCTAAGAAATCTTTGCCTAACCCAAGACCAGGAAGGTTTCATATTATGCTTTCTTCTAGAAGTTTTATAATTTTACATTTTGTGTTTAGGCCTTAGATTCATTTTTTTTTTCATAAAATTGTGCAATGTATGGATTAAAGGGGTTTTTTGCAAATACGTGCGTGTGTGTGTGTATGTACATACTCATAGAAGGCAGTATCTTCATTTTGATAAAAATGTTTCTGAAAAACCTGCTAACATCATACCGGTAAAAGACATGCAAATATAAATATAAATATAAATATAAATATAAATATAAATATAAATATAAATATAAATATAAATATAAATATATTATAGATGTGTGTGTCTGTGTGTGTATATATATATATATATATATATATGTCTCCCTCAAACATTAAAACATTTTTTAAGAAATGGTGAGAGAGGACATTCTTATCTTGTTCCTGATCTTAGAAGACATTTGATCTTTTACCATTAAGTATGATGTTAGCAGTAGATTTGCTCAGAAACTCTTTATCAAACTAAAGATACTGCCTTCTATTTATAATTTGCTCAGAACTGTTATCAGGGATGGATGTTGAGTTTTGTTAAACGTTTTTCCTGCATCTACTGAGTGAATCATGTAGGGTTTTTTTTTTTTTTTAGTTTGTTAATATGGTGCAATATGTGTGTGTGTGTGTGTGTGTGTGTGTGTGTGTGTGTATAAATTTCCAGTACCATTTGTTATAAAAACTGCTTTTTCCCTACCAAATTACCTTTGTTAGAAATTATTTGTCCGTATTTGTGTGGATCTGTTTTGGGACTCTCTACGTACTATTCCATTGATCTGTTCATCTATCTTTATACCAATACCACAGTGTCTTGATTTATGGTGGCTTTATAATAAGTCTTGAAATCAGATACTGCACTATTAGCCTTCCAATTTTGTATTTATTCTTAAAAGTTGTTTTGGCTAGGGGCGCCTGGGTGGCTCAGTCGGTTAAGTGCCCAACTTTGGCTCAGGTCATGATCTCACCGCTTGTGAATTTGAGCCCCGCGTCAGGCTCTGTGCTGACAGCTCAGAGCCTGGAACCTGCTTCCGATTCTGTGTCTCCCTCTCTCTCTTCCCCTCCCCTGTTCACACTCTGTCTCTTTTTCTCTCTCAGAAACAAATAGACATTAAAAACAAGTTGTTTGGCTATTCTAGGTCCTTTGCCTCTCCATATACATTTTAGAGTCAGCTCCTAAATTGACTCTGTAGAATCACCTTGTACCAAAAACGCCTGTTGGGATTTTGATTGGGATCACACTGAATCTATAGATCCATTTCTAGAGAATAACTTCTTAACAATACTGAGTCTTCTGATGCATGAACACAGCTTATTAGGTCTTCATTCATTACTCTCAGCAATGTTCTGTGGTTTTCAGCGTACAGATCTTTGTCCATCTTATGCATAATTATTTCATACTTTTATCCCATCGTAAGTGGGGTTTTACAGTTTAGGCTCTAGTAGACTATATAGAAACAAAGTTGGCTTTTGTCTGTTGATCTTGTATCCTGCAACTTGGCTAAACTCTATCAGTTCGAGTTGCTTTTTTGTGGATCCCGTTAGACTTTCTACACAGATGATCATGTAATCTGCAAATAAAGACAATTTGACTTCTTGCTTTCCAATCTGGACCCTTTCTCTGTTTTCTTGACGTTACTGGCTACAACTCCCAGCAGGACATGGAATAGAAATGGTGAGAATGGAGGGGCACCTGGGGGGGCTCAGTTGGTTAAGCATCCGACTCAGGCTCAGGTCATGATCTCACAGTTAGTGAATCCGAGTCCTGGGTCAGGCTCTGTGCTGACAGCTCAGAGCCTGGAGCCTGCTTCGGATTCTGTGTCTCCCCTCTCTCTGCCCCTCCCCCCCCCATATAAATAAACATTAAAGAAAATTTTAAGAAATGGTGACAGTAGACATTCTTGTCTTGTTCCTGGTCTTAGAAGGCATTTGATCTTTTACCATTAAGTATGATGTTAGCAGTAGATTTGTTCAGAAACTCTTTATCAAACTAAAGATACTGCCTTCTATTTATAATTTGCTAAGAATTGTTATCAGGAATGGATGTTGAATTTTGTTAAATATTTTTCCTGCATCTACTGAGTGAATCATATAGTTTTTTTTTTTTTAGTATGTTAATATGGTGAATTATATTGATAGGCTAATTTTTTTTTGTTAACCAACCTGCATTTCTGGGGTAAATCCCACTTACTCATGGTATAAAATCCTTTGTATATGTTTATAGATACAATTTCTTAATGTGGTTCTCTAATTTGTTCAGAAATGTTGTGTCCATGTTCATGAGGGGTATTGGTCGTTAGTTTTCTGTCCTTGTAATTTCTTTGTCTGTTTTGGTATCAGGATAATACCTGCCTCATAGAGTAAGTTGGGAATATTCTCTCCTGTTTAATTTTCAGGAAGACGTTGTGTGGAATTGGTCTAGCCTTTTCCATTCTGCTACTTTATCATTTCTTAAGTGTTTGGTTGGATTCACCAGTGCAGCCATTTGGCCTGGAATTTTCCCTGTGAAGGGTTGTTAACCACAGATCCTGTTTCTTTAATGGACACAGATCTCTCATCTTTTACTTCTTGAATGAAAGTACTTTTGGTACTTTGTATCATTCGAGATATTTGCCTGTTCTTCAGTTGTCTAATTGACTGATGTGATGTTTCCTTATTATCCTTTTGATATCTGTAGAAACTGTAGCAAAGCCACATCTCCCATTCTCGACATTAGTAATTTGTGCCTTCTCTCTGCCTTTCCTATCAGTCATTCTTAGAGATTTATCGAAGAACCAACTTTTGGCTTCATGGGTTTTCTCTATTGTTTTTCCTTTTCTATTCCATTGATTTCTGCTTTTACATTCCTTATTTCCTTTCTGTTATTTATTAGTTAATTTGCTCTTTTTTTTTCTTATTTCTTAAGGTGGAAGCTGAGATCGTTGATTTGAGACCTCTGTTGTCTTCTAATCTAGGCCTTTAATGCTGTAAGTTTCCTCCTCTGTCCTTCTTCAGGGATCTCACAAACCTGGATATGTTGTGTTTCATTTTCATTCACTTAAAAACACTTTCTAGTTTCCATCTTGAGTTTTTCTTTGACCATAGGTTATTTGGAGCTTTATCGTGGAGGTTCAAAATATTTGGGAATTTTCCAGATAATCTTTCTGTATGGACTTCTAAGTTAATGCCATTGTGTCAGAGAACATACTTTGATGTGAATTCTTTAACGTTTATTTAGACTTGGCTTCTGGACCAGAATATGGTCTATCTCAGGAGACGTTTTGTGTGTATTTCAAAAGAATATCATTCTTCCATTGCTGGGCTGAGTGTTCTATAAATGTCAAGTACAACAAGCTGGTTGGCAGTGTTGTTCAAGTTTTCCTTGTCCTTACTGGTTTTCTGTCTACTTGTTGTATCGATTATTGAGAGAGGGTTATTTGAAACCTACACCTGTAATTATGGGCTCGCTTATTCTTGTAGTTCTCTCAGATTTTGCTTCATGTATTTGAACTTCTGTTATTGAATGCATAAATATTTTTGATTGCTAGAACCTCTTGCTCAATCGTCCTTTTCATGAAATGTTCCTGTTTGCTCGTCTTCACATTTTTCGTCTTAAGTTTCTTTCATTTAACATCGATAGAACCACTTTAGCTCTCTTACGGCCACTGTTTGTGTGGTATAGCCTTTCCCACTTAACGCTTGTAATGGATTTTTTCTTTCTATTTGAAGTGCGTTTCTCATAGGCGGCATATAGTTAGGGCTCGCTTGTTTATCCAGTCTGGCATTTTTTTCCTTTCAAATCGGAGTATTCAGACTGTTTACGTTTAATGTGACTATTGACGTGGTTTGATCCAGATTATCATTTTCCTATACATTTTCTATTCAACTTGTCTGTTCTTTTTTTCCCTTAACTTTTTTACCTGCCTTTTTTGGACTTACAGAGTATTTTTAATAATTTTACTTTGTATCCTCTGGCTTATTAGCTATAATTACTATTTCCTGATTGCTCTAGGGTTTATAGTATACACCTTTAAGTGATTACAGTCTTCTTCCACGTGATCTGATAGCACTTTCTGTATGTAATAAGAACCCTACAGTACGGCCCTTGTGTATTTCTTCACTTCTAAACTCTGTGCTATTGCCAAACTTTTAAATTTTGCACATGCTCTCACCCACACATTACACTGTCATTATTTTTGCTTTAGCAGGTCAATTATCTGTCAAAGAGATTTAAATAGGGAAAAATGTATATTTATTGGTCAAGTTATCATTTCATTTCCATAGCTCTTCATTTTGTGGGTTTGCTTTTGGTGAATTTTTTTTTTTTTTTTTTGAGAGAGAGAGAGAGAGAGAGAGAGCACGCATGAGCCAGGGAGGGACAGGAGAAGGGAGAGAGGATCTCAGGCAGGCTCCATGCTCAGTGCAGACCCTGACGCAGGGCTCAGTCCCACGACCATGAGATCATGACTTGAGCCAAAGTCGAGTCTGACCCCCACTGACTGAGCCACCCAGGTGCTGCCCCTCTTGCAGCTTTTTTAAGTCCGGAAAAGCCTTCATGTCCCTTTTATCTTGGGATGAGACTTTTGTTGGACGTATAATTTCAGGGTGACAGTTTCCAGCACTTTAGAAATGTTGCTGCACAGTCTTCTCACCTGTACGATTTCCAACAAGAAATTTGCCATCGTCCTTGTCTTTGGTCCTTTGTATATAATCTGCTTTCCTCCCCTGACTGTTTTTAAGGTTTTTCTCCTTATCACCGGTTTTAAGCAGTTTGATTATGATGCACCTCAGTATAGTTTTCTTCATGTGTCTTGTGATTGGGGCTCATGGAGCTTCTTGGATCTGTGGGTTTATAGTTTTCATCAAATTTGGGGAGGTTTTGGCCATTATTTCTTAAAATATTTTACCTGTGCCCCCTTCTGTGTCTTCTCCTTTGGAGACTCCAATGATATACCTATTAGGACACTTAAAATTGTCCTACAGCTCTTTTTTCTAAGATTTTGTTTTTATTTTTAAATTGTCTCTCTGTTTCATTTTAGAGAGTTTCAGTTACTTTATCTTCAAATCTGTAAGTCCTTCTGTAATGTCTAATCTGCCATTTAATTCAGTGTATTTTTCAGCTCACACATTGTAGTTTTCAACTCCTCACAGATGCAGTTTATGTCTTGTTTAATATATCCCACATCTCTACTCAACTTTTTAAACAGTTGAAATCCTTCCATAACTGTTTTGATGTCCTTCACTGCCAATTCCAATGTCTCTACCAGTCGGTTCTTCTTGGTTTCAATTATTCCTTCATTATGAGTCTCATTCTCTTGCTCCTTTTCATGCCTGCTTATTTTTGATAGATTCTGGACATTTTGCATTTTGTAAATGTCCTTAAGCATCGTTTTGGGAGGTAGTTATTTGTAAACAGGTAGACCCTTTCTGGTCTTGCTTTTAAGATTTGGTACATGGGACCTGGTTACTGCTTGTCTGGGGCTAAGCGTTCCCCACTAGTGAAGTGAGACTCTCCTGGGTCCCCCACCTGGGGCCTGTGAATCTTGAGGCTTCCAGTCTGGCTGTTGGGAACAGGCACTATTCCTGGCCTCGTGTGAGTGCCATGTGCTATTACCTCCAATCTTTTCAGGTGGTTAGCTCTCCAGCCACGTGGTTCCCTCACATGCCTGTGCTGACCAGTACTCAGTTCGGTATTTGAGGGAGGACCGCTGCAGACCCCAAGTTCCCTTCCCTCCAGTACTCTGTGCTTCCAGCAGTTGCCACATTGGTCTCCCTGGACTCTCGCTCCTTCTCCTTGATGCAGGTAGTCTGTCACATTCCGCCCGAGTACCCTGTCCCTGGGGCACAGCCTGGAAACACTCTCAAGGCAGTAAGCTGGGACACAGGTAGTGCTCCCTGGTTTGTTTCCCTCCTCCCAGGGATCACTGGCCTTTACTGCCTGATGTCTGGTGTCTTACAAACAGTTGTGTTATATATTTTGTTTGTTTTTATGTAAGGCGATCAGCCTGGTGTCTGTTACTTCACCTATGCCAGAAGCAATGAGCAAGTTGCTTAACTTCCCTGAACTTCTGCTTTCTCACTTATATATATACATATATAATATAATATAATATACTATAATATAATATACTATACTATACTATAATATAATATAATATAATATAATATATATTATGTTTATTTATAGCTTACTTATTTCTTTTCAGAGAGAGAGATGGCAAGCGAGTATGAGCGGGGTAGGAGGAGAGAGAGAGGAAGAGAGAATTACAAGCTCCGCATTGACATAGCACAGAGCCCAATGCGGGGCTCAAACTCAAGAACCTGTGAGATCATGACCTGAGACGACATTTAGAGTCAGACGCTTAACCGGCTGAGCCATCCAGGCACCCCTTTCTCATCTACATTTTAAAAAGGACAAGAGTCTTTAGCGTATGGTTTTGGTGTGGGAACTGAATGAGACCGATGTTTGTACAGCACCTGGCACTTGGCAGATACTCAGGAAATACTGGGGTCTCTCCCTGTCTCTGTGCCTTGTTGTTACTTCTTCCTGATTTTACCCCGGGTTATCAGCCCGATTCCTGGCTGAGCTTTAGGTCAGGGTCTTCATGCTGATCAACCAGAGCACGTGATCACTCCTGGGCTATTTAGATGCGATTCGGTCAGTTTCAGAGCTCTGCTATCCAGAGGACATGTAGGTGAAACCTTATTGTCGTCTTACTGGACTTTCGCCTTCTCTGAAATCTCCAGTGCAACCTACCGGAATTATTCACTTGTCACAGGAGGAATGTCAGTAGGTTTTAGGTCAGTGATGTGTGGCGGGCAGAATTTAAGAGGACCACGCTATTTGCAACCTAGCTGGATTTTGTTGGGGTTTCCTGCCAAGTCGCGGACATCGACCTGTTGCTTCTCCTTTTCTTTTTCCCTCTGAGTTCCCAAAGAGCTCTGGCGCTTACCAGACGAGGGTTTGCCAGACAGAACCTAACCACTTTTCTCTTCTCTTGTGTCATGTCAGTGTCTGGAGGCCGCAGCCGCCTGCACCTCATTGATCTCGGCAGCTGTGTGAAAGCTCTTAGCAAGAATCGGGAAGGAGGATCAGGGCTATGCCTCTCGCTGTCTGCGCTGGGCAACGTCATCCTGGCTCTTGTCAACGGCAGCAAACACATCCCTTACAAGTAAGTGACCTTCTGCTGGATGAATGGAATGGGGTCAGCATGGTGCCAGGGCTGGGTGTGGGACTCTTGGTCCAGTGACCTCTCGGGAGAGGCACACTACAGCCCGACCGTCTCGGTGGACCACATTGTCAGCTCAGTGCCCAAACCAGCCTTTGCTAACGAGTGCGTATCACGTCATCTTCCAAATTCAGAAGCTGTGAAGATACTTAAATTACTCTAATCCTGACAATCAAGTCAGATAATCGGGAACTGTCTCAGTTGGGGTCTCTGATCACAATGGCCATGGCTAGATTATGGCCACCATCACACAGATGCCTCATAGTGATGAAAGCAAAGGGCAGAAGATTGAACTACCCTTCCCTTCGGAGTAGGGCTATCATAGCTAACCAATAACAATACAGGATTCCCAGGAAAATTTGAATTTCAGATAAACAACAAATAATTTTTTAGTGTAAGTGTGCCCCCCCCCCAGTAATGCATGCAAAGCCTGTATTTTTATCTGGTAGCCCTACTTAGGAGAGCTCCTAAAGCTTGGGGAATTGCCACCCACCTCCCATGCAAATGTTGACTCCACTTCCAAGATCCTTTCCCTCTTCCCATTATACTCCACGAGGAGGAAATTAGAGCCTCTCCTACGTCTGGAATAGCCAAAGACTGGCCATGTCCTCCGCGCCCATGTATGATCCAACCCTGGAGCTACCTGTCACCACTGTCACCCAATTCAGCTTTGCCCTTGGACAACATGGCGATGGTGGTGGGCGCTCTCTGCCTGTTCGGGCCCCCGCCAGGGTCCAGCTGCTTCTCTCACTGCCGTCTGAACCTTCACTCACCATAAACTGATGGTTCTAGATGAATTCTTACCTGCGTCACAAGGATACGAGCCTCAGAATGGTATGTGCGTGGAAGTTTTTTTGTAAAATTGAGAACGCTGTGGCCAATAATTAACGACAATCATCTGGTTGAGCCTACCCTCATCTACTTAATGGAAATAACGCCTACAGAGTTGCCATGAGGATTAAGCAAATGTATGTGAATCATTTTTTTTTTAATCTGTAAAATCATGCGTAATGTAAGTCACCGTTGTGTGGGAGGAAAAAGGTAAGTCAGGCCATTTGTTCGACAACGAGTGAGATTCGGGATGAGTCCTCGTGTCTTCCTTCTTCTCTGCCCTAAAGTGATGTCGGCACCATGATTTAATTCTGCACCTGGGGGACCATTCGTAGACTGACTTTAGGAGTTTAAGTAGCAGGTATAATCCAATCTGTCTCAACTCCTGAAATTTGGAAACCTGGTGGGATAAACCCAGAAATGGTCTTCGCAGCCCTTGTGAGGACCATTTTCCCTGAGAAAAAAATTTCAAGTTGAAGGTTTATAAAGTTTCATTTGGTGTCACTTCCGCAGTTGAATAAACTTGACTTGTAATGACAAGAAAAGAAAGAGCGGGGACACCTGGGTGGCTCAGTCGGTTAAGCATCCAACTTTGGCTCAGGTCACGATTTCACGGTTCTTGAGTTCGGGCCCCGCGTGGGGCTCTGTGCTGACATCTCAGAGCCTGGAGCCTGCTTTGGATTCTGGGTCTCCCTCTCTCTGCCCCTTCCCACTCATTCTCTGTCTCTCTCTCTCAAAAATAAATAAATATTAAAAAAAAAAAAAAAAAAAAAAAAGATGGGGCACCTGGGTGGCTCAGTCGGTTAAATGTCCAGCTTTGGCTCAGGTCATGATCTTGCGGTCTGTGGGTTCGAGCCCCGGGTCCTGCTCTGTGCTGACACCTGGAGCCTGCTTCAGATTCTGCGTCTCCTTCTCGCTCTGCCCCTCCCCCAGTTGCACTCTGTCTCTAACAGTAAATAAACATTTAAAAAAAATTTTTTTTTAAAAAGAAAGAAGGCAGGAAGGAAGGGATGGACGGAGGGAGAGAAAAGGGTAAAAAGAAAGGTCTGGACTGGTACTATCAGTGTTGCAGACCTGAGAAAGAAGGGGTGGGTACTGGCCTCAGTTGCCTTCCCTGTCCACACAAAGGAAAACATGTATGTTAAGGTGATAATAGATCATGATGTAAGTAAAATCCAAAACACCATCTTATGCGGTCACTGATTACGTATTTTACTTCTGTATCTCTCACGTCGTTTCTGTCGAGTCACATGCTTTTAGGATTTCAGTAAATATTTGTTGAATCAGTGAGTGTAAGCAGGGAAATCACTTTTACTTCAGATAAAGTAACTTCCCGTTGGTTAAAGTTAATTCTATTGTAAACATGTAGGGAAACGTCAAGGATTGTGTTTATTAATCGCTCAAGGGCACTTGTTCAATTAAACGTAAGGTAACACGGGGCAGTCTCCCTGACCAGCCGCCTGCCCCCTTGGGAGGGCTGACAGAGTATGAAACCTCCACCCCCTTCCCTGCAGACATGTGTCTGCTTCAGTTCCCGTTTTCTTCCTTCCATGCTAGCTGTGTGGGAGTGATGATTACGTTGTTTGGGCGTCTGAAGTAAGCACAGACTCAACATAAATTCAGTGTCTGCTCGAGACCTAGAGTGGTCCCACCGTGGGGACTCTTCTGGAGATGGGGTGCTGGGAAACGTGGTGGCCGAGCCGTCAGGCCAGCTCCATCCTTCCCAAAACCCTCATCTGCCAGTGACTTGTCCCACCCGGTCCTACCATCCCCCTACTCCTTCAGGCCCATCTTAGAGTAAGAGCCTAAAAAGACCCTTGCTGTAATAGTGTCTCTGTCTCAGCCACAGCACACGTTCAGTATATGGCATCTGCAAATCACATTTGTAAGGCGATTCATCAACCAGAAACTATCCTTTTTCAAGGTACGGGAAAAGAAGGCAAAGATTTACTCAGATCTCCCAGCCAGTCGTGGGGGTGCCGACTGTGTCACTTTTTAGGGCTCAGGGACCTTGGTTCTGAGCCCAAGCCGCCCATCCGTCCTCTCCCCCAGCCTCATCAGGCTCTGTAATATATTAGCTGCCTTTGCTCCGCACAGCATGGGGCGCTCAGCACAGCGGGAGGGCCCAGATTTCCTTTATCAATTCAGTCAAGGCTCTAAAGCCACATTCTGCAGCATTTTGTTAGCATACTAAACACCTTTCTGCAGTCAGCCTCATCTTTGCGAGAGAGGGAGGGAGGGGAGGTTGTCTGCCCTTCTGGTTTTCTCTCTTTCTTGCTCACAGCAAAAAGCAGAAACCCAAACTCCGCATTCGGCACCTGTCTGCAACACACGCACAGAAACCCGCTACCTCATCGTTTGTCACCCTAGACAACTCTACGCTTGGAACCGGCATTACTTGTGTTTGCTTCTGGGAAATTAACCGGAATGTGCACAGTGGGGATATAGCCTGTCCTCGTCTGTTGTCATCCCTGTATCAGATGATTTGTCATGTGAGCGAGCTGGAATGTGAGTTTGGATGCATTACCCATCCCAGGCGCTCCCGTGGGCACCTTAGGTGTGCCCCGGATGGTTTTGACTTTGCAAATGATATTGCCTTTGTAGATGTCAGAACGGCGCGCAACGGGTTCCCAGCCTCAGCCGTTAACACGGCACAGGCCTGCTGGCCACCCCAAGTGCTATAAATCAACCCTAAGTGGTGACGCCATTCAGAAAAGCATGCAGGGAAGGCAGGGAGAGGCCAGCAGCTCCAGACCCCTATTCAGTTCTGCACAGATTACTCCCTAACTTTGGGGGACTCTCGTCTCAGGAAATCTGTTGTAGTCTGAGCATTTTGACGATGCATTTGCAAGTTTTCTCCCCATGTTCGTTGCAGCTGTCTTGGGCACCAAGGTCATAGGGGTCTTCCCATTTGGTAGATGAGAAAACATAGGCAGAGGCGTTGAAACGAATTCCCCTGCCAAAAGCCAATATTGCAGACACACGCCTCTGGATTTGGCCCCCAGAAGGGCGACCACACAGATCAGTGGATCTGTCAGTGTGAACTTGGCTTTGGCTAAAGCGTTATTATGTCCCAGCTGATCTGTAGGGCCAGTCTTTCCAGAGACTTGGAAATTCTTTTTTTTTTTTTTTAATTCTTTTTAAATGTTTGTTTATTTTTGAGAGTGAGAGAGACAGCACGTGAGCAGGGGAGGGGCAGAGAGAGAGGGAGACATGGAATCCGAAGCAGCTCTAGGCTCCGAGCTGTCAGCACAGAGCCCGATGCGGGGCTCGAACTCGTGAACTGTGAGATCACAGCCTGAACCGAATTCAGATGCTTAACCTACTGAGCCACCCAGGTGCTGCGAGATTTGGAAATTCTGACCACCACCCAGTGTCTCAAAATAGAATTTTTGGTCCCTTTTAGATGTGGTCCTGCGAGGGGTACAAACCCTTAGGAAGCTTACCCGCCACACAGCTCTGCTTCAAGCCCTGAAGCATCCACCTTCATCCTCAATTGTTACCCTGTTTGGAGAAGTAATTATGTAATAGGCCGAATGTCTATTTGTGTCTTAGCCAACAAGATGCTCGTACTGTGTTTCCAGACACGAGGTGTTTTATAATATCTTGGTTTCCATTCAATACAAGAGGTCACGGAACATCTTCTGTGACTCCCTCACTTTGCACGTGAGACTCTCTTCTGAGTCCGCTCGAGACCCGGCTCTGCGTTACGATCCCGGGAAAGAAGTGATGCCCGATGCCTTTCTTCAACGGGTTTGGCCTGTGGTTCAGGCCAAGACTTCCTCCTGGTTTCTCCGCATCGCTCACCGACGCGTCTAGGGCTCAGGCATCACCAAGCCTCCCCCTTCTCTGTGGTAAAGCTGCTGGGAGAGGCGGGAGGAGCCTGAGGCAGGCGTTATCAGCTTCCGACTGCAAGGACCGCAGGGGCCTCCACTCCACAGAAGCAGTAAGGAGCCGCCATCAGGGTCTGGAATGGGAGCACTTTTCCTCAAAGGCCCCAGTGAGGTCAGGAACCAAGGTCATTACTCAGAACGTGCCAGCGTTTGAGCAGTTCATTCAGGCCAATGAGCAGCCCTTGGAAGCTTACATTCAAGTCAGTGACTTGTGGAGAAATGACGTTTTGTACACAGAGGCAGCTTTTCCAAAATGCCCACACCTCTTTGCTGAAATTCATAAGGCCTTTCCAGGACATGCATCCCTGAGGGAGATGCTTTGAGAGAGATTTCCTCCGAGTAGCCGTTTAGAGGGTCTCCACTTGCCCCAAACTGGAGACCCACTCGGTGTCTGGGAGGGGGAAGGGGCCGTGGATTGAGATTAGTACAATACTATTTCCCCTGGTGACCCAGGAGACGAAAGTTTGTTCGAATAGATATTATTTACGCTTAATATACAACTAAATAGATATTTTCCAGGAAAAAGGCAAAGGAATGTAGCAGTGCTCGACATTTGCTGAAGATCGCACTTAACAGAAACTCTGTAAGAATCTTTGCGCACGCGCATGTGTGAGGTATAAGAGACACATGCATATTTAGCAACCTTTAGAAGTACATTAATGCTGTATTATCTCCTCCTGATTTACAGGGAGAACATCAATTTAGAACTATTTGTACAAACTCCGGGTACTGGTTTATAGCATTCCCTGTTTAGAAATAAAATAACCAAAGTCTCGGGTTGCCAGGCAACCGTGGCAATGATAATTCTTAGTATTGCCGCTTCAAAAATATTCATTTTTATACATTTTAACGACTGTTAGGATGCAGAGAAAGTGAGTTCAGAAAATCATCGGGACACAGAGGCGCGCCCCCCCACCCCTGTCCCTTTATGAGATTTTCAGCCTTCTTTCTTTTGTTCTTCCTCCTAGCTCCATCTACGTCCCTGGCCAGTGGTGTCTTCATATTTAATTATGAACATTTCCAGAGATTGATACCCTCTTCTTAAGAGTTTCGGCAGCAGCCGCCAGTAAATGAGGTTAATGACCTCCAGGTTGTTCCAGAACCACACAAATCACTCAGGGAGAAATGAGACTGTCTGGGAATCGGGGTCGCAAGCCCCGGGTTCAGGCATGGGTCCCTTCTCCTCTGGTTAGGCACATGAATTCTGCGTGTCCTCCTTTTTGTCCTCCAGGGGGCCACTTTTGGCCCCCTCACGGAGCCTCAGGGATCTAGGCCCCCGACTCAGTCGCCATCTCTAAGCAGCAAGGCCACAGTCTACTTTTTCTTTGTCAACCGTGGCTCGTCCCCGCAGGATAATAGGCCATGTGGTCGGAGGGCTGGGTAGAAATTAGGAGATGACTTCATTTCCCTCTTGGCTTTTCAAGAAGTTTCCTTCCTTTCTGAGACTACTAACGAAACTCTCTTCCCTCCAGATTCTGAACCAGCTGGCAAATATGTACAAGAGTATGATTGGGAGTTAGACCCTCTGTGCTGAATCTTAGCATAGGGCAGGGGGGGCTTCTCTCCCTCCATGAGCCAGACACCCAGACTCACGAATGGGCAGAATCAGGTCAGCAGGGCGGTCACTTACCTGGGCAGCCACGTGACTCAAGTGCAGGAGGGAACGTGTGACTTGCAGAGAGGGAGACGGACAGACAGACAGCGTTGGCGTTGTTCCTGCCCAGGGTCACGTTTACCAGGCTCACCGGCCAGACCCCTTGCCTGCCGTGGGAAGAAGCGAATAAGAGGAATGTGGGAACGTTTTCCTCGATCTTTCCAAGGGGACAGAGGTTCCTAATTTGCGGATTTGCTGGGTCATAGGGAGAAGAAGAGAATAGTTTCCAATACCTATCTTCTGATTTTCCAGCAACATCCCAGGTAGCTAGCGCGGTGCACGGATGAGCTCTGAGTGAGGCTCATTTCGTGCCGTGAGCATAATGACAGTTCACAGTCATTGTCTTACTGTACATCAGGAACTGTTCCAAAGGCCTGATGGGCGTTTAATTCTGCCGACAGCCTTATGACATGGATGCTATTGCGGTCATACCGCTATTGCAGATGGGGAGGCTGAGACAAGAGGGGTGAGTTAACTTGTCCATGCTGACGCGGCCGGTAGGTGACAGACTGTTTCACTGCCCCCCAGTGAATCACCACTTCCTAACACAGCGTCCACGGTGCTGTGCCGCTCCGTCGGTAACTGCTGGAATCACAGATGAGGTAAGACAGTGGATCTGTTGCAGAGCTCAGGCGTGTGTCGTGGGTTGGAAGTAAGGACGTAGTTCCAGGGGGTGGGACCAGCTGTTAAGTGCAGGGTCCGTCTCCAGGCCTCTGCTTGGCCGGGATGGCTAAGCCGGGGCTGGCTGATTTCAGGAGACCCGTGGCGGTGGGGAGAGGGGAATAGGGAGGGTAGGGAAGGGAAGCCAGGCCACTGAACCAAAATCAGAACTACCAGATAAGAATGTTGGAATGAGGGGCGCCTGGGTGGCTCAGTCGGTTAAGCGGCCGACTTCGGCTCAGGTCACGATCTCACTGTCCGTGGGTTAAAGCCCCGCGTCGGGCTCTGTGCTGACTGCTCAGAGCCTGGAGCCTGTTTCAGATTCTGTGTCTCCCTCTCTCTCTGACCCTCCCCCGTTCATGCTCTGTCTCTCTCTGTCTCAAAAATAAATAAATGTAAAAAAAAAAAAAAAAAAAAGAATGTTGGAATGAATGAAACCCTCATCACTCAGAAGCCGTGTGCAGGAGCCGGGCCAGAAGAGAGCAGGGCTCAACTTGACCTCCTCAAATGGCTGTCAGTGGAACCTGACGGTCTAAACCCTGTATTCTGAGCTGCACTGAGGGATGATCTCTGCAGAATCTCACCAGACCTTTTCCTTTCTTAATTTCTTGAGTCTTGCTCGTGTAAGAGCCTGTTGGTGGAGCCTTTTCACATGCCCATTAATGGGAAAAGCTGCGGATTCTGTGATGCTCTCTTAGGCTGCGGGACCCCCGGGACCCCCACGCAGCCCTCCCGCCTTATTGGGTGGGCTCCAGCATGAGAAGAATGACCGTGTCCCATGCTGGGGGTGGCCTGCTGACAAGACAGAACTTCTGGCCCTCTCTAGTTTCTAGGAGGTGCACAGAGGCATCTCTGAGTCAGAAGATTCCTGTCAGAATAGGAGAGGTTATCACCCGGCCTGTGTCTTCAAGTTTTGCCGAGGACAAGAAAGGCAAGGAAAGAGTAGGCTGGAGGTGACAGTGACGGTAAGCTGTCACGGCACGAGATAATGAGCTTCCTGAAACACCAGGCTAATGATAACGGCTTTGGGGATTTCCACAGTTGGCGGCTGAGGGAGTCAGTCTATCAACCGGAATTTGAGAAGTTTCTTCAGACTCGACTCCCTAAGAAATATGCAGTCAAGTACCTGTGATTTCTGAGAGATGGTCTACAACATGGGCTGGGGAGCCGAGGCAGAGCTGAGACAGGGGAGCCCCTGGTGCAGGTCTCCTTCACCCGCTCCCCTGCCCTTGGGCCCCCTCCCCCACCTCTGGCGGCCACCGACCTGTTCTCTGTACCCGAGTTCAGATTTTTAAAGTCCACGTGTAATTAAGATCAGACAGTATTGGCCTTTCTGCGTCTGGCTTCTTTTACTTCGTATAACACCCTCGAGGCACATCCATGCTGTCACTGGTGACAGGATGTAACTTTTTAATGGCCAAATAATATTCCACCGTGCGCCTGTGTGTGTGTGATCTTCATCCGTGGGTAGACACTGGGCACTGTCTTCTCTTCCTTGATTCTCAAGGGCCAAATGGATTGTAAGTACCTCTTGTTAACATGGAGAGCTTGTGAATTTATTCAACAAGACTCTGGGTGCCTAGTAGGTAGATAGGGTTGCTGCCTGATCCATTGAATTAAGGGAGTGAATGGCTCTACCTCAATGGTAGACTTTCCTCAATGGGTTCACAGAGCCTGCGGGTGCATGGAGAGTTCGGGGTCAGATGTTGCTGTGCCCTCAATTGTATCTGTGTTATACCCCACTCACCAGGGTGTAAGTCAGATATTTAAAGATACAAACCTTTCATATAACATAGCCTTTAAATATAAGCCAAGTACTTTTGGTTCTCAGCCAGAGACCACGATGTGTTCCAACACTGAAGCAAAACGTGACCATATGGGATTTCGTGAGAGAAGGGTTTTCTTCCAAAGAGATTTTCAAGACTAAGGCTGATGATCTAACTTTCACCTTACACTTTCGATCCCAAGTGACCCATAGAGTTTAACTCCATTAATCATGGAACTCAGTGCTGTTTTGATCAGTAAGGTGGATTCTGATCTCTTCCAAGAGGACCTGGCTAGCGGCTTTCAGGGACTGATTTTATCGTAAGTGGGATAGAGGCCACCACGCATAGAGGAAAGAATCTGAGGAATACATAGGAGAATATCTGGAAGTTCTTTTATCCACTTGGTCCTTCACTCCATTCATTGAAAAATATTTATTGGACCCCTACAATATGCAGGGCACTAGGGATATAACAGAAGAACACGGATGATCTCCACTCTTGGACAATTTATAGTCTAGCGGAGATACAGACGTGGACTGCCAGGTCTGACACCTGATGGTACGTGGGCACCGGTGCTCAACCACCACCGAATCAGAAGGATGGTAGAAAAGGCTGTGTGGGCAGACGTGGTGACTCGGAAACCCTCTGCTCATCTCCAGCCTTGTTTCATTCTCTTACACGTCAGATTTGTCAAGTTTTCCGCTGCCCATCCTTTAGACGCCTGAGCCACTCACAGCTGCCCTGTCCTTCGCCGCCATGGTGTCGTATCTCCTGACACAAAGCATGATAAACGGCTAAGCCAAACGCAAGACTCCGAATCTGCTGCTAATTGTTACCTTTAATGATAACTAATCATCTTACCACCAGTCATGCTGCTCCCGGGAGAAAACAGCTCAAGTGTGTTTGTATGGGGGGGGGGGGAGCTCCAGGTTTATTCGGGGCCAGTGCACAGAGCACTGCAGATGCCCTTGGACACCCAGAGGGTGCCGTGAGCACTCAAGGATGGCCAGATTTAGGCACAATTAGGCATTAGAAGGGATGGGGCATACAAATGAGTTGAGGCTTAATTCATTAAGAAACTGTCTTGAACGTTAATAGAGCTTCAATCAGAGTATCCAACCATAAATTCTCACCTGTTCCACAGCCAAACAGGTTCAGGCTCCACTGAGCATTAATAGATTTTTTTTTTCGTCCATGCAAATGAGGTGATAATTCAGTTCATGTGTAATTGAACAATTTTCAAATAGTTATGTTCACGGAGCAGTTAAGTTGTATCAAACTGTCTAACGTACCAGTGAGTCTTTAACTAAAACAGAGCTGAGTTTCATTTTGATATACTAAAGAGAGACCTGGAGAAATAGAGATGGTTCTAGTAAATTTGTTAATAGTTTGAAGGATAGTCGACTTTAAAAGGCTTTACAATATTCAGTCCTGTTCAGTGACGTCCTGCACTCAGGACCCATGGAGGTTGTTGTTTTTGAGTGTTGAGAGTATTTCTATGTAGTTCTTAGAACAAAGTGCATTACACTACACCCTTCGCCAGAGGAAAATGCCACACAGTTTCCTTCTGAGGATTCTTTTGGTGAAAGCAGAGGAGACCAGGTTCCTGGCCCTCCACACAGCTGCCAGAACGCCAATTTAAAAGGCAAATCTAGGGGCACCTGGGGGGCTCAGTTGGTTAAGTATCTGACTTCGGCTTTGGTCATGCTCTCATGGCTCATGGGTTCGAGCCCCGCATCAGACTCTGTGCTGACAGCTCAGAGCCTGGATCATGCTTTGAATTCTCTCTCTCTCTGTCTCTCTCTCTCTGCCCTTCCCCCCCTCTCAAAGGTAAATGAGCACTTAAAAAAATTAAAAGGCAAATCTGATGTCACCCCTTGTTTAAATCCTGCAGTGGCTTCTTGTTGGCTATAGCATAGAGTTCAAACCATTTTATGGCCCATGAAGCTCTTCATAATTGGGCTCACAACCACTTTTCTGATCACAAAAACCATGTACAGCCTCGTGAAACTCCCCCACACCCTCTCACAGCCCCATGTTTTGTAGATGCTATTTTTTTCTGCCTACAAATGGCCTTGATCGTTCATCTGTTCTTTCATTCATTTACTCATTCATTCATTCATCGAATGATTATCAGAAACATGCTAAATTCCATACTGCCTTGGATCTCCTTCTTCGTTTAGACAGTTTCTGCTTATTTCTCTTACATGTTTCCAATGTGGAATCTGCCATATATATAGATATAGAAACACATCTGCCCAGTCTACAAAATAACACACCCAGGTTAGGAAATAGAACATTTGGAAGACCTCTGTGCTCCTCTGTGAGGACATAGCCCTCCCGCCCTTCCCGGAGGTGGCCACCGTGCTGAATTTTGTGTTTATAGTCCCCGAATTTGCCTTATCCTTTTACCAGGTAAATCTGTGTCCGTGGTTCTGTCTGATTTTGATCTTTACATAAATGGAATCATGCTCTCTTCTTGGCTCTTCTGTAAGTTCCTTTTTTCAACCAAGATTTCATTTCTGACACCCACACTGATGTGTGCCACTATTGTTTATTGATTTTCCTTGATGTATGTATGATGTTTCCATTGTTAGGGGCATATCACAGGGTATTGGTTCTTCTGTTGATGGATTTCCAAGAGATTTTAAAAAGTTGATTGTTGAATTTTGTCTAACCCATTTCTGCATCTAATGAGATGCTCGTGTGGCTTTTCCTTCTTTAATCCTTTAATACGGTAAATTACATTAATCCATTTTTTAATATGAAATATCTTTGCATCCCCTTCCTGCTTATTCTTCAAGCCTTGCCTCAAATATTGTCTCCTCTTTGAAGCCTTGTCTGACCTCCTTTCCTCCCTCCTGCTCCTTTGTTCCAGAAAAGTTGTTTCGCTCCTGTAATCCCCTGTGGCATTCTGAAGGTATTGTATTATAGCCCCTGATGTTATATTTTAATTATTCGTTTGCATACTCAGCTCTCCTATCATATGAGCTCATCAAGAAAATGACAGTCTTTTTTTTTTCCAGGTTCCTTATTATTTTTGCACTAGTTTGCGTTAAATCAACTTGATTGAAACCCTGATTTTTTTTTAATTGAAATATGGTTGACACACAACATCACATTAGCTTCAGGTGTGCGACATGGTCCTTCAACAAGTCTGTACGTTATGCTGCGCTCGCCCCCAGTGTAGCTGCCGTCACTGTTTCAGTACCATTGACTGTGTGCCGTGTGCCGTACCTTTCATCTCCATGACTTACTCCTTCCATAACCGGAAGCCTGTGTCTCCCACTCCCCTTCCCCCACTTTGCCCATCCCCCCAGCCTCTCCCCTCTGACAACCAGAAGAAGTTTGTTCTCAGCATTTGTAGCTCTTTTTCTGCTTTTATTTGTTATGTTTTGGATGCCACAGAGAAGTAAAATCCTATGGTAATTGTCTTTCTCTGTCTGGCTTATTTCACTTAGCCTAATGAATGCCCTTGGGGTCCATCGATGTTGCTGTAAATGGCAAGATTTCATTCTTTTCTTATGGCGGAGGAATATCCCATTGTGTGTATATTCCACATCTTCTTTACCCATTCATCTGTTGTTGTTATGGAAGCACTTGGGTTGCTCTCATATCTTGACTGTTGTAAATAGCCAATAAACATAGCCAATAAACGTAGGGGTGCATATATCTTTTCAAGGTAATGGGCTTTTTCCTTTGGATAGATACCCAGTTGTGGAATTACTAGAACGTATGGTATTTCTATTCTTAAATTTTTCAGGCACCTCCATACTGTTTTCCCCACAGTGGCTGCACTGGTTTGCATTCCCACCGTCAGAGGGTTTCTCCACATCCTCGCCAACACTCGTCGTTGCTCGTCTTTTTGATTCTAGCCATTCTGACTAGTGTGAGGTCGTATCTCGTGATTTTGACTTGCGTTTCCCTGATGATGACTGATGTTGAGCATCTTTTCCTGTGTCGGCCATCTGTTTGCCTTTTCTGGAAAAAAATGTTTCTCTGGGTCCTCTGCCTGTTTTTAATCGGATTATTTGGGGGCTTTTTGGTGTTGGGTTGTTTAAGTTCTTTATATATTTTGGGTATTAAGCCCTTATCTGACATGTCATTTGCAAATATCCTCTCCTATTCAGTAAGTTGCCTTTCCATTTTGTCGGTGGTTTCCTTTGCTCTGCAAAAGTTTCTTATTTTGATACAGTCTCAACAGTTTGTTTTTAATGTTTTTGTTTCCCTTGCCTAAGGAGACATATCTAGAGAAATGTTTCTATGGCTGATGTAAAAGAGATTACTGGCTCTGTTTTCTTCTGGGAGTTATATGGTCTCAAGTCTCACATTAGGTCACTGATCCATTTTGAGTTTATTTTGTTTCATTGTTTTACATGTCGCTGTCCAGTTTTCCCAACACCACTTATTGAAGAGACTGTGTTTTCCCCATGGGGTGTTCTGGCCTCCTTTGTCATAGATTAATCGACCATATAATTGTGGGTTTATTTCTAGGTTTTCTATTCTGTTCTGTGGATCTATGTGTCTATTTTTGTGCCAGTACCATACTGTTTTCATCACTACAGCTTTGTAGTACAGCTTGAAATCCGGGACGGTAATACCTCCAGCTTTGTTCTTTCTCAAGGTTGCTTCAGCTATTCAGGGTCTTTTGTGGTTCCATACACATTTTAGGATTGCTTGTTCTAGCTCTGTGAAAAACGCTGTTGGTGTTTTGATGGGGATTGCATTGAATCTGTAGCTCGCTTTGGGCAGTGTGGGCATTTTCACAATATTTGCTCTTCTAATCCGTGAGCACGGAATGCCTTTCATTTGTGTCATCTTTAGTTTCTTTTATCGGTGTTTTATAGTTTTCTGAGTACAACAGGTCTTCCGCCTGTTCAGTTTGGTGCAATTGTCCATGGAATGTTTTTTTCTTCTCTTTATGTTACTTCATTCTTAGCATATAGAAATCCAACCGATTTCTGTATGTAAATTTTGTATCCCTCAGCTTTACTGAATTCATTAATTACTTCTAATAGTTTTTGGGTGGAGGCTTTAGAGGAACCCTACTTCTTTAGTAGCAGATAGGAGTCAGGCTTCTGCCTTCAACTTTTGGGTGGCCCTGCCTCACTAACCTGGAAGACGCTTTTGGGCCTCCAGACTTGCTTTGAGGCCATCAGAACTGAATTCTCAGGGACGCCTGTGGGGGGCTCAGTCAGTTTAGCGTCTGACTCTTGATTTCATCTCAGGTCATGATCTCGTGGTTCGTGAGTTCAAACCCCACATGTCGGGCTTTGTGCTGACAGCATGTGGAGCCTGCTTGGAATTCTCTCTCTCTCCTCTCTTTCTGCCCTCTCCCCTGCTCATCGGTGTGCTTTTCTCTCTCTCTAAAAATAAGTAGATACACTTAAAGAACATTTTTAACAAAGAACCCCGTTCTCGGCTAGCACAAAGTGTGTCTTTTCGTGGTGATACTAGCTGTATAGGAGGTGGAGAGGCATTGAAGCTACGACCTACCTTCTCGAATCAAATATAGAGTAAAAATAGATTCACTCTGCCAGGTTTACTGTGGCGATTTGTCAAGCATCTGTGATGTATAAACTACTATTCTGAGCATTAGGGCTGATGCACAGACCTTAGAGACCAGGAGGACAGAAGAAACCAGTACTCGGTTTGAAGACAAGAGATGAGAGTTAAAAGTCACATTGTAGAGGATGTTCAAAGAAGTAGAAAGGTCCAGTATGTCACCTGTGAATATGTTCCCTCTAGCAGTAATAAATCATGACAATAATAAATATCCGATACAATACAGATGCTTACTGTTCTAACTCTCCGAGTGTCTGGACTTTGGTAGAAGCAAACGTGTCTTAGAGTCCATTCAAGAGTTTCAGTTACTCAAGCAAACTCTTTCTTTGCAATAGGCATTTATGGCATGGCTTCGGGATTGGTGCCCTAATGATCTAAGTTTAGGGACGTTCCAGGAATGCGTTGGAACGCTAAAGAAAGGCCGTCCCTGTGCCCAGCTAATATCCCCAGATTTGGGAATAGGGGCGCTTTATTTGACAATGGTATAAATTTTAAGCTACATCTAGAAGACCGTGTACTCTGGTGTCGAGAAGGACAGGCCACGTGTGGATGGGGCTTCACCCGCTCTTGTGATTAACTTTCAGCAGTGGGCGGAGTGGTAGTCTCTCCCGGGTAAGGCCCAGGAAAGTGCCTGCAGGCCCTTCCCGTTTCTGGGTCGCTGAGCCTCCACCCACCACAGGAAAGGACAAATCCACAGCCCAGAGCCTTCCCCACTGTGACCTCCTTGACAATCAAATTCTGAAAAAGCAAACCTCCCCGCTTGATTTCTTACTGGAACAATCAAACCCATCTCGGCGTCTGCTTGACAATTTCCTTTGGAAAAGGAGAATAGCCACCTTTAAAAGCCATACAATTTGACCTTTCCAGAAGCCAGAGGCTTTGCTCACCAAAGTCATTTATTTGAACCTATAATTTGTAAATGTAAAGAACGAAGTGATTATTCCTCTAAAAGCCTTCAGGATGGAGTCAGAATCGCCCTTTTGTCATTAAGTCCTTTGTTCAAGGGCCCATTTAAGGACCCATTTCACAGGGTCATGGAAGCTTGAGCATCGTACAAAAGCAACGAGTAGCAAAGGTACCACTTTTTGAATATTTGCTGAGCGCAGGTCCAGTCTATATAATACAAACATTCTCTTTTGGTCTTCGCATGAACCTTAGGGATAGATGCTGTTGTTTCCCCATTTTTATAGATGAAGACACGGAAACACAGAAAGGTCTGGCAACTCATCAGCTGTCACAGGTATAGCATCTGGTCAACTAGGATTGGAACTCAGGTTGTAGGGCTCGAAGCTCGCCTTTTCAGTCACCGTGTTATCCCCAGGGCGTAGCATGGAGAAAGCACACAGAATTAGCCCAGGTGGACCTGGGTCCAGGCCTCAGCTCCTCATTTGCTGCCTGTGTGACCTGAGGATCTCCAGTCTCCATCTGTACAATGCGGAGAAGATTCAGACTTGTCGTAAGGAAGTAACGCACAGGAAGCATCTCGTGCTCAGTGAACCACCGTGAGAATATGACCGTGGTCTCTCAAGTCTCTTCCACAATCATTATCAGGCGTTTGGTAGTCCTGTTGTTGATGGGGTTTGGGGAGATTGGGGGGGGCGGGGTTCGGAGCCATCGGCCAAGAAAGAATTCATGAAGACGTCTTTGGTGCAAAAGGGTGGTTTTATTAAAACAGGGGGACAGGACCCATGGGCTGCACTGGGGTCCTGTGGGATAACTGAGTATGTACTCTCAGGTTGGGAGGGGGTCAGGGATAGAGTAAGTCTCTAAGGAATTTGGGAAGCAAGTTTTCCAGGACCTCGAGGGGCTAGCTGTTGCTGGGGAAACGCCATTTATTACCTTTCAATAAAACCTCAGTCATGAGACCCTTCAGATGTATATTGGGGGGCCATAACCTTGGAGTATGATGGCCAGCATATATCTTGGGGAAGGTGAGATAAAGGAGGTTTCCAAAGGAATTCTTATATGTTACAGTAGACTTACAGGTTCCTAGGGGGTCAGGATAATGTTAAGCCAAAAGTCTCTTTTGCCCCCAACAAAGTGTCATCATTGAGGCAGCTGAGCTCGTAGAGGCAGGTCACTGTGCCAGTTTCAAGGACTTGTCAGTGGGCTGCAGGCAGTAAGAGAATTTAATATTTCATTTGCCTTAGTTTCCCACATCACCATGGCGAGCACTTAAACCCCTTTCCTTTGTTCTTGTGTAGCCAGGAGTGTCTAAGGAATATCACACATATTCCACTCAAGGGGGTGTGGGTGCTGTTAGCCTGTACTTTGCCCTCACACTCCCTCCTCACTGTATAGACCCCAACACATAAGGAGTTCAGGTTTAGAATTTGACTGTGATCTCACAGCTCAGTTGTCTGTTCATGTGGTACCAAAGAGCCAGCACTTAACCGTTGGGTTCTAGTGAATGTAGCCTGCATCCTCTGAGACGCTGGGAATCTATTCGGTGCATACACCATCCGGGGTAGCTGGACGTTTTTCTCAGACCGTCCGCACATTAAACCCACTGCCCTCCCTCTTGTTCCTCCAGGAGCAAAGAGTAGACATGGATGTGTAGAAACCCATTAGAAATGGAAGTGAAACATCTCTCAGCGTGCCAGAGCCTGAGTCCAGAGGGAGGGATGGGTGTATCACTGCAGAATCTAGAGGGAACACACGTGACTACCCAGATGGCCAGGCCTGGGACCCACAAGAAGAAAGTGGTTTCTGGTGCCTTGCAATCTATTCTCTGAAGTCTTGAGCAAATGTAGCAGAATCCCATTATTCCAAGCCTTCTTGCTATACAGATTTGAGTAGAGAGTGAGTCAAACCAGAGGCTCCAGAGACTATAGATTCCATACATGATGGGGGCTGGCCAAGAAGGCAACCACTCCCCGTCAGTACTATCCCAACCGGTACACTTACTATTTTTGAGATTTTATTCACTAGAGTGACAACTTGGAAGCCTCCGTAGTTGTGCCGATGCCATTGATTTGTTCCTATTTCCCAGGTGTGAGGGCGGGGAAAAGAGCTTTTTGTGGCCAGTAAGCCACCCTGTCAGTAGTGCTAATTCGGGTACCTAGAAGTCAGAGTCTCATGCTTTCAGGATATTTCTGGTGGCATTGAGTATCTTCTCATGTTTCTTAGTTATTACTCTCTGTTTGCATAGCCCTTGTTTGTGTCTTTTGCCCCATTGTCTTTTTCTTTTTTTGAATTTTTTTAATCTTTACTTTTGAGAGAGAGAGAGAGACAGAGTGCCAGCGGGGGAGGGGGTGGGTGGGTGGTGGGCAGAGAGAGGGAGACACAGAATCCAAAGCAGGCACCGGGCTCTGGGCTGTCAGCACAGAGCCTGATGGGGGGCTCGAACCCACGAACTGTGAGATCATGACCTGAGCCGAAGTCGGACACTTAACCAGCTGAGCCACCCAGGTGCCCCTGTTGTGCCCCATTTTCTATAAAGTTGCTTCTCTTCTTATCAATTTGTAGGAGTTCTTTGTAAACTCTGGATTCTACTATTTTGCACCTTTTTTTTTGAGTCCCCACAGATCTGCGAGGCCCGTTGGGTCTTTTAACAAGTGTCCACACATGCAGGGGGTCTGTCTCTGGGTTCTCTGCCTGTGCAGATACTGTCTTAGTCACTTCGGACTTGGTGAATTTTCTTTGCAGTATGTTTGGTTTCCATTGAATGAGTTTCTGGTCTTCACTGTTTCCTTTCTTCTACTTTCTTTTAGTTTGTTTTGCTATTCTTTATCTCCATCTGAAGATGGCACCTTGGCTTAATTTTTGCTCTTTCTTACACTATAATGTAAGCACTTAATTCTATACATTATGCACTAAATACTGCTTTGTCTGTATCCTCAAGTTTTGATAATGATGATGATTTTCACTATCACTAGTTCAAAATATTTTCGGTTTTCATTATAAATACTGTTTGACCCAGGGCACCTGGGTGGCTCAGTCAGTTGCGCGTCCGACTTCGGCTCAGGTCATGATGTCACGGTCTGTGGATTCGAGCCCCGTGTCGGGCTCTGAGCTGACAGCTCGGAGCCTGGAGCCTGCTTCGGATTCTGTATCTCCCTGTCTCTCTCTGGTCTTCCCCTGCTCATGCTCTCTCTCTCTCTCTCTCTCTCTCTCTCTCTCTCAAAAATAAATAAACATTAAAAATTAAAAAATAAATAAATACTGTGTGATCCATGGGACTGAAGTCCACAGTTATTTGGAATCAGTTTGCTCCTTTGAGGCTTGATTTGCTAGGGCAGGTGCAGAGCATCTAGGGCTAGTCTGAGCTAGAGGACTCTAGCATTATTATTGTTAGTAGTAGTATTGTTATTATCAGCCCCTTCCGAGGACTCCATCCCAAACCCCATATGTGAGCAGATCTTTCCACTCTGTCTGCTTGAACACATACTATTCCCCCCCATGGAATGATGGAATGGTCTCCCCCCTCCTCCCTTTCTCCCTCCCTCCCTCCCTCTCTCACTCTCTGTCTCTCCCCAGCTCTCTCCTTTTTCCTTTCTACTATTCCATCCTGCAAAGTTTCGATGCCTTGGCCTCCCCAAATTCTCAACTTTGTCTCCTCTCTCAGCAGGTGGCCGCCTGGCTCCCTCTGGCCTCCTCTGTCCTGCCACCTCTCCAGGTGGTGGGGGAGCTGGGCCACCTGCAGGGCTCGGCTCATTTGTTTCCTTTCTCTCAAAGATTACTTTTCTCTGCTGCTCTTGCCCAGTATCCAAAACATTTTTTTTTCTCCTAATTTTTTTTTTTTTCTAGTTTAAGGCTGGAGGGTCAGTCTAGTTCCCGGTTTTCCAACATGGCCAGAAGCAGAAATTGGTCGTCTCTGATGCCTTTCTTGTTGTCTTCCTTCAAACATCTTAATTTCCTTAAGCATGTTAATCAGCTTTTTGTTGATTATTTGTAATCTCTGTTGGACCCTCTCATTCTGCCTCTTGTTTCTGCTGGCTCTTTCTCATGGTGCCTCCATCCTTTGTGCACCTCTGCCCCAAGGCAACTGCTTTCCATTGGCATTTTATTTGTGAGAATTCTTTGAGACCAAGGATAAAGATGGCTTACTTTATCATCTGTATTTTCTTCTGCTCAGTGCCTGGGATCCCTACCAGTTGAGGATACCCTACGTGATATTCTCAGCTTGAAATATTTTGGATCACCCAGCTACTGAGAATTAAAACTGAAAACCTGCTTTAATCTAGCCTGTGGTTCCATATTCTCGGGACAATTTCTTTTTCTATTCTGTGCCATTTTTCGACATGGACCTGTGTTATATAGTGAGGGGCGCAGGTGTTGTTGAAGGGGATTTTCCTGTTAAAACCATCATGTTGGGCAGCCTTTTGGCCTTGTCTTCTGTTTCCAACGTCCTTTGAAACCACGTAAAACTAAGCAGATTATTACCTGGTTTGGCAAATGCCTTCAGCGTAAAGCAGACTTGTGCGTTATGCTTAGTTCTGGTAAGTTCCCAATTTCATTTATTTTTTTTGGCCTGAAAATTCTTGACTCTTTTACAAGCTCAGCAATGCATTTAATAAGATTTGTGAAAATATCTTACCTGCAGTGTTTAATTGTACTTGATAAGAAGGTCTTTTTAGGTACCTAGACTACCGTATTACTTTTTTTGATACTTTTCTGTATTCTGTTACACATTTCTCCCTGTTCTAAAGTGTAAGTAAGGGAATCCTATAATTTATTCTCCAAACTGGACACTTTTGAGAGCAAAAGAGTTACTTAGTTAATAATATTAATTTTTTGAACTATTTTCTGACAAATCCATTTATATTAGTGACTTGCAAAAGAGTCGTAATCAAAATAACCTTCAGAAGTATTTTCTTACCAAAAGAATCCATGTACAACAAAGAAAAAAATTAAAATCTTTTTATGTTGTGTCTCAGAACATTCAAGTAGAATAAACAGAGGGGAGCCCCGGGGGGCTCAGTGGATTAAGCGTCCGACTTCAGCTCAGGTCATGATGTCAGGGCTCGTGAGTTCAAGTCCACATCGGGCTCTGCGCTGACAGCACGGAGCCTGCTTGGGATTCTCTCTCTCCTTCTCTCTGCCCCTCTCCCATCTTTCTCTCTCTCTCTCTCTCTCTCAAAATAAAGACTAAAAAATATAAGCAGAATAATGATTCTCGATTCACCTATTTTAACCATCTTCACCAAATCTATGCATATTATCCTATCAATGGCGTCTTTCTGAGGACTATAATTTTTTCTAGTATTAACTTAGAGCTACAGTGTTTTTCTTCTTCACTTCCCTCACTGCCTACCTTGTACATGTGTGTGCCCATGTGTGTGCCCATGTGTGTTAACATATAAAGCTCTGTGTTTCTATCACTATAGCTTCTATTTCTCTTGGGAGATTATCACAGTCTGGTTGAAAATAATTAAGAATTTATGTGCACCACGACCAACTACAAGTCCTTTTCGGCGGAATATGTGTCTAACTCAGTAAGAATATTGTGTGTGAGTTTTTAAAAGATCTTCCCCCTGCCCCCCCCAAAATAAAATAATAAAAGATCTCCCCCAGATGAATTTCCAGAGCACAGTTCTGGAATTTCAAAATTTAATCCTTGATGCTGTTTGTCTCTTGCTGTCTAATATTCATGCTGCTCCTTCTTTGCTTCTGCAGGAATGTGTTTTCAGGGTCCTGGCTGTCAGTAAGCTTTGTTTCATTTCATATTCGCAATTCATCACAAGCTTCCCAGGCTGCAATTTTTGTGTTTCGTTGGGTGAGCACCTGATAACAGGCTTACAACTCATTTTGAACAAAGTACAATTAAAATGTAAAAGACCTATTTCCAAAACTCCAGTGCCTTCTTGTAGGACACTGAAGCAGACTTCCACAGTATACTTCAAGTTAAAAACTGTCCATTGTCAGCAATATTCTATCATTTAAGCTAGTTCTTTAGACTCCCAAATTTCCCAAATCTGACTGGTGACAGGCGGCAGAGAAAGACCTGATCATCCCCCTAATGAAATAGGTGTTTATTTCACATAAGATCGATCACAAAATTTTTCTTAAGTTCAGTGACTCTGTATGTGTAAACCTTGCAGATTGTGACAACCACAGCTTGTATTTCTCTGGGGAGAAACAGAGGTGTGTTTGAGCACAGTTACGAATTATGTATGTCCGGTAACCAGTTACAAGTGCATTTCTGCACATGTCTGCCCAGGTAGCGAGAATGCTAAGGCTTCAGGTAGGAGCCCCATCCCCTGCACGTGGACCATGAAGGCAGAGAGTGAAGGTCTGTCCAATTCTTCCCATCTTGTCATTTAAAGTCTTAATAATAGGGGCGCCTGGGTGGCTCAGTTGGCCAAGCGTCTGACTTCGGCTCAGGTCATGATCTTGTGGTTCGTGAGTTCGAGCCCCGTGTCAGGGTCTGTGCTGACAGCTCGGAGCCTGGAGCCTGCTTCCGATTCTGCGTCTCCCTCCCTCTCTGCCTCTCCCCCACTCTGTCTCTCAAAAATAAATAAACATTTAAAAGATGTAAAAATAAATAAATAACAATAAAGTCTTAATAATAACATGTTTTCAGAAAAGGAAAACTCCAGGACAACAGAAACTGGGCAGGATGTGGGATAATGGGCATACACTGAGACTCTTCTGGGCACCTCTGAACCTGTGGTCAGCCTTACAGAGCAGGGGGCATGTCTATCTGCATTTGTCATCCCAGGACCAGCAGAGAGCCTACATGTATCTTCAGTTCTTAGTAAATACTTGTTGGGTGAGTTCCCTCCAAGTAAGCCTATCCGTCCAAATAAGACTTTCTCTGTGTGTTAGTGCAAAGGAATGGGGACAGGGCAGTCTTGGGCTTTGTAACAAGACCCTCCAAAATCACCACATCGGAAGCTGTTTCCTCTGCTGATACTTAACTGTAAACAGTAGTTGCCTTGATAGTGAACTCGACTCTACAACCTGGTCTTATCAGCCTTTTGAACCTATACGTTCTGCTGAGACCCAACATTTTTGCTCTAGAGACCTTCATCCTGTGCAGTGTCAATCTAAGGAAACCATGGGATCATAACCTAGACGCATTTACAGACTGGCCTGACTTGACTTGGCCACAGTCTTGATTTTAAACTGAGGGCATCTTGGTGGCTCTGACTGTTCCTCTTTGGGGACTGTTGTACACATTCCTCAAGGCGGGGCTGACGGTAACCTTGGTGGAAATGTCTCTCCCGTGAGCTATCCTTGAAGATCATGGGCTGTGTGCACACAAGTAGGCCATGGCTTGTCCTCTGGAATGCTTTGGGAGCCTGGAAAAACAGGGGGACTGGGAGCCCTGTGCTCAGCACACACTCAGTCCAAGGGGTCGCGCTGTGACAGTGGCCCCTTATGAGGAAAAAGAAAAGGTATTTTGGAAGTTACAGAATTAGGAAGCTTGGTCGGGCAGGGGGAGACTTCTTTTGAGGGAGAGGTACTCTTCTGGTATTTGTTTAAATATTCACAGAAGGGCAGCTCTGTGCTGGATACTGTTAGGTCCTAGATGTGACGAGAGAAGAGAAGTGACCGCTGCCCAATTTATACAGCTCTTCAAGAAGAAGGCATCCTTGGTGGTGTTGGGACCGTCAATCTCACCCATGGAGACTGCTTCATAGCATTTCAAAGTAACGCTGTGATGTTCCAAAATTTTTTTTAGAAGTGGGGAGATGAAAAGAAGTGGCATTGGAAGACGTGATTAACTCCTAGTTTGCAAGCTTCTTGTCTCTGGCAGGACTTTGAGAAACTGCCCAAGGAAGGATTTTGCAGGATATCAGTGATTTGAGTCTGAACTCAAAACCACATTTGTCCCGTGTAAGAAATGAATAGCCATTTGTGATGAGACCCATCAACTTAAAAGACATAGATATTGTGCCACAATAGCTTTTTTTTTCAAGCAGAATAATTATCACTGGAGAGCTCGAATCAGCTTTCTTAATTCTTTTTCAAGAAATGTGCAATTTCTTCGTGTGTCATTCCCTATTAAAATTTTGCAGACTCTCTCTTAAGTTATTAAATGTACGCATTGTGGCCTCTGTGTAACATCTCTTCTCAGACATGTACCGGTGATGAAACCATTCTTAAACTTAATTTCCTTTTAATTCCTTCCAATTAGTAGGCACTGCCTCTGTGCCAAGAGCCAGTCCAGTTGGTATATTTCGTGAGGACTGCGGGATGATGTTTCCGTAAACCACACGTGATGCCCAGAAGGCGTTCTAACAGAGTTGCCCTCATCATCTCCTTGAAGTTGGTTGTACATGATTTCAAAAGAAGTTTGTCCCTGGGCAGTTGTGGCACACGTGTTTAACAACCATCTTTCAAGTTCTCCCCAGCTGGTGACTGGTTAGTGGTCTGCAAATAACAAGAACCATATTGGACGAGTGCCTTCACAAAATTCCATGGGCCATGTTTGGTCACTCTTATTGGCAGGCCTATCATAGGAAAAGCAACATGGGAAAGCTTTTGAGCCACAGATGCCAAAAACTGTTAGTTGAAATCTAAGAATGATGAAGTGTTACCAAAAAAAGGAAGTGGTGCTTTTGTGCATCAAAGGACACCAACAAGAGATGGAAAAACAACCCACAGAGTGGGAGGAAGCATTTGCAAATCGTATATCTAATATAGGATTCGTATCCAGAATATATAAAGAGCTCCTACAATTCAACAACAAAAATGCAATTCACTGCAACGATGAATAGACCTTTTCTGTTGCAAAGAAGATACACAGATGGCCGATAAGCACATGAAAGGATGTGTTCTACATCATTAGCCACTAGCAAAATGTAAACAAAACCACAATGAAATACCACCTCCCATCCGTTAGGAAGGCTGTTATTAAAGAAGCAGAAATAAATGTTGGCAAAGATGTGGAGAATTTGGAACTCGGACTCAGGGCTGGTGAGACTGTAAAATTGTACAGCCACTCTGGAAAATAGTTTGGCAGTTCCTCGGAACCTTAAAAATAGAACTGCCATATTGTCCAGCAGTCCCCCTCCTAGATACATACTCAAAAGCATGGAAAGGAGGGGCGCCCGGGTGACTCAGTCAGTTAAGTGTCCAGCTCTTGATTTTGGCTCAGGTCATGATCTCACGGTTGTGAGATCGGCCCTAGATCAGGCTCTGCGCTGAGTGTGGAGCCTGCTTAAGATTCTCTCTCTCCCTCTGCCTTTCCCTGCTCACATGCTTGCTCTCTCTCCCTCACTCCCCCAAAAAAAAAAAAAAAAAAAAAAAAAAAAACATTGAAAGCAGCAACTTAAAACAGATACTTGCACAGCCATATTCACAGCAGGGTCCTTCACAATAACCAACAGGTGGGAACTTCCCAGGTTTCCATCAGTGGATGAGTGGAAAATGAAATGCGGTGTGTCCGTGCAATGCAATATTATTCAGCTGAACTATGTACTTAAAACGACTAAAATAGTAAAGTTATGTTGCGTGTGTCTTACTACAATAAAAAAGAAGAAAAGGGAAGGCAGGTGATTTCCAAGGACACAAAGTCCCTGAGAGTTGCTAGAACCATCAGACTTTTCCTGTTTTGTTTTTTGTTTTGCTTTGCTTTGCTTTGGTGGGGATGACTGGTGGGTTAGTGAAGGCAGCTGGGTGTTAAAGAATTTCCATAGGATTAAAGTAAACAGCATTCTAGGCTAAGTGTCTGGGATGAGCCACAGTACAGGAGAGGCACAAAAGTCCACACTTACTCAAGGAGTCGTGAGTAGTGGGACGGCCAGAGTCTACTGGCCGGAAGGTGTCTGGGATATTTCGCAGCCTCCTCCTCCCTCTGTCCAGCACCAGGTCCAAAGCTGCCGACTCTTCTTCGCTGTCACCCTTTATATGATAAGGAGGAGGCCACCCAGACTGTCCGTCAATGAAATAACAAGTGGTTTGGAACCATGGTCGTGCTGGTCTGCCGCCCATCGGGCCAGCACCCAAGTCCGCCATCTTGGTGAATAATGGACTTTGTGGCGATGGTGTTCCTTCTGGAGCTGCTTTCAGTATCCACAGCCAAGTGTTTGCAAGGCCGTTGGTCAGGAGCAGGGGAGAGGGGTGGGAGGAGAGAGCAGTGAATGCCTCCTCGTGACCTTGAAGCTCCATGCTCATGACTCGAAAGAAAAGCCACAGCACAGGGAGAGATGTGAGCTCTGTATCACTGGAGAGAGCACGTTTGATCATCTGATCCGTCCTCCCAAGAACTGGGCTGAACCCTTTCTGACAGCGTGGTATTCTATGCCGCAGGCCTCGAATAGCGAGCCAGCTTCAGTCCTGTCTCTTTGAAGGTTATCCTGCAACACAAGGGGAGCGCACGAACACGCAGTCTGATCGAGCAGAAAGAGATTGGACTTCCCTGCCCGTGGTGTGCACAAGATCAAAACACGGTCAAGGGAATGCAAATGAGGTGACCACTCAGGGCTCATATGTGCATTTTCTCTGTTTGTTTTATTTTGATGGCAAGCAGGCATAGGATTGGCTAAACTGAACTCTGGAGACTGGAAGTCATCATGAGTGTCACCTAGTGTTACCATTAAGCCTGGACCCTTTGGCTAATGCCATTTAACCTCTTTCTAGCCTTTCCAAGGAATGTGGTGCAAGAGGGACTCACCTGGGTTTCCAGAAATTAAAAGCCCCGTAAGGCACCCAGGACCCACACTGCTCTGTCATCTTAGGGTTTTGCATAGAGAATTGGTAAAAAAAAAAAAAAAAAAAAAAAATAGACGAAACCCTTCCAGATGCTTCCCTGCCACTTTTTGGTAAACACAGTCCTTTTGAAAGGGCTCTAAATACACTTGCAGGTTTTCAAAGCCCGGATTGCACACAGTTGTAACATCAACACTGAAGGGCAGTCAGAGACTGGACGTAGAGGTGCCATCAAGATGCCCCGTCAGACGTGCACTTCGTACACGTTTCTTCCCTGAAACAGACATTACAACTCATGGAAAAGCATGGGGACATTCCTAAAACGTAGATGTATTTCTCAGGGGACACAGCCAGTGGGGAGTGGTGTAGCAGGAAGGCAGGGGGAGAGATTTGAGAGAAGGCACCAGGCGAGAGTAGGATTTCGTTATGTCCAAGAATTCCATTTGTAACCTTCGTGTATTTTCTTTTTGAGAATTTATTTATTTATTTGCTTGTTTGTTTAAAGTTTATTTATTTATTTCTTTTGAGACAGAGGGAGAGAGAGAATCCCAAGCAGGCTCCATACTGTCAGCATGGAGCCCGACGCGGGACTCACACTCAGGAACCGTGAGATCATGACCTGAGCCGAAGTCAGACGCTCAACCGACCGAGCCACCCAGGCGGCCCTCTTTTTGAGGATTCTTGAAAAATCCATGGAGAAGAGGGGCGTCTGGGTGGTTCGGTCGGTTGAGCGTCCGACTTCGGCTCAGGTCATGATCTCACAGCTCATGAGTTTGAGCCCCGCTTTGGGCTCTGTGCTGATAGCTCAGAGTCTGGAGCCTGCTTCAGATTCTGTCTCTGTCTCTCTCCCTCTCTGCCCTTCCCTGCTCATGCTCTGTCTCTCTCTCTTTCAAAAGTAAACATTAAAAAAAAATAAATTTAAAAATCCACGGAGAAGGACAGGAGCGAGCAGGTATCGGGGGGAGGGGCTCTGGGTCACCATGGCAACATGACTCTTGCTGCCACCTCTGTCACCCATCAGCGCCTGACTCCCTTTTGGATTACCGCAAAGATCTCTGACCTTGGAATTAACGGACACTCACAAACCTGAAGATGACCTACACTTGAAGGACAGCAAAGCTTCCACACAGTACTATGAGCTCATCTTCACCCGGAGAATGTGTAATGGGTTATAGTGCAACATAACTTATCCTCCCCCTTTACACTGTGGCAGCGGCTCTATAAAACGTGACTGGACTGTAGAAATGTCTAAGCATCGATAATTAATAATGGCTGTGGCCCAATGAATTTTTTACAGTTTACAGCGTTGTCTTAGTTTCAGATGTTCACAATACGGTGATTCAACAACTGTATATATTACTCAACGCTCACTGTGATAAGTGGACTCCTAATCCCCATTCCCTGTTTCGCCCCGCCCCCCTATTTTACCACCCCTCTGGTAACCACCTGTTTGTTCTCTAGCGTTAAGAGTGTGTTTCTTGGTTTGCCTCTTTTTTTTCTTGTTCATGTGTTTTGTGTCTTAAATTCCACCTGTGAATGAAATCAGACGGTATTTCTCTTTGACTTGTTTTGCTCAGCATTATACTGTCTAGCTCCATCTGTGTCCTTGCAAATGGCAAGATTTCATTCCTTGCATAAAAGGCTGAGTAATGTTCCGTTGTGTATATATAACACCTCTTCTTTACCCATCTATCAGCGGACACTCAGGCTGCTTTTATCATCTGTGAGGCCATGTGAATTTTTAAAAGTTAAGTGAAACTTCAAATAATGTGAGAAATGTCAGAATAGTATTTATGTTCCAAACTGCAGTAATAGGGGTGCCTGGGTCAAGTGTCCGACTTTCGCTCAGGTCACAATCTCGTGATCCGTGGGTGTGAGCCCCGCGTCAGGCTCTGTGCTGACAGCTCGGAGCCTGGAGCCTGCTTTGGATACAGTCTCCCTCTCTTTCTCTGCCTTCCCCTGCTCTCGCTTCTCTCTCTCTCTCTCTCTCTCTCTCAAAAACAAAGAAACGTCAAAAAAATTTTTAACTGCAGTAATAATAGAAACATTATTATTCCTCTTAATCTGGTCCTGCAGGTAGATTAATTACTGAGCGTGCATCTATTACAGATCAGTCTGCATGGTTAGTAAGTGTAGAGGATCTCATTACCGACTCATTAAGCACCTCTTGGTAGCATCTTAGACTTCATTAGCATACACAATTTTGGGCAATTCAGGGGAAACCTTTGGGCCCGTTTTCTATATGTAAGGTCTGCTAGTTTGCCTTCTAGGTTATTGTTTTTAGTTTTTCTTTTCTTTTTTCATCAAAGTGATGACATTCTTAGCTCCTGATCATGCTAAACTAAGTAAAATATATATATTTGTGTGTGTGTGTATATATATATATGTATGTATGTGTCTATGTGTGTGTGTGTGTATATATATATATATATATATATGATCTTTTCCCTTCTGTGCTAGAGCTAGTAAGTCATTAACCATTAACATTGTCCAAGTTACTGGAAAGGAAGGTCAAAATAAAAAGAAAGGTCAACATAAAAGCACAGCTTTTACCCTCAGCGTTGCAGGATCTTACTGAAAAGAGCTGGCTGGAATTAGCCACACTGTGGGGATTGGGGGTGCAATCCTTGAACCACCAAGTCTGCCCCAGACTTCTGACACCTCGTACGAGTTTGAAGGGTTCCTGAAACCACCCTCGAGTTTGCTGATTCAGTAGGAGGACTCACAGCCTCACTGAAAGTACTCACAGCTGTGATTCATCACAGAGAAAGGACACAGATCAAAACCAGCCCGAGGAAGAAGCACAGAGTGGTCCAAACACAAAGCTTCTGTTGTTCTGTCTGTGCAAAGTGTGTGATCCTCCCGGTGCCAGTGTGTGACATACACGCGAGTATTACCACCCAGAAAGCTTACTTGAGCCTTGGTGTGCAGAGTTTTTTGGGGGACTACCTTACATAGCATGATTGATGGATGGATGGATGGATGGATGGATATCCCACATGGTTGTGCTCAGTCTACGGGTTGACTGGTCCTGCATAGCCCAAAGCCCCTGACCTAAATCACACGGTTGATCTTTCTGGTGTGGTCAGCTCCCACCTTAAACAAATACCCTTCTAACAGGAATGACATAGATTACCTCCCAGAGGCTGAGGACAAAGTCTAGACCTTTTTGAGCAAAGCCCTATTCTTCACTACTCATACTAAGGGAGGCTTGGTATGAGTTTGCACGACCAACTAAATGTTTGAGGAGCAATGGAAGGAGTAGGGAATATTTCCAAGCCAGAGAACCTTTAAGGAGGATATGATAAATGTCTTTTAAACTGTAAAGGGCCAAGGTGTGCACAAGAATTAGTCTTACCCTGTGTGCTCACAGAGAACAGAGTGAGTGCCCATGGTTAGAAGCATAAGGAAGATTTAAGTTCAGTACAGGAGAGAGCTTTCTAATAATGGAGGCTATTCAAAGATATTACATAGCGTACCCCGGGAGTTGGTAAGTTCTCAGTCATTAAGAACATTCTGGCAGAAAGCAGATCACCTGCTATCATGGCAGTTCTTTTATCAGAAAATGCAGTGACCCCTGAGAATCCTTCCAACTGTGATATTCTGTGGTTCTAAAATTATTTCTCAGCTTCATTCAGGAGTGTGTCCTAGAATCGGCAGACTTTCAATACTGTGATTCTCATTGCATGAATCACCTTTAAAGTATCTTCTGTCATCCCTGTGTGCTATGGTCTTGGAAGGAATGTATGTTTTCCTGAGCAGAACTTAGGATATTTAGAGCAATTCAGATTCTACTAATTCTGAGTGGCCAATAACTGAGACTGGATGGAGATTTTTCCTTGCTCTTGAGGAGAAGGCCTGAGTTGTTAAGCAAGTGAGTAATTAAAAACAAACAAACAAACAAACAAACAACAAAAAAACAAAAAAAAAACAAAAAAACTTTCTATGGAACACTTTTAGTTTATAAAAGTGAATCCATGTATTATAACCAGGTTACTCATTGCAAGTATGTCTTATTAGGTAAATCTGAAGCGGTTAAGTTAGAATTTTAACTTGAACATTCTGATAGCTATATAAGTAAACTATATCGCATACTTCTCTTAAAATATTTTAATGAGACTATTCACTGCTTATAGCTGATCTTTCATTCTTTTTTTTAACTTTTTTTAAAAAAAATTTTTAATGTTTATTTATTTTTGAGAGAGAGACACGCACAGAGTGCAAGTGGAGGAGGGGCAGAGAGAGAGAGAGAGACATACACACAGAATCTGAAGCAGGATCCGGGCTCTGAGCTGTCAGCACAGAGCCCGACGCAGAGCTTGAATCCATGAACTGCAAGGTCATGACCTGAGCCGAAGTCAGACACTTAACCAACTGAGCATCCAGGTGCCCCTTATTCTGTTTTTAAATTTTTTTTAATATTTATTTATTTTTGACAGAGAGACAGAGTGCAAGTGGGGGAGGGGCAGAGAGAGAGGGAGACACAGAATCCGAAACAGGCTCCGGGCTCCGAGCAAGTGGTCAGCACAGAGCCTGATGTGGGGCTCGAACTCACGAACCGTGAGATCATGACCTGAGCCGAAGTCGGACGCTTAACCGACTGAGCCACGCAGGCGCCCCTACAGCTGGTCTTTCTCATGAAGCAGGCCGACCTCCTGTGAATTTTATCTTATTCAGATAAATGGAACACTGACATCCAGGTTCCACTGGACTCACGCAGCCCAGATTTCCTTAGACTTTGTCTTCCTCTGAGAACAGTGGCAACTATTCAGGTCAGAAAGCAGCTTTCATTGGCCCCAACCCATACCTGCAATGCGAAACCTTTAGCTTACGTGAACTGGCTTTCCACCCATATATTTTCCAAATGGATGCCCATCACGTGCCTAGTCTGTCAGGGGCAGTACTGCTTCACATAGGCCCCCTGTGGGCCACCGTCCCGTCTTTCTTGCTTCTCGTTGGGCACTGCCCCCAGAGTTCTGGAGCCACCATGGTGCCAGCCTTGGATAAGCAGGATGGCCCGGGGAAGGAGGCATCGCTCCCGTGTGTTACTCTGTGTCAGAAGCCTTCCAAAATGGCGCCGTTTGTGCCTCAGGGCTCTCCAGTGTCTAATAAAGAATTCTGTGAGCGAACAGTTAGATTAACCTTGTCCACTCCCAGTTGGTTACAGTTTTAGGACCTCCACCCACAGGCAGTTTTAGGTTAAGCAAGGCACACACCCACATCACGTGTATACCGGCTGGATCACAGAGGCTGGCCCTTCAGCTGGCAACGGGTGGTTCTCCGCGGGGTCCTTCCCCGAGCTCCCCCCGATGAGGGAACTCTCCATCTCTCACATGGCTAAATGCCCAGTGCTTCCAGAAGCTCCTCTAACACACGTGCCAGAAATAGGGGCTGGTTTTGCCGGTGCTTTATTATACAAGCCAGAGCCCCTGTCACTGAAGGAGGTTTGCCCCATTTTGCACTCCGCTCCCCAGCGTCCCACAGTGAGACCTGCTCACACTGTTTGCGGGACAAATGGCGTCATGCCCAAACCACAGCAACTTCACGTTATTCCTTTTGAAAATGCATTAGGATAGCTTGGTCTGTACCAAGCTGTTGGTTCTTCTGTGGCACCAGGATCCGGATCGTTCATGCCTTGAGAGGTTGGCACCCTTGAGGGGAACATTGCTGAGTGAAGGCCGTTCCTGCAGAGCAGACAGCTTCCCCAAAGAGGAGGCGCAAAAAGTCTCCTCCCAAAAGCGTGCAGGTCTGTGAAGCAGTCGTGAGAAGGGAGTCAGCAACACCCTTACAAATAAATAAACTCGAGGGAAGTGCTTTTCCCCTGTGGATGTATGTATTTCAATCTGTCAACTCAACAGTGTCAAGAAGGCATGTCCTTGGGACCTAGAAGACAGAGGCACGAGAATTGCCCTCACCCAGTGGGGCTGGTGTCCTCTGCTCAACCCTCTTTCTAATGGGGTGAAAACAAAAACAAAAACAAAAACAAAAACAAAAACACAGATGTGGTCCACATTGGGCCATGGATGCTGATGTCTTGGGACCCTGGTCCCCAATACTTAGGCTGGCCTCAGGAGGTCACTCACTAGCGACCCATTAGGTGACAGTAAGAAAGGATGTTCACAGACCAGTAGGATGTAAATAGGAAGGAGGCAGGGTCAGTGGGAGAGAGAGTGGAAAATTCCATTTGAGTGTCCAGACTCGGCCCAAATTCACGATTTTAATCTGCCTCTTCTCTTCCTTTCTGTTCGTGCTACCTTTTCACTCTCCTCTCTCCTCCTGGTGGCCAGTGGGTAAATGCAGGGGTCTGGGGCCTGGGGGCAGAGCTGGGAGGTCAGAACCCTTGGAGCTGGCCTGAGACCTAGCAACTCTTGCCCAGCGGGTCAAGCTGTCGGCCTGAGGCTCTACAACACATTCTGGCAGGTTACAGGTAAAGTGGATAGAAAGTGGGATGCTTTCCGGAATGCAGTGTGGCTCCAGGGTCATATCCTTAAGAATGTGAGTGATGGGGCAACTGGGAGATCTGTCGGTTGAGCGTCCAACTCTGAATTTCAGCTGAGGTCAGAATCCAGGGTCGTGGGATTGAGCCCCGCTTCCGGCCCCATGCTGAGCACGGAGTGTTGCACTCTCTTGCTCTCTCTCTCTCTCTCTAAAAAACAGAATGCGAGGGTTGCCAACGTGGGTTTTTGTGGGTTTTTTTGGCATTTAACTGTTCACTGTTACCTTGATCTGGGTCTCTGACACCCACCTGAATTCCGTGTGCGTGGTCTCCATTCTTCAATACCGATGGTGTATCACTTAAAGGAAAACACTGTCGTGTTTCTGGAGGAAAGCAGGCCTGCATGCGGCAGCGTGGGTAGCCGTGTGCCCGTGTTTCTGGTGTCTATGTCTGCTGTGAGTCTTGCCGCCCACAGGGCTCTCTCTCTCTTGCAGATTGTCCCGGAGCTTAATTAGTCTTCTGGATTAACTAAGCTCCTTTCTTTCCACGCTTCATTAAGAACTGACAAGAGGGAAAAGGCACAGTCTCTTCTTGCTTGATTCTGAGCCCTCTCGGTGTGGGTGCTGAAGGGCCCCCACGGACGTTGCCAGTGGACACCTGTGGTGTCTCTCTCACGGGAAGCGGGGCGTGAAAGAAGGTCGTCCTGTGGTGCTGTCGTCAGGCTGCCCGACGTGGTGAGTCGGAGCTGGCCGTCTCTGTCTCCTTCAGAAGGACATGGTTCACAGATGCCCCACTTTCTGCCTCCAGGGTTCCTCCCCACCTTTCTGGAAAAGGAGTATATTTAACACTGCTCAGGAAAGGCATGGCCTTTTTCTTGTGAAATTCTTGGGCTGACACTGCAGCGTGATGCGGGTATCGTATTTCATCAGAGGACCTGTACCCCTCACCAGTTGGGAGGGTTGCCTCTCCGGAGGGTCAACGAATAATGAGCTATGGATTCTGGACCACCCTTTCAGAAAGGAATTCAGAGTTTTGTTGGGTGTTTTAGGGACCTCAACAAATAAACACCACGTAGGGGAATCCCAGCCAAGGAGACAGACGGTGCTGTCACTGTGGAGGTGTGGGAGTCACAGTGACTGGGGACGCCCCTCAGGCTGGAGGTCGCTTTCCTTATCGTGTGTAGTATTAGATGTCCTTGTGTCATTGGCTTTAACGATGATGTCACAATGCGCTTTACCCATGTGTGTCCCTCACTGGATACAGTGTGACCTCGCACCTGTATGATACCCGATGTGCTCGGTACCGTGTCTCCTGAACGGGCCGCTGCAGATAACAGGCCCAGCCTCACAGCCCCTTCAGAAGGACGGGCTCTGCTTCTGGATGAAACGGGAGGTGATCCGGGCAGTTGCCCATAATGTGTCCCGGTGCTCGAGTGAGCCTATAGCTCGGGATTTGTCCCTCGCCGGTTTCCATCATGCTGACTTCCGCTCTCCCCTTGCGAAACACCTCAACTAAAAGAGAGACAACGCAGAATGTCCACTCAGGAAGAGATCGTTGAATAGTAAGGAAATCGTGACCCACCTTCACGCTCAGCTTGCTGACTCTTTGGTGCCGTGTCTGGGATGAGACCGCGTTATGTTGTTACTCTAGAACACAGGTCAAAAATAACACCCTTTTTTTCTGTAAAGGAGCAGAGAGTAAACATTTGTGGCTTGATGGGCCACTCGGGCTCCATCGCCACTACTCGACTCTGCTGTTGCAGCACGAGAACAGCGAGAGGCAATATGTTAACAAACAGGTGTGGCTGTGTTCCGATAAAACTTTATTTACAAAAACAGGTGGTGGGCTGGATTTGGCCTGCAGGCCCTGCCCTAGGGGACCACCTGCTCATCATGCTCTTTTTGAATTAATACCATTACCATTTGTTCACTCTCCCATTCTTTTGTCTAATAAAAGGTCAGTTTATTTTTTAAAGGAAGACATTGTTCCAAAACCCATTTTAAAATGTGTGTGCAGGGGCGCCTGGGTGGCTCAGTCAGTTAATCCTCCGACTTCAGCTCAGGTCATGATCTTGCGGTTCATGGGTTCGAGCCCCGCGTTGGGCTCTGTGCTGACAGCTTGGAGCCTGGAGCCTACTTTGGATTCTGTGTCTCCCTCTCTCTTTCTGCCTCTCCCCCACTCGTGCTCTGTCTCTGTCTCTCTCTCAAAAATAAATAACCATTGAAAAGAAATAGAAAATAAAAGATGTATGCAGGGTGGGGCAGAAAGGAGGTGAATATGTGTGCCGGGCACATGGGGGCTTGGAAGACTGGCCCAGGCCTTCCCCAGGCCACAGTCGGCTCCTGCCCCCCACCCACGCCATCCTGCACAGCAAGGACCCCTCCCACGTGGCCCCTAAGTCCCCCATCCAGCCTGGAGCTGGGCCTTGGGGGCCACTGGCCCTGCACCTGTGCGTTTCCCTTCCTCCTGCCTCAGCCGTAACACAGAGACGTAGACTGAGTCCATGCTGACTCTTGCCCTGGAAACTCTTTTGAATCTTTTTATTTTCCTACCCCAGCCACCAAGTTAAATCTGCAGTTTTCAGCCTTTAGTACCCTGCCCCTTCTTTCACCTTCCCTCCCCAACTTAACTGTCTTTGTTCCAAGTTAAAAGATCATCACGAGGCAGAAGAGAACCCAAGCTTTATAGCCACCATTTTTCATTCCCATAAGGATATGTTTTAGAGTCTAGAGAGGCCCGTGTGAAAGAGTCTTGCCAGCAGTTTTACTGGCTTTCCTCGAGGAGAGCTAAAACGCCGGTTGCCAAGCAACGTGCCCCGGCTTCTTCCGACAGTGTGGACTTGGGGAAAAAAATCATCCTACGATTGACTGATGAAGGGGGAGCTGGGTGGAAATGCACAGGGCAGACAGTGCGATGTAACCGTGTTCTGCCTGCTCCTCCTGGCCCCTCTTCCTGAGGATGGACACGCGGTCACACGCAGGAGGGAGCATGCCCTTAGCAGAGCATGACGGTTAGCAGGCATTCACACCAGGGGACTTTGTGGGACACGTGATCCTCATCAGCTGCAGGTTCCGTGTTTACGAATCACATTCAAACTCAGCTCGAGTGGTGCCTTTGCTGTCGTTTGCGGACGTGCACAGCGGCCCAAACGTGGGTGGCTTGATGTGCCATCCCCAGCTGAGATGGGACAAGCCAGGCCTCTGCCTCCTCGTCTCGCCTCTCTTCTTGTAAACAAGGCTCCTCTTCAGAGTCCTGTTTGGTGCCACGTTGTTTGTATCTGTGTGCTTTTTGTTGGTGGTTTCACTGCCGAAAAGGCCCCCAAGCACAGTGCTGTGGGGGTGGCCCGGCGTTCGTTGGTGCGAGAAGGCAGTGACGTGCCTTACGGAGAAAATATGTATCTTCGAGAAGCCTCGTTCAGGCATGAGTTGTAGTGCCGTTTGGCATGAATTTGACTCGTGTTAACGAGTCAACAATCTGGTACATCCAGAAAGAGGAAGAGGGAATTCACTGACCTGTGCATCAGGCTGCTTCAGAAAGAGTAAGGTAACATCTAAAATGCATGATGAAACTACAGATAAATGGCTCTCTTTATGGATTCATAAGATGATTGATCAAATTAAAAACAAAAACAAAAACAAAAAAACATCAGGGCGCCTGGGTGACTCCCTTGGTTGAGCGTCCGACTTCGGCTCAGGTCATGATCTCACCGCTAGTGAGTTCGAGCCCCACGTCGGGCTCTGTGCTGACAGCTCAGAGCCTGGAGCCTGCTTCAGAATCTGTGTCTCCCTCTCTCTCTGTCCCTCCCCTGCTCATGCTCTGTCTCTGCCTCTCTCTCTCCCTCAAAAATAAAAACATGAAAAATAAATAAATAATTTAAAAATTTCAAAAAAAAAAAAAAAAAAGCATAGTGGACAATATTGTGAGGCTGAAAAAGCCAAAGAAATTTATGTTCTTATTACCTAGGGTCAGAAAAATAGACCCTCAGCTAGTGTTTTGTTCTAAAGAAATAGTGCGTGTAGTTCATCATTTGTAAGGAATGTGTATTAAATCAGGTGTTCTAAACAGAAACACGTGAAACGAGGTTATGTATCGATCGATTCATTGACGGGAAACTGACCAGTGGCCCCGAGGAACCGTTCCCATCTGGACTCACTGCTTCAGGGTTCACAGAGACTTAATAGACCACAACCACCTCGGACAGTAAGAATTGACTGCAGCGGTCACGACTTCGCCCTGATGGGATGTGTCTTCCACTCGAAGACACAGTGAAGACAAAACCCTAGACTCAGGCAGGTGCAGGGTCTCCGCGGAGAGTGTGTGCCGGGGGTGGGACCCGACTGCCCGTCTGGCTGTCAGCTCTGGTGGCATCCGTGACCTGCCTGCTGGACACATTTTGAAGGCAGATGAGTGTTTGTAGCGAGGCCTCGATCCTTCTGCACACCCTCTTCCCTGTCTCAGTCTGTTGAGGCCGCTCTGACAAAATAACCACAGACGGAGGGCCTCAAACAGCAGACATGTATGTCTCAGAGCTTTGAAGGCTGGAGGTTCAACAAGGTGTTAGCAGGTCTGGTGTCCGGTGAGGCAGCTTCCTGGTTCATAGACGGCTGCCTTCTGGTGACAGCCTCCGATGGCGGAAGGAGCGAGCGAACTCCCCTGGAAGTCCCCCTTATAAGAGCGCTGTTCTCGTCGATGACAGCACTGCCCTTGTGACTGGTCACCTCCCGAAGGCCCCCCCCCCCCGATAGCATCACTTTGGGGGTTAGCTTGCTTGCATTCAGTCCGCAACATTCTCCTTCCACGACTTTCATCACTGACGATTTCGGCTGAAGGAAAACCCTGATGCGTTTTTTTTAATTGCCCTGGAACTGAGCCAGAGTGAGCCTGGCGTCCCGAACTGACACCTTAATTGGTTCCAGATGGAAAAGGCAAACTCTGGCTCTCACCCCGCAGTCTTCCTCCCCGAAGGCCCCATGCAGGTCACGTGTGAAAGGGTTTCCCCATTTCCAAGGCCTGATCTCTGCTGATGGCAGCCTGCCTCTCACACCGGGTCTGCCGAGCTGGACGGTCCCTCTCCAGGGAGCTCTGCAGGGGGTGGCCGGCTGACAGCCTGGTGGGGACACGGACGTGAGGACGAGCCCCCGGAACCTGGCATTCTGAACACAACGCACAGCTATGCACACAGGGCACGGGAGACGCAGAGGCTGCCTCCGCCTTCGGGATCAGGGAAGCTTCCAGAGGTGAAATGACATCTGGCAGCAGTTGAGAGGAGAGGGCTGATGATGACGTAAGCAGAAGCCTTTTAAGAGCGAGGCAGGGAGACTGTTGGGACACGTGCAGGAATGGAAACACATGCACCATCGCTCCAGGTCAGTTTTGGAAGAGCCTGCAACCACCATCTGTAAAGTCCTGAGCCTCGTTATCACCACTCAGGGCCCTGGCCCCACACGGCACCTGTGGAGTCCCCAGAGGAGGCCTTTCTAGAAAGGTCAGCGTTCTGTGGCTGACGGATTGAGTGCTCGGGCCCGTGTCTGTTTCTCCACTCGTAATCGGGAACACAGACACCTTCTCCTGCATTGCCGCCACGTGCAGGCACGAGAGGAAGAGACAGATGGTGATAAAGTGCTTGCCACTCTCGCAAACAAACTGGGTACGTTGCAGACACACGGATCTAACACGCAGGTTCGTGGCTGGCAAACCACTTTGCCTTGCAGGGACCGCTCGCGCGCAGACACTTGCAAAGAAGGGCTGTGTGTGCACGCGGCCTGCCGAATCAGTCACAGAGCCGTCTTCTCCCTTCCTCCAGTTCCTATCCCCAGGTCCCGTCGTGCACAGCGCCCGGTGGGCGCACACAGACGCACGGGCGTACCCAGGAGCGGGACACGAGTGCCAAGGGAGGTGTGTCACGTGGATTCCATCCTTGGGGTTAGAAGCCCTTGCTCGCCTGCCCGCTACAAACAGCCGTGTGCTAGAAAATGATGTTAATTAGTACGCCCTTTTTTTTAAAAATGGGGGGAAAAAAAAACCCTGCTGCCCACAACAAAAAAGCCACGAGGAGGCCCGCGGTCCTACCCTGACAGCCAACGTGAAGCATGACCCACTAATGCAGCCTTAATTCACTTTGTTTGGCAGAGAGAGCAAACTCACCATGCTGCTGCGAGAGTCCCTGGGGAACGTGAACTGTCGCACCACCATGATCGCGCACATCTCGGCGGCCGCCGGCAACTACGCAGAGACCCTGTCCACCATCCAGATCGCCTCGAGAGTCTTGAGGATGAAGAAAAAGAAGACGAAGGTAGGGAGCTCCCAGGGGGTGCAGCGGGTGTAGATGCTTTGGGAGCCCTACCCTGGAGCCGAGCCGGTATTCCTAATTCCCGAGCACCGGGGCGGGGGTGGGGGGGCAGGCGATGCTGATGATGGTCGGGGGGGTGGGGGAGGATGATGAAGTCCGTGCCCCCTAGCCCCGCCAGCTGCTAGTCATCCAGCCTGGACCCCTAACTGGGAGCACTAGGCCCACGTCAGGCATCTGGGTAGGACGGGAAACACTCCGTGTCTCCCTCGCTGCCCTGGTCCCACGTAGATGGAGACCCTGTCCTTAGACTGGCTGAGCCCATCTTTGGATTAGTGCTTTGCTCACGTGGTGCTACTTCTCCCACATTTCCAGGAATCATTTATGGGCTCCTGGGCTTTGCCACGTTAATACAGTGGTTTCTGGTGGATGCGAGGAGCCTGGCAGAAACTACCAGCCTTGCTTTCTCGGGCAGAGGCAAAGCCAGGACCCTGGTGGCATGACCAGAATGTGGCAGAAAGCCATCACAACTGTGGTCGCCAGGCCAGCTGGTGAAGCGGGAAGCTTTTTCCTTTTTGTGTCTTTCTGTGTATGGCGGGGAGTGGGGGGGGGGTAAAAAAATGGGCTTTTACAACCTGTGTGACGCAGGGTACCACAGACAGCTGGGGTATGCCACGGTAGTGACCTGTCTGCCCTCAGGAGGTCACCCGGGGCCCGGGCTGGTCACCTGTCCTGAGCAGGCTCTGTTCCCCAGCGTGCCACATGGGCCGTTCTCACTAGAGGCCACGGTGTGGCAAGCTGGGGCACGCTGGCCTGATGCACCATGAGGAACAGCCTGACGCAGGGAGGGGAACCGGGATGGCCTGGGGGGCCTGTTCGGAGCCGCTGTGGGCTCGCCGGGAGGCCCGCCCCCGCTAACCTCCCCGTTCTCATCTTCAGTACACGTCAAGCTCGTCCGGTGGGGAGAGCTCCTGCGAGGAAGGCAGGATGCGAAGGCCCACCCAGCTGAGACCCTTCCACGCCAGGGCCGCGGGGGACCCGGACTTCCCCATCCCCCCGCTGTCCAGCGACCCCGACTACTCCTCGAGCAGCGAGCAGTCCTGCGACACGGTCATCTACATCGGGCCCAACGGCACGGCCCTCTCCGACAAAGAGCTCACCGACAACGAGGGCCCCCCAGACTTTGTCCCCATCGTGCCCGCCCTGCAGAAGGCACGGGGCGACGGCCGGCCCCCAGAGGCCGGAGGGGCTGCGGCCGGCAAGTCGGAAAGGGACTGTCTGAAGTGCAACACGTTTGCCGAGCTGCAGGAGAGGCTGGACTGTATCGACGGCAGCGAGGAGCCCAGTCAGTTTCCTTTCGAAGAGCTGCCGGTCCAGTTTGGGGCCCAGCAAGCGGGCAAGGGTCCCCCGTTAAGCCAGGCGGCTGGGGCCAACCCACTCTGTGAGTCTGAGAAGGAAGAGGCCGGGTCCGACGGGCAGCTGACTGACAGAGAAGGCACCGACCCTCCCGCCTCCAAGATGCAGAGGAATCACTCGCCCGGCCCCACCCCGGCTCTGCCCGGCAGCCCCAGCCCTGCCTCGCCCAGGAGCATCCCAGGCAGCGGCGGCGGCCAGCACGCTGCTTCCCAGCTCACGCAGAGCCCCAGCCTCCAGAGCAGCCGAGAAAGCCTGAACTCCTATGGCTTCGTGGAAGGCAAGCCCAGGCCGATGGGGTCCCCGCGGCTGGGCATCGCCAGCCTGTCCAAGACCTCCGAGTACAAGCCGGCCAGCTCTCCCTCCCAGAGGTGCAAAGTCTACACCCAGAAGGGTGTCCTGCCCTCTCCTGCCCCCCTGCCTCCCTTGAGCAAGGACGCCTGCACGGTATCCAGCGAGTCCCTGCTGCAGCCTGAGGTGCGAACCCCCCCAGTTGGAATGAGCCCCCAGGTTCTGAAGAAGTCCATGTCCGCTGGGAGCCAAGGGTTCCCCGAAAGCCCGGTCGATGACGAGCACCAGGGGGCCACCTCTCCAGACCCCAAGAAGGAGGTCCTGAGCACCACGACGGTGACGGTGCAGCAGCCCCTGGAGCTGAACGGCGAGGACGAGCTGGTGTTCACGCTGGTGGAGGAGCTGACCATCAGCGGCGTCCTGGACGGCGGCCGCCCCACCAGCATCATCAGCTTCAACAGCGACTGCTCCGTGCAGGCCCTGGCCTCGGGCTCCCGGCCCGTCAGCATCATCGGCAGCATCAGCGAGGATCTCGAGTGCTACTCCAGCGTGGCCCCCGTGTCCGAGGTCAGCATCACGCAGTTCCTGCCCCTCCCGAAGCTGACCCTGGACGAGAAGGCCCGCGAGGCCGGGAGCCAACGTTCCTCCATCAGCTCCTGGCTGAGCGAGGTGAGCGCCAGCAGCGATGGCGAGCAGTCCTGCCACAGTTTCATCGCCCAGACGTGCTTCGGGCACGGGGAGGCCATGGCCGATCCTCCGGCCTCGGAGCTGGGCGGCGGCATCCAGAGCAGCCCCGTGGTGTGCCGGGAGAAGCCCGAGGCGGGCCCCGACGGTTTGCTCATCCTGTCTGACGTGGGGGAGGACTCTTTCGACAAGGCGACCCCCATCCAGGGCTGCAAGATATCCACGCTGGGCAAGGCCATGGTCACCATCTCCAACACAGCAGACCTGAGCAGCTGCGAAGGGTACATCCCCATGAAGACCAACATCACAGTCTACCCCTGCATTGCCGTGAGCCCCCGGCCCGTCCAAGGGCCCGAGGCGTCCATCGCCCCCGGGGTGAGCTCAGCGCCCAGAGCAGCCCAGCCCCAGGACAGCCGGGAAACCGGTGCGAAGACAGAGATGAGATTTGAGGACCCTTGGCTAAAACGGGAAGAGGAGGTAAAGAAAGAGAGCGCCTATCCCGGTGAAGAAGGGGCCGGCCGTGAGGCCGCCACAGGCCCCCCCGCAAAGCCTGAGGCCAGAGCAGAGCAGGACAGGAAGGCCAGCCCTGGGGACAGGCTGAGCAGCAGCAGCGGTGAGGTGTCCGCTTCCCCAGGGAGCGACAACCTCAGGAGGGTTGCTGATGGCTGTGAGATGGTCCTGCCCGGTGTGGCCGCCCAGAGCCCCGTGCACCCCAACAGAGGCCTGAAGTCCAGCAGCCTTCCCAGGGCTTTCCAGAAGGCCAGCCGGCAGGAGGAGCCGGGCAGTCCGTTCTACCACTGCGCCGCGGAGACCAACGGGCTGGGCAGCGCCCAGGGCGCGTCGCCCTGCAAGGCGGCCTTGGAGAGGAAGGCGGCGTCGCCCAAGCACTGTATGCTGGCCCGGCCCAAAGGGACGCCCCCTCTGCCGCCCGTCCGCAAGTCCAGCCTGGACCAGAAGAACCGGGCCAGCCCCCAGCACAGCGCCTGCAGCAGCGGCACCAGCAGCCCGTCGCACCCCGCGGCGCCCCTCCTGGCCCCGTTCCCGGATGAGGCCGGCGGCCAGGCCAAGGAGGCCAGCAGCAGCAGCCGGCTGTTCAGCGCCAAGCTGGAGCAGCTGGCCAGCAGGACCAACTCCCTCGGCAGGGCCACCGTCAGCCACTACGAGTGCCTGTCGCTGGAGAGGGCCGAGAGCCTGTGCGCGGGGAGCTGGCGGGCGCACGCGGGCAAGGACAGCACGATGCCCCGCGCGGGGAGGAGCCCAGGCCGCGGGGGCGCCGGGGCCTCGCCCACCGCCCTGGGCCCCGCGCCGCCTGCCGCCGCCGCCGGCGCCCCCGGCGCCGTCGCGTCGCCCAAGGCTGGCACGTGCAAGATCTCGGCGGTGAGCAAGCTCCTGCTGGCCAGCCCCAAGGCGCGCAGCCTGGCCACCGCCACCACCAAGACGCTCAGCTTCTCCACCAAGTCCCTGCCGCAGGCGGTGGGCCAGAGCCCGGGGCTGGCGGCCAGCGCCAAGCCCACGTCCTGGTCCACGCAGTCCCTCAGCCGCAGCCGGGGCGCCGGGCCCGCCGGCAAGCCGCCGCCGCGCGCCGTCAACGGGCGCATCTCCGAGCTGCTGCAGGGCGGCGCGGGCGGGCGCGCGGGGGGCGACGAGCGGCCGGCCGCGCCCCCGCTGCCCTCGCCCTACAGCAAGGTGACGCCGCCGCGCCGGCCGCACCGCTGCAGCAGCGGCCACGGCAGCGACAACAGCAGCGTGCTGAGCGGCGAGCTGCCGCCCGCCATGGGCAAGACGGCCCTGTTCTACCACAGCGGCGGCAGCAGCGGCTACGAGAGCGTGCCGCGCGACAGCGAGGCCACCGGCAGCGCGTCCTCCGCGCACGACTCCACGAGCGACAACAGCAGCTCCGTGGGCGGCCGCTGCCGCAGCCTCAAGGCCCCGAAGAAGCGCTCCAACTCAGGTAGGCACCGGGCGGGCGCGGGCAGGACCCCGGGCCCCCCTTCCTGCCTCCCCCCCCGCCCCCCGCCCCCACTGACCGCCTGCGCCCTCAAGGCCTCCACGGGGCCACGGCCGCGATAGGTGTCGCTGTGGGAACCCACTGCCAGACTTTGGCGCGCCAGGGGCATCCAGCCCGTGGGCACCTGCTTACGCGGCCCTCCGGAGTCCCCGAGACCCAGGCTTGTCTGCTCTGGGAGCGACGGTGCCGCCGCTCAGGGCTTTCGGAGGGGTCAGGTCAGAGCCACCAGCCTCATGGCCTGGCAGCTACAGACACCAAAACTTGGGGCTGGTGGCCTTAGACCCTGGCAGCCGCTCCCTGGAAGCAGGATGAAGCGCACTGATCTCCTTGGCCGCGCGATGGGGAGGCCCTTCCTCTGTCCCCCCCACCCCCACCCCCAGACACACTCGTGGACAGTCGTGTGTATACAGCCACCATGGGGCCTGAACACACGCACAGTACACCTGCACAACACACACACACACACGCACACACGCACACACGGTGCACCAGCACGGCACACCCAAGCACCCTGGTGCCCCAGATGCATGCTTTCTGAGCAAGTCTTGGCATCTCCCGGAATCTCCCATCAAAAGCAAGTAAATAGTGCAAAGGATGTAACATGGTGGTAAAACCCCCTGACTTGTTAATTGGAGTTTGGAGTGACACGTGACAGGACGTTATGATGGATGAGAAGAAGAGGACCCAGGTCAGAGAGGGTGGCCCTCGTAGCCATGGGGTAGGTGAGGTGAAAGGTCAGCCGGGAGAGACTGGGCCGGAGAGACAGGAGGCAGAAGGAACTGAGGACGACTTGAGCTACTTCAGAATTCTCTGTGATTGAGCTCCGCTCTTCAGTGGCTTCCACAGAAGTTACCTCTACTTGTTCTCTAGCATAAGAACGCGCTTTCAACGAGGCCACCTCGTAAAGAGCCCCGCGTGCAACTCTGTGCCTCAGTTAAAGTGAGAGTGGCATGGTCCTGCCCTCCTAGCCGGCCCTTTGCCGTACTGAGCCCTCCTGTGGGACCCCAGGCTCCCTGGGAGCCCTCAGAAGCCGTTGTGCCACAGAATATTGGTGGCACCAGCAGGTTTGGAATTAAAATATGGGGGGAGTCCTCCAAGTGGGGTCTCCTCTGTCCTGCAGCTGCTCCGGCAACAGCTTTTTCTCTCAACCATGGGGGGCGGGGGGTTGCTTTTTCCCTCCTCCCAACGTAGGCAAGCACAAGCTCTAGAATGTTCCAACCCAAATGTAAGGCGCATCATAAAGCATCTGTCTGCCTCAAATCGAAGAAATCAACCTCATAGTTCTAGATGCTGTGGTGTCGCTCTCCCCACCTGCCCACCCCCTCACAGACCACGGTGTGTGAGCGTATTGTGCTGTGAACACGTCCAGGGCTCACGGCTGTCCGCCATCTTTATTTCCCAGGCGGCGTGTGCTTCAGGCTCAGACCCACTTTGGCGATGCCCCACCCCAGGCCCTCGGCACTCTGCGCCTCATCAGGGACCTGGGAGCGGTGCCCGTGCGAGACAAGTGCAGAAAGAAAAGCCACTCGTAATAACATGACAGCTGCTGTGTCCTCTTTTCAGGGCCGTGAGCGTGAAAACATACTGATGTTAGTCACTAAAAATAGAAAGAAAGTTCATCCGAGCCAGACTGTTTGCAGGGGGGTGGAGGGAGGAGAAGATCTGCTGGCCTTCCCAGTACTTGGTTGACAAACCTTGTTGCTACAATCTACCCAGACTTCATTCTTCAGGGTCCACACCGTTGTGACGCAGCCTGTGCGCTCATATGTGTTTGCCCGTTAGAATGCTTTCCCGCACCCTCATCGAGAGCCTTCCGTCTGCCGGTCCCTTTTGTTCTCTGAGCATCTTTTTTTTCCCCCAAGATTTGCATCTTTCGGTGTGGCTGTCGCGCTGGGGTAAAGAGCTCTGTAAAATGGCTGCCTGGAGAGTGGCCAGCAGGCTCAGCACCTGTCCTTGCGGGGTGCCGCCTGCTTTTACAAACGTCATCCTCTGAGCGCCTCCTGTCAGGTTAGGCTGTTGGAGGACAGAGTGTAGGATCAAAGCACCAGGCTAGGTGACTGAACGCCAGGAGCACCGGACCTCTGTGACCTTCATAATGAATATGGCAGTGGAGATCCACGGCCACACCAAAAAATCCAAAAAATGCCGCTCACAGGTTAGGTGACCTTGACAATGGAGGTGGCAGTGGAGACGTGCTCCTCACCGTTAGGTGACCTTGTCTTGCTTATTTATGGTTATTATTAAGAGAAATGTTGGCTGTCAGACATGTAAATCAAAAGCACCTTCCTTAAGAGAAGCCGTAAACCTTCTCAAAGGAAACTCCTAGCTGGGTAGCTGGATTTTATAATTATTAGAAGTGTTTAAAACTGCGGAGGAGACCAGTTATCTTTTATCAGAGATTGCTTTTGAGTTTGGAAAACTTTAATGCTTTGGTTGAAAAATGAACTAGAAATACAGGATGAGGAGGATAACCTTGCACTCTCAGTGCTCTGTTGTGCACATGACACGAGAAACCAGCGAACATCCTTAAGCTTATTGGTCCCCTTCCTGGAGATCCGTGTTGGTGGAAGGTGCGTGGAACTGGCCAGAATGTGACACGCTGAGGACCCGGCCTCAGGGCACGTGGGTCCTGCCAGAAAGTAGGAGACTTGGGGTCTTAGGCAACAGGGTGAGATGAACTCAACGAGGGGACGTTCTTGATGGATGTGACGACCACAGAAAATGTAAGCACAGACCAAGTTATGCCTTCAATGCCTGGCAAAGTTGTAGTTGGCCATGGGGTAGTCGTTCTGGGTTCTTGACCAAGAGAGAAGCCGTGTTTGCTTTTACTGATGGATTTTCATCAGTCCATCCACAGGCACTGCCAGCCGGATGTGGTCAGCAACACGGCCATTAGCCGTGAATTAGAGTGGTGACAGCCAGCCTGGATGGGGAGCACGTGTCTGCCCTGGCCGGGGTGCGCTCAGTGGCTAAAAGGACGTGAATCAGGGAAGGCCCCACCGGAGCCCCGACAGCCCTCTGGCATCACTCCTCAAGTGTCACGTGAACTCTTCCCAGACTCTTGGCCGCTTCTTCACGTCCCAGACCTTTCACCCCACGCCTGCTGGGTTACCTCCTGAGCTTCCTCCTGTCACTTTCCTGCTCCCAGGCTGGCTGGGGAAATCTGAGAATCAGATCAGCACCTTGGTCTGAATGAAGTCCCTTCCCACTGTAGCAGGCCCACCATAGAAAGCCGGGGAGGGAGTGAGGGAGGCCCGGGGAGCCTGCCTGTTCCGGGATGCACGTAGGGCTTGACCTGCCTGGACATGAGCTCCCGCAAGGCCAGTTCCGCACCTGGCTCAGCCCGCTGGGTGCCCAGCACTGCATGGTGCAGGCTCCCATGAGTCATTCGGACACCCCTGATTGATTCACTGGCTGGTTGGCTGGCTGGCAGATGGTCCTCCAAGTGAGCTCAGAGTTTTTTTCTATGTCACCCCGCTGGTGACCAGTGCTTTAAACACCAAGCTTGTCTTCTATATCCTTTGCCACGCTAAGCACCGAGCACCATGCCTGCCCTTCTCTGGGTGCTTGGTAAACTTAACCGACCGATGGGATGCCGGGTTCAGTTTGCTGAGCTGCCGCACCAATACCCACGACTTGTTACTCCTCACCAGGGCTGAGCGAGGCCTGATTCACTGTGTTCCCCCTGTGCTGCTCACTGGGTCCTCAGGTACCATCTTGTCCCTTCCTTTCAAGGTGGCTGTGAACCTCAACATGCCCTGGAAGAATTAAGTCTTTAACTTGTTTTACTGTTTGTTCATTTTTGAGAGACAGAGAGAGACAGAGTGCGAGTGGGGGAGGGGCAGAGAGAGGGAGACACAGAATCTGAAGCAGGCTCCAGGCTCCGAGCTGTCAGCAAAGAGCCTGACACGGGGCTCGAACTCATGAACCGTGAGATCGTGACCTGAGCTAAAGTCAGATGCTTAACCGACTGAGCCACCCAGGCACTCCAAGAATTAAGTCTTTGAAGAAGACAAATCTGTGTAGACAATCACGTAAAAGTCTCTAGGGTACCAGGAATCCAGGCTCCTTCTGTCTTCTTTTTGTGTCATTTATGATCTTCACCTCATGACGCAGCCACTGGGCCCATATTTCACCCAGGACAAAGGAGAAAGGAAGAGGAGGAGGCCAGACCCCCCACCTTTAAGGACACTTCCTAGCAGTTGCCCGTAACACTTCTGTGGATACCCTATCGGGAGGAGCTTAAGGTGCATGTACCCAGGGCGTGGTCCCTTCCTGGGGGCTGTGTGCCCTGCTACGACCCAGTCTCTTTCCCGGAGGAAGAAGAGAACAGGTCTCGGGGACAGCTAGCCGTCCGTCACAATGCGTAAAGCATGTTGAATAGGGTCTGACGTATAATCGGTGCTTAGTACAGTGTTGTTGTTATAAGCAAATAAGCAGTGTTTCCTAGAACTCCTATGACCACATTACCAAACACAGACCCCTTTTCCCTAACACAAACATCTCTTTAATTTCACTGTGACACATATTCATGCTGAGCATATGGCTCACGGTTCTAGACCACGTGTTTTTGTGTGTGCGCATTTTCTGGTGTGCGTGTCTGTGTGTGTGTGTGTGTGTGTGTGTGTGTGTGTGTTTCGTGGGCAGAGACCAGGGGCAGCTGTAAAGGTCAGGCAGGGAATTCGTGAGCTCTTGGAGGTGAAGCCTAGGTGCCAGTTTAAGGGATTAATTGTCAAGGTGCGTGGCTGGGCCTTGGCGTGTTTCGCATTCACCTACCGCACATCCTAGGATGCCCATCAGGGTCCCCCACCAAAAATTGCATATCAAGATGTAAAAGATTGAAATTCAAACAGATTCCCTTTGGGTTTAATTCCGTACTTAGGTTCTCAGAGACGGAGGCTCATCCCTGCGCTGTCCCTGGACACCCCTTCCCCCGTAAGAAAACCCGCCAGCAGCACCGGGGTCCGCTGGGTGGACGGCCCCTTGCGCAGCACCCAGAGGGGCCTCGGGGAACCTTTTGAGATTAAAGTCTACGAAATCGATGACGTGGAACGACTACAGCGGCGACGAGGGGGCAACGGCAAGGTGAGCCTCCTGGTCCCCACACGGGGGCAGCCCCCCAGCCAGCCCCCTGGAGAGCTCCGCACTTCTCCACCCCGAGTGTTGAAAGGGCTCCAGCGCTGGGGGAACTGCCAGTCCTGGGGGCTTTTCTGGCTCCAGCTGGGAACACCAGCCACCTCCTAAATTTAAGAAAGGGCTGCGGCAGTCCTGCCCTGTGGCTGTCCGATCCAACCCTGGTGAGGCAGAAGCGTGGCTGGGCTGGCCCAGGGCCCTCCCGGCTCCCCAGTGAGGGGCCAGCTCCCTCGTCCCCGCTGTGCACATGGCGTTCCCATCTAGAAGAGGCTGCGTGGGTCCGAGCTGGGTGGGGGAGGCTCTCCTCTCCCCGCACCCCCACGCCTTCTCGTCTACCTTGTAGGAGGTCACGTGCTTCAACGCAAAGCTGAAAATTCTGGAGCATCGCCAGCAGAGAATCGCCGAGGTCCGAGCCAAGTATGAGTGGCTGATGAAGGAGCTGGAGGTCACCAAGCAGCACCTGATGCTGGATCCCAACAAGTGGCTCCGCGAATGTAAGACCCCAGGTTCATTCCCGTCTCTGGGACTACTGGGTTGGCCGGCGAACCAGGCCTGGCACACGTCCCGGGGTGAGGTGTCCATGGATGGTGCCGGGACCCAAGGGCTTGGACACCATCAAATGGACACAGTAGCTCTGAGCCCACGGTCTCACTCTCTGTAGGGAAGGTGGGGGGGGGGGGGGGGGGGAGTGTGAAAAGGGGGGGGGGGGGGGGGTCTTGGGGGGGGGAATTTTTCTTTTTTTCCCCACCCCAAGCCATCTGAAAATGAGATTCCCCCCCCCCCCCCCGCCCCATCCTGCATATGTCAGATCAGCCAGACATGAAGTTGCATTACAAATCCGCTCTTGGGCCACAAAATCACGTTGCATATCTAGCCTGAAATACACAAGAATTTATAGAGCTCTTAATAGGGTAGAATGTGCAATCCTAGAAAAGCCTCACAAAGAACCCAGAGAGCAGGAAAAAAAACATTTTTGAGTGGAAAAAAAAGTAACATTCGCCGTGTTATTTCTATTTAATAGAAAGCCCAGGGTGACAGTAACCGTCTCCTAACAATTCAGAACAATTTTGCTCTCTCTGACAGATTCAATTGTCTCGTATTTATTTGTTCCTAACCATTCCATTTACTACAAAATAAAGCTCAGATCTGGTCCCAACTATTTCACTGATATGGGACCCAAGGCTGGAAGACTTTGTGGAATAAAATGCATAGCTGCCGATAAAATTCCTTTCCCTCCCTGTCCGGCACTCACCAGCTCTTCCCCCTCTGCCTCCACTGGTCTCCTGCCCTTCACCACTGTCCCCCTTGCTCCCCCCCTACCCCCTGCCTCTCCCCTCCCACACATCAGTCACCATCTCCACTGTGTCCCCTGGCTCAGAGAGTCCCCTGGATAGGTGGAGTCTGCAGAAATACTGGGCCCAGAAGAAAGGGACAGAACTTGTCAGCCTCCTGGCTGTGTCCTACCCCTAACAGCAGTCCGCCCTCCAGCAGTTTCTTTTCCGTAAGAACGGGGTGGTAACATTGCCTGAGCACCTCCCTGGGTACTTGCGAGGATCCAGTGCGCCAACCTGAGGACAGAGGGTGGTGACCAGTCTGCCAAGCATCCCTCCGTGTTGCACCGTTTGTGGGATGACCACAGTCCCGCAGACCTGATCCGAGGTGGCTTTCCCGCACACGAACTGTGGGGCCTCCCTGAGCCTTGATTTCCCAAACTGTAAAATGGGAAGTGTCGTGGAACCTACTTCGTGGGGGGTCATGAGGAGGGAGTGAGTGATGCTGCTGGGTGCTTGATGAAGGTGCTTAGTAGCAGGACTAGTTGTACTCGCAGTACTGTTGTTATTATCCCAGAACCGAATACAAGTCGTCAGCAGAAGACAGTTCCCTAGCACCTGCCTACACAGTGCGCGGACTTAGGTCCCCGGTTAGAGACTGTACGGGGACACGGACCCACACTCTCAGGCCCTGGTGGGGTGCGATGACATGAATAAGGACTCTAGCCAATGTCTGGTCATGGCATAAATATGGGGCCCAGTGCTCACTTCTCCCCCACTCGTGGATAACCCATCTCCTTTCACAAATCCCAGGAGCCTCAAGGTCCCAGGGTTGCCCATTCTGGCACCACCCCCCCCCAACCCCCCAGCCTTCATTTGTGCTGTTTTCATTAAAGTTTTAGTTTTTTGAGTGCCGTTTATGCCTGAGGCAAGCTCGAGAACTGTCTTTATCTTACAAAGTCTCGTTTTTTTTCCCCAAGATGGGAGTGAGCTTACACATGAGCACATATGTGTAGTCGCTTCCAGAAAACAATCACTTCCTTCATGCCTTTGTACCTGTCTAGAATCAGCGACTGTTTGATGCTCAGAAAGGCAATGAACAGAAGGCTACATGAAGGCAGAAACACAGATTGGTCCTTTAAGATGAAATGAAACCAAAAACGAGCAAAAAAAAAAAAAAAAAAAAACCAGTGAGGCCACAAGCTGATGATGCACTGGGAGTGGGTGATAAGCTGACTATTGGCACAGAAATCTATGTGCTGGCATCCATTTTTATTTTTCTTAATTCCGATGCCACTTTCGAGGTGGTCCAGTAACATAGCCTGAGAAAGGTATGTCATGGTAGATTCTGTTTTTAATTTTTTTAATTTTGTTTATTCTTTATTGCCATGCAATATTGCCATGCTCTGTTATGTTAGTTTCAGGTGTACAACACGCTGATTCTCTATGTCGTGCTGTGCTCACTGCACGTGTGGCACCGTCTGTCACCACACGACACCGTGACCACACCATTGACTATATTCCCCGTGAGAGGAAGAGGGAGGGAGGGAGACCCAGAATCAGAAGCCATGCCTTCCATCCCCGAGACATATTGGTTCCCTAACTGGAAGCCTGTACTTCCCTCCCCCCTCCTCCCTTCAGGCAACCACCAGTTTGCTCTCTGTATTTATGGGTCTGTTCCTGGTTTTCCGTTTGTGCAATTTTTCATCTCTTTTAAATTCTGCATATAAGTGAAATCAAATAGCATTTGTCTTTCCCTAAGTATGGTGCCCTCTGGGTCCATTGATGTTGTTGCATATGGTGCCCTCTGGGTCCATTGATGTTGTTGCAGATGGAAAGAACTTGATCTTTCTTAGGGCTGAATAATATTCCACCTCCTTGGTTAAGTTTTCTTCCTAAGCATTTTATTATTTTTGGTGCAATTTTAAATTGTTTTCTTAAATTTTTTTTTTAACATTTATTTATTTTTGAGACAGAGAGAGAGAGAGAGCATGAGCAAGGGGGGGTCAGAGGAAGAGGGAGACAGAATCTGAAACAGGCTCCAGGCTCTGAGCCGTCAGCACAGAGCCCGACGCGGGGCTCGAACCCACAGACCACGAGATCATGACCTGAGCCGAAGTCGGACGCTCCACCGACTGAGCCACCCAGGCGCCCCTTAAGTTGTTTTCTTAATTTCTCCTTTGGCCAGCTCATTATTCTTGTATATAAATGCAACAGATTTCTGTATATTAATCTCATATCCTGCAACTTTCCTGAGTTAATTTATTACTCTTAATGGTTTCTTTGTGGAGTCTTCAGGGTTTTCGTTACAGAGTATCATGTCATCTGCACATAGCGACAGTTTTATTTCTTCCTTACCAATTTAGATGCCTTTTATTTCTTTTTATTGTCTGATTTCTATGGCTAGGACTTCCAGTACTAAGTTGAATAAAAATGAGTGGACACCTTTTTCTTATTCTTGATCTTAGAGGAAAAGCTGTCAGTTTCTCCACATTGAGTATGGTGTTCGCTATGGGTTTGTCATATATGGCCTTTATTATGTTGATGTTGTTCCCTCTAAACTCAGTTTTAGAGTTTTTATCATGAACAGATGTTGTACTGACATATTTGTCAAATGCTCTCTCTGCATCTATTGAGATGATCGTATGGGTTTCATCCTTCAATGTATTAATGTGACGTATCACCTTAATTGATTTGTGGATATTGAACCATCTTTGCATCTGTGGAATAAATTCCACTTATTCAAGGTGAATGATTCTCTTAATGTATTGTTGAATGTGGTTTGCTAATATTTTGTTGAGGATTTTTGTATCTATATTCATCAGGAATATTAGCCTATATTTTTTTTATAGTGTTTTTATATGACTATGGTATCAGGGTAATGCTGGCCCCTTAGAATTAATTTGGAAGCTTCTTTTTGGAGTAGTTTGAAGAGAATAGGTATTAACTCTTCTTTAAATGATGGGTAGAATTCACCTTGAATCCATCTGGTCCTGGGCTTTTGTTTGTTGGAAGTTTTTGATTACTGATTCAATTTTACTATTAGCCATCAGTTCAGACTCTCTGTCTCCGCTGGATTCAGTCTTGGAAGTTTGTATGTTCCTAGGAATTTATCCATTTCTTTAGGTTGTCCAATTTGTTGGCAAAGTTTCCATTGTAAAATGAAAAATCATTTCATTGTATTTTTCCTTGTATTCCTTTGTGTTTCTGTGGTGTTACTTGTTTTTCTCTTTCATTTCTGATTTTCTTTATTTGAGTCTATTTTTTTTTTGATGAGTATACCTAAAAGTTTATCAATTTTGTTTTTCTTTTCAAAGAACCAGCTCTTGGTTTCATTGATCTTTTCTATTTTTTAAGTCTCTATTTCATTTATTCCTGCTTTGATCTTTATTTTTTCCTTTCTTCTGCTAGCGTTGGGCTTTTTTCTTCTTTTTCTGCTTCCTTTAGGTATGAGAAGAGATTGTTTCAGATTTTTCTTGTTTCTTGAGGTAGGCCTGTATTCCTATAAAGTTCCCACTTAGAACTACTTTTGCTGTATCTCAATTTTGGATCATTGTGTTTTCATTTGCATTTGTCTCCATGTATTTTTTTTTTTTCATTTCCACCTAGATTTCTTCACTGACACATTGGTTGTTTAGTAGTCTGTTGTTTAGCTTCCACATGATTGTGGTTGTCAGGTTTTTTCCTGTAATTGATTTCTACTTTCATACCATTGTGGGTGGAAAGATATTTGATATGATTTCAGTCTTCTTAAATTTATTGAGACTTGTTTTGTGTCTTGACATGTGATCTTTCCTGGAGAATATTCCATGTGCATCTGAAAAGAATGTGTATTCTGTAGTTTGGGGATGGATTGTTCCTGTATGTATCTGCTAAGTCCATCTGGTCTAATATGTCATTCAAAGTCATTGTTTCCTTGTTGATTTTCTGCTTGGATGATTGATTGATGTCAGTGTTGTGTTAAAGTCCCCTACTGTTGTTGTGTGACTGTCAATTTCTTCCTTTATGTCTGTTAATATTTGCTTTATGTATGTAGGTGCTCCACTGTTGGGTGCATAGATATTTACACTTGTTGTATCCTCTTATTGTATTAATTTCTTTGTCTTTATGTAATTCCCTTATTTGTCTCTTCTTACAGTCTTTGTTTCAAAGTCGGTTTTGTTTGCTAAAAGTATTGCTAAACCTGACTTTATTTGTTTATCCGCTTCTATTTGCATGGAATATCTTTTTCAATCCCCTCACTTTCAGTCTGTATGTGTCTTTAGGTATGAAGTGAGTCTCTCGTAGGCAGCATATAGATTGGTCTTGGTTTTTTATGTTTTGTCACCCGATGTATTTTGACTGGAGCATTGAGACCATTTACACTGAAAGTAATTATCAATAGATGTGTACTTATTGCCATTTTATTAATTGCTCTCTGGTTGTTTTTGTAGTTCATCTTTGCTCTTCTTTTGTTTTCTTTCCTTGTGATTGATGACTTCCTTTAGTGTTATGCTCGGTTTTCTTTTTATTTTTTTGTATCTGTTGTAGCTTTTTGGTTTGTGGTTCCTATTTAGCATCCTAGATATATAGCCGTCCATATTAAATTGAAGGTCATTGAACACAGTCTAAAAGAACTTCATTTTTGCTCCCCCCTCCACATTTTATATACATGTTATCATATTTTACATCTTTTTGTGAGTCCCTATAACTAATTTTTTATTTTTTTTTAATTTTTTTAAATGTTTGTTTATTTTTGAGAGATGGAGAGACAGAGCACGAGCAGGGGAGGGGCAGAGAGAGAGGGAGACACAGAATTCTGGGCAGGCTCCAGGCTCTGAGCTGTCAGCACAGAGCCCAATGTGGAGCTTGAACTCATGAACCGCCAGATCATGAACGGTGAGATCATGACCTGAGCTGAATTCGGACACTTAACTGACTGAGTTACAAGGCGCCCCCTAGTTTTTTAGATATAATTGGTTTTATTACTTTTTTCTTTCAACCTTCATACTAGCTTTTGTAAGTGATTGCTCTGTATGTTTGCTTTACTCGTGAATTATTTTCCTTGCATAATTTTCTTCTAATTAAGGCATTTTCTTTCCTACTTCAGTCTCTTTAAACATTTTTTTATGAGGCTCTTTTAGTGGTGGTGAACTCCTTTAACTTTTGTTTGGGAAATTCTTTATCTCCCCTTCAATTCTGAATGATAATCTTGCCAACTGGATTATTCTTGGTATTAGGTTTTTTTTCTTTCAGCACTTTATATTTATCATGACTCTCCCTTCTGGCCTGCCAAGTTTCTGCTAAAAAAGCAGCTGATATTCTTATGAGGTTTCCCTTGTATGTAACTGGTTGCTTCTCTCTTGCCGCTTTAAAAATTCTCTTTATATTAAATCCTTGACATTTTAATTATTATATGTCTTGAAGTGGACCTTCTTGAGTTCACCTTGTTTGAAACACTGTGTTTTCTTCCCCACGTTGGGAAGTTTTCCACTATTATTTCTTCAAATAAGTTTTCTGCCCCTTTCTCTTTCTCTTCTCCTTCTGGGGCCCCAATAATGTGAATGTTAGTACATTTGACGTTGTCCCAGAGGTCCCTTAATATATCTCATTGTCTATTATTATTTTTACTTTTTGTTATTCAGCTGAATACTTTTCATTACTATTTTCCAGATAACTTATCCATTTTCTGCCTCCTCTAATCTGCTGTTGATTCCCTCTTACCTATTTTTCATTTCAGTTATGTATTCTTCAACTCTGGTTCTTATTTATGTTTTTGGTCTCTTTGTTTAAGTTCTCACTGAGCTCATCCACTTCTCTCTCCAGTCAGGTTCAGGTGAGCATTCTTATGACCATTTCTTTGAACTCTTCATCGGGTAGATTGCTTATCTCCATTTCCTTTAGTTCTTTTTCGGAGGTTTTGTCTTGTTCTTTCAGTTGGAGTATATTCCTCTGTCTCCTCATTTTGTTTGACTGTCTGTGTTTCTGTGTGTTTATTTCTTCTCATAAACTTGAAGGAGTGATCTTGTGTAGGAATGTCCCCTGTGTTTTGACTGTCTGTGCCTGGCATCCTTGGCTGGCTGGCTATAGCTGCAGCTGGTACAGGCTAGGGAATGGGGCAGTCTGTGTTGAGACTTCCCTGGTGGGACAGCTGGGGCTGAAGTGGTGCAGGCCTGGGGTGTTCCATGGTGCTTTGAACCTGTGTCACCTTGGCAAGATGGCTGGAGCTTTGTGAACACCGTCCAGGACCATCCGGTGTGTGCCACACTGGAACCATGTTGGTGGGACTGCTAAGGCCAGTGTGGGCTGAGGGTCTGGGATTTGCTGTAGCAGCAGGCCAGCTAGGTGTCTCAACCCTGCTCCTGTCTGCACTATCAAGGTGAAGGGGGAATGGAAACCATGGCCCTAGCCTGTGCTGTCATCCTGGAGAGAGTTCCAGCAGCTTCCTTGCTATTTGGCAGAGTTGTAGGGCTGGTACCTGTATACTCTTATTGCTTTTTAAAACTGTGGCTTTTTGGGGGCTCCTGGGTGACTCAGTTGGTTGAGCACCTGACTCCGGCTCAGGTCATGATCTCACAGTTCGTGGGTTCAAGCCCCACATCGGGCTCTGTGCTGACAACTCGGAGCCTGGACCCTGCTTTGTATTCTGTGTCTCCCTCTCTCTGCCCCTCCCTGGCTCACACTCTGTCTCTCTCCTTCAAAAATAAATAAACATTAAAACATTAAAAAAAAAAAACAAAACTGTGGCTTTTTTTTCTGTGCCACAGAGCATCTGGAGCCAGAGTGGGCTGAGGGCCCAGGGCTCACTGAGATGGCAAGCTGGCTACGGCACCTGGACCGAGCTCCCTTCTGTGCTGTAAAGGCAGAGGGTGAATGTAAACTACGACGCTCCCCAGCCCCTCCGGCTTGAAGAGAGTTCTAGCAAAGCCTCTCACTATTTGGCACAGGGCTGGTTCCTTTCTGTTCTAGTTGCCCTTTTAAACCATGGCTTTTTTTTTTCCTGTGCCCCAGGCTGACGAATCTGCTCCTGGCCCCTCAGTTCTATCCCTCCCAGCAGCTGACAGCACCCCGGGCAGGAAGCAGTGTTGGGGGTGGGTCTCCCTTCATTGCCGTGTCTCCATCCCTCTCCTGGTTCTCTGTGCGGTCCCTCCATCCTTTGTCGTGCAGGCAGCCTTCAGTCAGCCCTCAGTTCTTCATCAGGAGGATTTGCTCAGCAGGGAGGCACACATTTAATGTGTTGAGCAGGGGGAGGTGAGTTCAGGGTTCTCCTCCGTCGCCATCTTGGGCCTTCCCTCTGTGTTTAATTTTGTATTACTTTTCTCGTCCCTCTGTTTTTTCAACTTTAGACACTCAGGAGCCCTCGGTCTCATCCCCGGCTCCAGCCCTGAGGGTCTGTGACCCTGAGCAAATCACCTCCCTTGCCAAGGTCTCAGTTAACGCACCTGTAACAAGAGGCAGCCCTCTTGAGAACCCCGTGCATTTCCCTGGCACTCGAGTCACAGTTCTGGGGCCGTGTTCACTTTCAACCTCTCATTTTTATTGTACTCTCCGTGGCAACTCGAGTTTGGTAAAGGAGGCAGAGTAGCGGCTGTGACTCTCATTTTGCTTTTAAGGCACCTGAGCTGGTGGAGGGTAGCCATGGCTGACCCACAGTGCAATGCAAGTGTCCACCTCAGATTCCAGGGCCATCCCCCCACCCTGGCTGCTGTCCACGCTGGGCCCCCTGCGGCTGCCCTGAAGCCAGTGCCAGGCAGCCCAACCCCCCCCCGCCCCCACCTGCCCAGTCACCGCTGGACAGAGCAGGGGCCCGGGGACAGGAGGGAATGGCCCCAGATAACCGCTCTTTAGGGACTGAAGGAAGCAGACTGTTCGCTCTGTGCAGGCCCGAACCTGGGGGACGGCATCTGGGTCCTAAATCTCAGCTCGTGTGCCCAGTGCAAGGGATCCTAATTATCATAGATGTTGGCTTCATCATTTCCTGAACCACCAGTGAGTGTGTGAAAGTAGGAGGTGCCAGGAGACAGGGTCGGGTTACTCCACCTGCTCAGAGAGGCAGTTGTGTGCAGCTGTGAGAAGAAATACGCAGAGAAGAACGACCATAATGTACGTAGCCAAAGGGATAAGTGTCACTCAGGTGAGGAGACCCCCAGAAAGGAGGGGATTCTCTGCACCCCGGCTTGGAGATTTATTTTATCACTAATAAAGAATAATGGCTCTGTCGAGGCCCACAGCCTGTGCTGGAGGTGGATGGGGGTGAGCTGAGCTGGAGCGTCGCCTGATCCCTCAGTAGAGTCTCCGTAAAATGAGAGGGGTCTGAAATCACCGTGAGAGCGGAGGGCCCCGGTGTAAATGCAGGTGGCAGGCAGGGTCCCGTCCCAGCCCGGGGAGGCGGCGAAGCGGGCAGGGGGACACAGGGGCAGCAGGTGGTGAGCGGGAGGTGCCCTCCGCGTCTCCACCAGCCCTCTCCTCCTTTGCAGTTGACTTGGAGCAGGTCTGGGAGCTGGATTCCCTGGAGTACCTCGAGGCGCTGGAGTGCGTGACGGAGCGCCTGGAGAGCCGTGTCAACTTCTGCAAGGCCCACCTCATGATGGTCACCTGCTTCGACATCACCTCCCGGCGCCGGTGAGGCGCCGGCCTGGCCTGCCAGCCCCTGGCCCCCCGGGACCCCACAGCCAGCCCCTCGCCTGGCCCTTGGTGCCGGCGGCTGGGACACAGCAGAAGGAGGATGAAGGTTGGTGCAAGTCTGGAGTGAGCGCTGAGCGGGAGGCAGTTTTCTGGTGTTTTCTGTAGGAAAGGTGCGAACACCGCGCGTGTGGGAGGAGGAAACGACGGAAAGCCCGAGGACGTGGAAGCCCCGTGAGACTGAAAAAGCACTTTGAGGAACTTTCAAGAACTTGTTTATACAGGGGTCCTGCTGGCAAGAGACCTCTCTCTTCTCTGGCTTTGTGGGAAGGGGCGAGGGCGCGCACAGGATCGCTGTCGGGAGCGAGACCGAACAGCGGATTCCCCAGAGCGACTGATTAAGTGCCTTGCAAATCTTTATTATCCAAACCTTTCTGTTCATACTTTCTCGTGTCCAGACGGTGCTGGTCCAGACAGAAACAACCACAAAACAAAACAAACCCCATGCGTTTTTTGAAATGTATTTGCAGCTCGTTTTCTCTTGGTGTTTGATCCGATTTCTGACTTGCTGTTTCTACGTAAGTAGTGTTTGTAGATCTGTTCCCTAATCGGTATTGCTTATGAATAAATGTTAACTGTCCTTTACGGTTCTTCCGCTAAGGCCACTTGCACAGAGCATAGGGGCTGCACGGGCACAAGCCAGTGTGTCTCCAGAGAAGGTCGGAACAGCAGGTGACACTCGATGCCACCCCGCAGCAGGGGGCAGGGGCAGCGGGTGGACTCGTGGGCAGGTGCACGTGGGCTTGAGAGAACGGGAGAGGCGACGGGGGCCGCGTTTTGAAGGGAAAAGAAGCCTGTGTGACCCGGGCCTTACGCGCCCTTGGAGAGGGATGTTTGTTGCTGACGACACATCTTCACCTTCCCGATGCGTGTGCTTGTTCCTTTGCCCACAAACCCGGGGTTTTTCATGGCCTTCAAAACATTCTCCGTGGTCGTTTTGATTCCAAAGACTGGATTGAGAGCTTGAACCGACTCAAGAGAGCCATACTTTTTGTTCTCCAGTCTTGCGAGTTTGTTAGAAGCAGGGGATCTTCCCCAGTTGAGAGAATGTACTCAGAGACTCAACAGTATGGGTTCAGAATAACAAAGGAGGTTGGGATCACACCACGGCTCTGTTGTCCAGGGTGCCGCTTCAGTGCAAACGGTCCCCAGTCTCCCATGTGCCGAGGCCTCCATCCCTAGAAAGGACAGGCTCGTCCCCTCGGACCTGGCACCGGAAGGCGGAGAGGTTTCCTGTGGCGAACCACACCCCCCTGGAGAGCCAGGGCCCAGGGCTTTTGTCCAGGTCTTAGGTCCCAGCGACGTAGGACCTAAGCCTCAGATTGAGATGTTCATTCTACCACGACCCCCCCCCCCCTTAGGGACTCTCATACCCACTGTAGTGATGGAACCCCAAGGCACCGAGTGGTCAGCGGATTATCTGAGACCAGCTGTGGAGGAGCAGCAGCCTCCTCTTACCTCCCAGGTCAGGGCCCTCGCCTGCTCATGGTTAAGAGGGCTCAGCCTCTCAGAGAATACTACTCACGTTTGCCCTCAAATGCAGCATAGCATCAGGAGCCTATTTCTAGGCTAGACAGCCCCTGCTTCCCAGCACCTCAGCCCCAGCTGCCCCCCAAGGAAACAGACCTGTGCGCGTCTGTGCCGGCGAAACTCAGCCGAACTCGGTACATAGGAACCGAGGTCTCGTGAGCCCGGCTACCTGACCCTTTACTGGCCAGGACAGGCACAGATGGCGCTAGCGGCTCGAGGGTTTGGAAGTCAGCCCCCTAGACTGGAAGCCAGCCTCATGGATGACAAGTCGAGCTCCGCATTGTCAGAGCCTGCTCCTACACAGAGGGACACGCAGGATACGGTCTCATCGGAGAGCCTGATGGGCAGAAACATGGTGGAAGTGTTCAGGAATGGACCGATCTCCCTAGTTTAACAAGTCTGTCTGTCACGTGGGGAAGCAGGGCCTCCCCACCCCACTCCTCAGCCTTAACCCCAGCCTGTGGGGCAGTGCAAGGCTCTGGCCACGCCTCTGGTCTCACAGCACCTGTACGAACAGACTTGTTCAATGGCAATGTTGTGGAAGCTTCTGGATCTTGGCCAAAGGATGCCCATCTTCTGAGCCTTGAGTTTGCATCCCCTTGGGTTTCTGCTCTGAAACATACTGCTTCATGCAAAGCCTTTAATTGGGGAGTTGTCAAAGGTGAGTATTCTGGTCTTCATTGGAAACAAATCACTTGACGAGCACCCCGCGTACTCAGCATTTTCCCCGGTGCGTCACCCCCAGCTTCCAGGTCACCACACTGCACAGGCTTCCCCAGGCAAGGGGGTGCTGATGCTTTCCCTGGAGTGAGGCCAAGTGGAAACATCTACAGAAACTTAAAATCTCAATTAGTGGAATCTTTCCTCCTACCGAAGCCTGCTTTCGTACACTGGTAGCAACTCCACAAGAGAGCAAAAGCATTGAGTGAAACCAAGAGCTATCTTACTGAGTCCAGTTGGCTTCCCCAAGATGCCACGCCATGGAACGTCTCGCGGGATGTCGTCAGCCAGGCTGAGGACTACAACTTTGTGTGGAGGTTGTCCATTCTGGCTTTTTCTTTTCTTTTTCTTTCATTCTTTTAAACCTACGTAAGCTGCAAACATCTTCATGTACCTAGTATTGATTAACTATGTGAAGACGTCATGAATTTCATGCTGTCACGTGCTGGTTCCTGGTTCTACCTGTGAGTTGACTATAGAGGATGCTGTTCGGGCACAAAAGAAAGCAGGTGTGACCAACTATCCCACTAACTGAAGAATGCCTTGCTGAATGACCAGATAAGTGGTTCCACATTTTGGTCTTGGTGACAGATAACCCAAGAAGGCAAGGAGAATGGCACAGAACTCCCATTATCCACACATAGAAGGACCGGAAATTTCTTATTTGAAATTAACATTTCGATGCATAAAGCCTTAATTCCTCGTCTGAAATCTGCCCTCCACCCTCCAAATAGTTTAGCGTGAGGTGTAGCATTAAGCAGAACAAAACACAGGCAGACAAAGACAAAAGGGAAGTAGTGATATTGTTTCCCGCGGAGTAAATCCATCTTGCTTTTCATGATGCTGCTTTGTGCTGTGACAGAGTGACAGTTGGCTTTATCCCAGGCTTCCGGTCCCCACCTGAGAGCTGCAACCTTTGATCTTCTTGCCCTTGAATTCCTCCCTCCATCACGGAGAAGCTGTCGCTAACTTTCATCTCTTCCAGATTCGAAATCAGAACACCGCGTTCGTTGTTTTATCTTGTGTTGCTATTCTGAACACAGGGAAGTTGGTGCAGATGCGGGGAGGGGGGAGGGTCATACAAGGGACCCTGAGCTGGGGGGTGGGGAAGGGGGAGAAGATGGCAGCCCAGCGCAGGGAACCCTGCAGGCAAGAATCTGGCCAGTTGTCAGAAATTAGTCTTGAGCTTGAAGTCTGTGCTCCTGGAAGATGGCAGTGGCTTCACCGTGGCCACAAATACCATCTGGGACGGTGGTTCCAAAGGTCCGACACATGCATTCGCATCTTGTGCCTGTTCTTGGATTTCTGTTCGTGAAGGGCAAGGGGCCCTTCTTCTCTGGACTTCAGATTCTAAAGCTGATGGTGAATTTGGATTAATCCGTAACCCTTAAGTGTCACCGTATGAAAGCAGTTCACTGACCTGGGCTTCATGGGACCGAGAGCCAGTCTTCCAAAAGCCGACTGACTGGTCACTGCAGACACAGTGGCCAGTCTCATTAGCCAGGGCTGATGTGTAGTTGAGGCACCCCAAAAACTATGCAGTGAATGTTTTAAAGTTCCTTATTCCCAAAAGGATTTCAGGCTGCAAAAGAAATTACTAAAGATGAGTCCATGTCACAATTGAAACCAGAAGAAATCAAGGAGAATATACTCATTTTTCTTTCCTTCTGGAATATTCGTGCACTCTGAGCATATCCTAAAGGATTTCCTCACTTTTAAAGGCAACATCTTTTCAACCCTGAAACCATGTCAAGTAAAAAAGAGGTTGAAAGTCTTGTCACAACTAGTTGATGCTAAATAAACTGCCCGGTCCCGCCGTCCCCGGGGTCTCCCTGCCACTGCCTGGCGTCCCGCGACAGAGGGACGCTCCTCACCACTGCCACATGAGAGACCTGGCTGCACCAAGAAAGCCCAGCACAGCCCACTGTCTGTCCCACATGAAACAAAGCCAGATGCCCAGTTTCACGGACACTGCCAACAAATGGTCTAAAGGGGTTTTGGAGCTGGGGGGTGGGAGGTGGTCAAGAAACAGGTGGTAGAAAAACTATGTTTCTCTGGACTATAATATCTCTTTCCCCCTCCTTCAGCAGATATCCATCAACACTTGTGGGTAAGAACTCACAAATTTGTGTCACTTAGCAATTTTCCCGACAAAAATACATATATATATTTTTAAATTACAAACTGTTCATTTCCAGATAAAAGCCCAATTCCAACCCAGGAGAAGCCTGTGTAGCTCAAGCCCTTCTTGTCAAAAAAGTTTTTTGTCCATTCTTAGAAGCTAGTTGATTCATTCCTGAACAAACACATTCTGCTTTTGGGTGGCCCTCCTCAGAACCGGAAATGATGTCATAATGTCGGACAGAATGGCACTCGAGGTGGTAGAGAGCCTTCAGTGCACCCAGTGAACACTCTCCAGACGGACTTGTGCCCGTGCGTGGAGGGGTGAGTGCTCCAATACAGGCACTCACACGTCTGCTTCACGCAGACACAGCTAAGAAGGCTCATGCCTTCATTCCCCCCACGACCAACCAACAGCCCACGGTCATGCTCAACCTAGGAGGAAGTTTAATTTCTTTGCAAACTCAGGATATTGTTTTATAGCATCACTTGTGTTTTATCCTTTACTTATGCATCACACTTGGAAACGCTATCCAAGTGCTATGCATTAAAGTGTAAGTCGGGGGCATTGGCTGTTCTTTCCCCGCCCTCTAGTGAGGTCCGCTGATGGAGACACGGGCCCCGGGGAGGAAAGATAGATAAATCTGGAGAGCAGGGATTAGGGTCCAATCCTCAAAGTACAGGGCTAAGTTCAAAATCTAAGCTGTTTCTATAGCGAATAGCTGAGGGGGGGAAGGTCCCTTCAGTTTGAATTTGATGATAATGGGCTTGGAAATTGGCCTCCACAAGCCTGGACGGAATACCTGAGAATTCTGAGGAAAGTGTGGACGGTAGTAGGTTGACGCCGTCCCCAGAGAGCCCCACCTACCCGTCAGGCGCTACGGAAGGGGGTTTGGGAAAGCGACCAGATCTCCTTCCCCCGGATGTGGATAGTACCTGTTTTTCCTGGAGAAACCAAAGCACTTTACTGAGTCTTACAGCCCGTAATACTTAAGGCATCTTGTCCCCTCCCTGGGTCCCTGAGAGGCAGGGAGAGGCTGGGGTCAGTAGTCTCATTTGAGAGGCAGCTATACCTAGGAGAAAAGCCGTGAGCCAGGAGTGAGGAAGCCGGGGGCCAGGCCCCATTCCCTCCCTCGCTATGCAACCTTGGGCCAGTGGCTCCACTTGGCCGGGCCTCGGGCTCCCCAGCGGGGGATCGGGGGTCACCATAGCTGCCCTTCTGGGATAGTGTGGAGAGAAAATGGTATCATCGATGGGAAGTGCTTTGAAGACATTCAAGCTCTGTGTTAGGAGCTGGGGATAATCATTTATACATGAGGAAACTGAAGTCAAGAGTCCGTGAGCGGCCCAAGTCCACAGAGTAGTTTTATAGCGGGACGTGACTTGAGTCCGGCATCTTGGGCTCTTCCTGTGAGGTGTGTGAATACGTGAACGTCCGTCCTGCCTCCGTGCTGGCGCTCCTGCGTGCACGGGGTGTAGATGGGGGCATGTGTACAGAAGGGATGTGACGCGATGGAACAGCATAGGACCGAAAACCGGAGTTCTGAGTCCAGTTTTGTCGAAAGTCCTATGGCCTCGGCCACACTCCCTAACTCCGTTTTCTAATCTGTAACACGAGGACATTGTGCTAAACGATTGTCGTGGTTCCTGCCGCTCTCATCATGTATGTATGTATATAGAGATATGCTTATCTGTAGAAATGGGCCGGTTTGGAAATTGGAGACAAGGCCTGCCAAGTCATTTATTGTATCAGAAACAGCCAGTTCTCGGACGCGTCCACCAAATCTTGTTTCCAAATTCGATGGTAGTATTTAACGTCGTCGTTTTAAATTCACTGTTTGGATAAAAGATTGGTGCCGTTTGAAAAAATCAAGTTCTTCAGCTTACGAGTGTTTGCCGTTAAAACTTTTTAATAAAGGTCACTTGTTAAAGTCTGAAATTCACCGATTCTGTACTTGGGCAGGTCCCAGCAACCTATTTGCAGACAGGCTGGGTTTTGTGTATGGGCCCTCACGTAGCTATATACAAGTTAGCTGCTGGCTTGATCGTGATGAATATGAACAGTTTACCCGGAGAACAGTCTGGAAAAGGAGGTTCTAGTTCTCAAAAACTGATGACATGAATCCATGAAGCTGTGTGCCATTTGCAATGTGAAGATAGTGTTTGCCGGCTATGATCTCGGACCTTTTGTGGCATATGAGGTGTAAAATGTTGTCAAAAAAAGAATCTGGTGTTTAAAAAGAATCAAACTATAGTGGCATTAAATGTTCACTTCTCTTCTACTCAGAGTCCTGGATGCCTCTCTATCCAATGTATCCTGTTGAGAGGGGAAAACAGTTCAGGGTCTGGGATGTGGGTTCTGCACACTAGAGCAACCCCTTGGCTGGGGGTTTTCTCCCGGTCCCCTAGGGAGCTCCCGGGATGGGGCCTGCCTTATTCCGCTGTGGGGCTGGCCTCCAAGTTCAGATGCTCGGCCGGGGCCAGGTGCACGTGGGGGCTGAGTCACAGAGCTCCCCCCCACCCCCTCACTGTTCGGCCTCCCTGAGGGTCAGCCGCCGGGTTGGGGTCACACGTGTGAGTGTGGAGAGGCGTGGTCTTGATGTGGTATTTTCGTTGGCACGGTGCCTCTCCGCGGCCCGGTGTCGGAGGCTTGCACAGGGCAGAGATGCTCTCAGTCCGGCCTGGGCTGGACACACAACCCCTTGTCACAACCGTGCTGGTGTGAGCTGCAACCGGGTGCACTCAGGTAAGAAAGCAAAACGAGATCAGAGCCTAAGAAAAGGTCTCCGAGAGTACCCCTCCCCGGCAAGGACAGTCTCGTCCCGTCCCGACCCCTGAGGAGCAGCGAGGCACTTGCCAAGATGTTGGTACCACATCCGTGCACACATCCGCGTGCTCCTCCCCCCTCCCGCGAGAGAGGGCAGCCGGCCGCTCAGAGCAAACACACGCGGCCCTGCTCTGACTCCGGGTCTCCTACCCGGCAGTGTGGGCCTGGCACCCCCACCTCCCAGGCTCCCCGCCGTTCTCCCCGAATCACACACCAGACCTTCCTGGGCCCCCCTTGGGCCACTCCAGGCAGAAGCCATAAGTTCTTGAGAAGCTGTAAGCCATAAGCCATAAGGGTTTTCTAGAAATGATGCCTTCAATAGAAGGACAGTGGAGGTGTTGCCTGACCCTGAGCACCGCCCCACCCCTCCCCGAGAGAAGAGAGCATCCGGAACTGGTTCCAACCCCCTCACTCCTAACTTTGGGAAGAAATGGTCCAAATGTATGATCTTACTGTATTTGTCTCTAAAACCATTAAACTCTCAAAATTGTTCCTAGTGTTACTCTTATTCTTTTTCCCTCTTGATCCTGCGTTTTCATCTCAGAACATGAACACTCTGTCCACCATGGCACCCTCTTCCAGATGCCCCTGGACACTGGAAGGCCATAGAAATGGAGCAAGGCAACACCATTTATGGCAATAGGAGATTGGGCCGTCCTTGCACCTGCATGGAGAACAGTGTCTCTGTGGCTGACGCTTCCACTTGCTCTTCCAGGTGAAGGCTTAGTTTCTAGAAAACTCTTAGATAGAGCACTTGGAGTGTAAATGCTTTGGCCTGTCAGCAGCTGGTGTGTTCCCAGCACCCATGGGAGCCTCTCGTTCTTCTATATCTTCATCTAGAACAGAGTCTGGGATGTAGTGGGTACTCAAGCAATATCAATTGGATGGATGGATGGATGGAAGGAAGGAAAGGGAAGGAAGGATGGATGGAAGGTTGGATGGATGGCTAAATGGGTGGATGGATGGATAAATGGGTGGGTGGATGGTTGGATGAATGGATGGATGGATGGACGGGTGGGCAGATGGATGGATGGATGACTTTTGGGAGAAGAAGGCAGAACAGAAAACACCTGGGCAGAAGTCTGCTGAGATTTCCAACACCCTTAACAAAAGGACCCGAGGTCTGCATTTGCAAATGCCCAGTTGGGATTAAGTCCCCAATTCACGGTGCAGTAGAAGCACCAGGCCCAACACTGGGTCAAACCCATGCCCTTGGTTCAATACGTACATAGCCTTGACCTCCCAACCACTTACCAGCCTTGGCTTCTGGCCTCCTGAAGCCTTTCTCTCCAAGACTGCTCAAGCACTTGGATCCCTGCTGAACATTCATAAAGCAATCACTGAACAAACCCTTATTGGGCACTTGCTCTGTCCCTGCTTTGGCACTGCTGGCTGCTGATGAATTAAACACACTCCGGGCTTCAAGAACTCGGTTGGTTAAGCTGGCAAGATTGGCTGGCAAACGGAAACCCATTACAAACAGACAGTCCCCCTCAATGCAGGGTGAAGGCCCCCACCAACCCCAACACATACCCACTTTCCTCTGTTAGGCCCTTAGCCAGGCCTCACATGCAGAAGAATCTTAGGCCCTGGGGTTGGGAGGGCAAGGAGAGGGGGAGTGAGGGCGAGGGAACGAGTGCAGGTCAGCTGCAGGTCAATGCATCTCTGCTCTGGAAGTTCTCTCTCCATGGAGCCCCCAGGCAGGCCCCCGGCCCTGGGGCCCTCTGCTGGGACAGAGGAGAGCCCCCAGGCTGAGTGTGCCCCGTGCCTTCCCCAACACCCCCCGCCCCCAACCAGATCTCCCAGCCACTGCTTGGGAGCCTCCCCCTGTGTTTGCCAAGAGTTCAAGAAGGATGTAGAAGGCGGAAGGGCTTAGAGGATGAGGCATAGCTGTCCCCCAGGGCCACCAGGCTTCTCCAGCAGGGGAGGTGACCCGGAGGCCACCCTAAGAAACTGCTTCGGTGCTCAGCGTCTACCTGCACGCTGGGTAAACACTGTGCTGTTGGGTTTTCATTCCCAAATTATCGAGGTGCCCTCCGTCAGCCCATCCTTTGTGCCTCCTTCCCTCCCCGGAGGTCTTGGCTCCAGAGGTGTGCGTATACCTTGCGTGTTCTCAGAAGAAAAACTCAAAGTAAAGGCCACAGAAATCCACGAAGCAGCAGGGCCCCCGAGAGGAAGGCCTTTCGCTCTTTAACTGGACTTTTGAAAAGCTGGTAATAGAAAATAAAAATGGCCTTTAATCTCACTCCAGAGAGAATCGCTGTCATTATTTTATAAACACACACAGACACCAACCCTTTCAGAATCCGCTCTCTTCCCCCCTTAACAATCCTACCACGCACATTTACTCCCGGTCAGTTCATGTGCTCCTACAATTGGCTTTTAAAAGCTGCAGAATATTCCATTGGGTAGACAGACCATCACTTCGGTACAATTCCCTGCTGTTAGACCTTAAAATTGTTTCTACTTTTTAGCTATAATAAATTACACTATAACAAACAAGTTGAACAGAAATCTCTTCTCCACTCTCTGACAAGTCCCTTAGGATAAACTCCTAGAAGAGAAATAGCTGTACCAAGAGGGATAAAACAGCATAAAGCATTTTATACACTGAGAGCGGCGTGTTTTGAATTGTCCACCCTGAGCAATGCTTGGAAGCTGTGATGGGCGATGGTCCCATCACAGTCACCTCTTCCTCTCTGAAAACTTCCACTTCCCTGATTCTGCTATGTGTTCACTCCACAGGTATGTGCCAAGGTTCCAAAGTGGTTCCAAGTTCTCGGTATACATGTACAGAATGTGTGTGTCTGTCCCCAAACAACAGGCTTGTGGAGGTGTAGGGCAGGCAAAATGTTACCTCTGTCCAACTAGGGTCATGGCTGAGCCTGGGAATTTAATTGACATGAGACGGATAAACGGGGTAAAAGCATATACACTTCAGTATAAGTTTGACATGACACTGAGCTTTCGTACAGAAATGAAAACCCAAAGGAGTGGCAAAATCAAAATGCTTTTTTGTTTTAAATAGTTTATTTATTGAGAGAGAGAGAGAGAGAGAGAGAGAGACAGAGAGAGACAGAAACAGACAGAATCCCAAGCAGACTCCGCACTGTCAGTGCAGAGCCCGGACTCACGGACCACGAGATCATGACCTGAGCCGAAATCAAGAGTCAGACGCTCAACCGTCTGAGCCATGCAGGCGCCCCTCGAAATGCTTTTCTGCTAGATTGAACCAAGAGAGGCAGTTGTGGAAACAAATACATGGAGAGACTGAGGAAGAGGAGTTATTTTTCTCAGATCTGCTTGCTGGTTCCTCTCAGCCTCCACTCCCCCTGCCCTCACTTGATGATGAGAGTTCTTTTCTCTGGGTTCTGGAAGGGCATCTTTCACATGGGAGACTCACCTCCTGTTTTCAGGAAGAAAAGGAGAGATGAGAGCACGCTTCTTGCATTTGCTGTTTTTCAAGCACAGAATTTTCAAGCTCAAAATAGTCCTTACAGTCTGGTGGCATGTTGGGGGCGGGGCAGCTCTTCCCAGGGCAGAAAGAAGCCCTTCCTGCGGCCCCTGGTGTCTAAGCACGGGGCCGGCACAAAATAAGTGTTATGATACAGAGGGTTTGGGTAATCACTCTCAGAAAGGGAGTTTTAGGTGCATAAAAAATATGCTTGTTCTGGGAAAGCTTCCCTGAGGATTCTGACATGCGTCTCAACTCCCGGCCAAGGAGTCGGGAAGCCTGGGTGCTGATTGGAGAACTGCATCTGGCCCTTGACTTTGAGGGAGATGCCGAGGGTAGGAGCCGCATCTGTCTGCCCAGGGCCCCTGGGCTTGTGCGGAGGTTGAACAAACCCACCGTGCGAAGGATGTCAGATTCTGCAAAGTGCTCAGCGGATAGGAGGTAGCAGACCGACACATGTTGGTCCCTCCACAGACCACATGCTGCCGGACGCCGTGGGCCACTTCTCTCATTCAGCGCTTGTCCGTTCATTACAAACGTCCGTGGCCCCATCTGTCAGAGGTAGACAGGGCTGTATGGTCCCCTCTCCCTAAACCTCACTCCCAGGGGTATGGTTAAGGAAGACACCACAGGTGGGTCGCTGCCACATGTCTGTGGTTGTGAGTCAAGGAGCCCACAGTGGCACCGCCGACCTTGCCCTTGGGCACCCTGAGGACACCCTAGCAGGAAAGGCTCACGCAGGCTAGTCCTGGTGGCCGGGGTGGCCAGTCCTTCATCCGGCGGAGGGCACATGCGATTGCGTGCAGTGCTAGACCCAGAGCCTCGCTCGGGAGGGGACATGCTGGGTCCCACACCCTCACCCAAGCGAGGAGGGTGGAGCGCGTAGTTTTCGGGGCCGCCACGGATCTTCAGTGCCTCCTAGTTTACCAAAAAATATATAGTTTCTAAGACGTTAATTCACAAGCCTCCTGGTTCGATTTCGGTAATGAGATTGAACGCGCTTATGGAAGGGACGCCTGGAGGGTGATTCCGGGTCAGAGTCCTTCACAGGCTAACTGAGCAGGCCCCGCCGCAGGCTCCACACGGTCACTCCGAAGCCACCACCTACCGACTCGTGACGCGAACGTTAGCGTGCACACACACACACGCACGCACGCACACACGCACGCGCACACACGCAAGCACACTCATGCCCCCGGGCGCACGCGCACACGCACAGACACGCGCACGCACGCGCACACCACCGCCGCGCTGACTGAGCCGAGAGGACGTCCGTCCGTCCGTCCACGTAACGCCGCAGGCCTCGCTCTGCAGCTGCCGCGGGGCAGCGTCCCCGGACCACGCGGCACACGCTGTCCGGGGCGTAAGGCGGAGCAGCTGGGGGTCGCCGTCCTTCCCACCCCGCGGCCACCACGTCCCCCTCCCCCTCGCACCAGGGCTGAGCAGGTAATAGCCTCTGCCTGATACGGTTCCTCTGAGCAGTAGAGACCTAGCTCTAGCCCACGCCGGGTGCGCGCACAGGCCCGTGGGGACCGGCAGGGACCCCCGGGAGCGCACATCCCTCGTGGGGGCGGCTGCACGGCCCTGTCCCCTCCCGGCCGCCGGTGGGCGGCGCCGGGCGTCCCGGCGTCCACCCCGGGCACGAGGCGGCGCAGAGCCGGGCTAACGGGCCGGGACGTACACCCCGAGAGGTGTTGGCTCAGTGCTCCCGGGGGCTGCTCACAGCCGGGGTCCGCCCTCCCCCAGGGGCGCCCCCCTCACGCGGCACCCCTTCCTCTGCGCACAAGTGTCTGGGGAGCCGGGGATGGAGGCTATTTCTTCACCAAGGCCCCCTTCTCCCAACCCACCAGCAGCGCGTGACTTCGGGTAGGAACACCTGGGCAAGCCGCCCTCTCCCGTCTGCCCGCGGCTGTGTTCTTCTACCAGGACAACTGACGGAGAACCTTCCAGCTCGGGGTCCCCGGGGGTTGGGAAGCCCCTCCCTGTCCCACCACCCAGGCAAGTCCTAAGTCACTCAGGCACAAACCAGACAAGGGACTTGCTCCAGGAGCTGCAGCTTCCTGAGCCGGCTCAGGCTGCACCCCCAGACACACACACACACACACACACACACACACACACACGGCTCGTTATTTAAGCCTGGTCAGCCCCCTCCATATCCCGCGTGACCCAGTTGATGTGTCGGGGACCCGCATCCTCTTTCCATATGTGCGCACATCCTATTGCCTCTGTTTCTCTGGAGGGCCCTGCCTGACACGGCCTACCTCCCGCTGTGACCGCGGGTCTCCTCTTCCTCTAATAAGAGCCCCCTTGGGGAGCACGCAGCAAGAAAAAAAGAAAATCCCTCATTAGGACCGTCCCCAAGAGCGGTGAGTGCATGGAACCTAATTAGCGCACCTGAATTATTCCTTCCTGGTTGCAAAGGAAGGAATCTCTAAGGTCCTTATTAAAACCTACGAAACATCTAAAGAATGGTAAATCGAGAATTCTTGGGTCTGTTTTGCATTGACAGGAGCGTAAGTAGGTCCTGAGGGCATCTGAACCCCAAGCAGGTCAGCTCAGCACGACTTCAGCCGACGTATCCCCTCCAAGGGAAGACGCAGTGAGTACAAACTCCTGTTTATAGAGCGCTGCATACTATACTAAGTGCTTTCGTATTTATTACTGCCTTTGATCTTCAGCACCACCTCCACTGAGGTAAGGATTAGCTCACACCTTTGGACAAGGACGAGTCAGAAAGTGAGGGGAAAGGCGTTTGAAAAACACAGGAAGGCCTTGGCTGTTAGTTCACGCGTGCGTTCACCGTGCAGATATTTACTGCTCGCCACAATGTGTCAGCTCTGCTAGAGGTTGGGGAGACAGCAGTGAATGGGGCAGACGTGGTCCAAACCCGTGCAAACATTTCTTCAGTGCTTGCCCTGGCAAGGCACCATTGCCAAAGTCCAAGGGCGTGTCGAGCCCAGTTTAATGGAAGGCTCTCCGATTGTGAAAGGCACCCTCCTGTGAGCTCCCTTGCCACCTCAAACTCACACCCTTCAGCCTCTTTTCTCATGTCTCTCCCCTCTCGCCTGAGAGCTCCCCGAGGGAAGGATCATTCTCCACCCAGCCAGCAAGGCACCTGGCCCTCAGTTCTTAGGACAGATTTGTCCAGCGCTGACCTACCATGAGCCAAGCACGATGTCAGAGGCTGCGGGTACAAAGAGAGACGAAACCTAGGTCGCGTTCTCCAGAGACGTAGAGTCTGGTGGGGAGACAGATAAATAAGTGGCAGTTATTTCGATGTGATTAGTTTTCAGAGGAATGATAGATGATCCAACAGCACGGGGAAGAAAATGCTTGGCAAGGTCAGGAAGAATGAGCAGAAAGGAGCACGTCAACAACTTACTGTCAAATGGTTCAGGATTTAAAAAAAAAAAAGTTTTTCTGGCTCGTACTTGCAACTTTTCTGGGATTTTTCAGTTTTTTGGGTTTTTTTAATCTCAGTAGAAATAACACTTAAGAAAGAATGCAGGTTTGCTCGGCCTGCGGTAACAGAACACCACAGCCTGGGGGGCGGAAACCACAGAAATGGATTTTCTCTCAGTGCTGGGGGCTGGAGGTCTAATCAGGGTCCTGCTGGGCTGGTTTCCTTGGGGACCTCTTTCCTTGGCCTGCAGATGGCCAAACTGTATGTCCAAACTTCCTCTTCTTTTTTTAAAATTTTTTTTTCAACGTTTTTTTATTTATTTTTGGGACAGAGAGAGACAGAGCATGAACGGGGGAGGGGCAGAGAGAGAGGGAGACACAGAATCGGAAACAGGCTCCAGGCTCCGAGCCATCAGCCCAGAGCCTGACGCGGGGCTCGAACTCACGGACCGCGAGATCATGACCTGGCTGAAGTCGGACGCTTAACCGACTGCGCCACCCAGGCACCCCGAAACTTCCTCTTCTTCTAAGGACACCAGTCAGATTGGATTAGGGCCCACCCTACTCACCTCATTCAGCTTAATTGCCTCTGTAAATGCCCTCTGTCCACATACAGTTACATTCTGAGCTATTAGGGTTTTTAGGAGTTCACACATTAACTTGCAGGGAGACAGAATTCAGTCTGTTACAGTTAATTTCTTCACTTTCCCACATCCTCTCTTTCGAGAGTTACATATGTGCTATTTTCTGGGAAATGCCACTGGAGAGTCTCTCGAAGGTCTGTCTTGTCTTCAGCACCCAGGAGACGGGTACTCGGTAACTGAAAAAGCCCCCTTTATCACATATTACTGTTTTGTATGCTCGCTGTGTCCTCACTGCTGGACAGTAAGTCCTGAGAGGATACAACAGTGTCTGGTTCCCCCAGGATCTAGCACAACACCTTGCAAAAGATAGATATCCAATATATTTACAGTGTGTGAATGAGTTCATTAGTCACATGACAAGGACTCTGAGGTCTTTAAGAAAACTGAGAAAGCAGAGAGCTAGAAAATACTTAATCTTTCGTATTAATTAGAAATGCGTACGCTACACATAGGACGTAGAAACCCAGAGTGAAGTCCCAGAGTACAGTTTCGTGTGTACTTGAGATGTACCGAGTCAGTGTTCCCTGAAACCTCATAAGAATTCAGAAATAGTCCGGTATTCAGGGTATGAAAAAGCTACCTTGGATCCCAGGGTGGTGTTGCTTACTAGGGCACAATTTTCTTTCTAATTCTTGTTTTTCCTTCACACTCACGATCGTAAGTGGATGTGCGTCTGCATGAACATCAGCCTTGATATCTGGTTTCTGGAGTAGATTCTTAAAAGAGAGGAAACCTACCTGCTTTCCGAGCATCTTCCAAACCTTAGCACGTTGCTCTGCACAGGTGCATGAGGATCCTGAAATCGCTCAGAAATTAAAGTATTCTGTGGGTGATGCTTATTACTTTTATGGGTTTTGCTTAATAATTACCCAGTCAGACTTCCTCCCTCTCTGTTATGCTAGAAGCACTGGTTTCTCATTTCTAAGAAGTAAAATGCCCACAGGAGAAAGAGAACAATCAGAGTGTTTGATCCTTTTTTTTTTTTTAAAGAATAAAAGAAAGAAAAAGGAATTCCAATTCACTCAGAGTGGGTCATGCTTCTTCACTTAGCTACAGGGAAATCCCAACTCATGCAAAAATAATTCTGTCTTCACTATTCCATAATCCAAGGGTGTCTACAGTAATTTCGCCACTCCTTTTATGAAAGGAGATCAGTGTATGTGTCTTGATAATACATTCTTCTCGGTCTTACCATAGTGTCGCGTTAGTAACTGCATTCGATTGTGGCATGACCCGGCTCAGGCCCCTGCTGTGCTCTTACAGACCATTATTAATGCGGACCCCTTCCAGGGCTGTAATTTGGGATTCAATTTGCCATAAAATTGTCCTAAGTGTCACCTTAGTAATCGGAGATCATGTGACCCATGAAACACATTGAACGGAGAGATGGCATCTCTTAGAAATTAATGTTAAATTGTCCCCAGTCGTAAAAAGGCACTAGCCATTACATCCCAAGTAAATTTCGCTGTGCTTTAGAGATAGCGGGGGGTAGATGCTCTACCCACACTCCTGAACTGGGCCTCCGAGGCCTCAGAGTGGACCTGCCTCAGCAAATATCCCAAGGCTTAGCACACAGACAGGTCGATCCAGTAACCCCTCTGGTTGATTTTGATGATTTTGATGGTACTTTTGATGGTATTTGCACACATTTCTCCTCTTTTTAACCAAAAGTCCTTATGTGGTCTAGCAAAGGAGTTTTAATCTAATTCCAGATAGAAAAGGCAGTTTAGATGTTAAGTCTGGCCAAACAGAAGGCAGTTGGGCTAATCACTAGGGAATTGCAAGTCAAACCACAATGAGATACCACTTCTCACCCATTGGGACAGTTACTATTAACAAGCAAAACAAAATCAAGCAGAAAATAGCAAGTTCGTCAAGGATGTGGCACCTGCCATGGAAAACAGTATGGCAGCTCCTCAAAACCTTAAATGTAGGATTACCGTGTGATCCAGTAATTCTACTCCTGGGTGTGTGTGCGCAAAAGAATTGGAGGCAGAAACTTGACCGGATATTTGAACGCCAGTGTTCATAACAACATTATTCACAAGAGCCCAAACATGGCAACAGCCCAAATCTCCAGTGATGGGTGAATGGGTAAACAAAATGCAGCATATGTGGTACACACACTGGAATATTATTCAGCCTTAAAAAGGAATGAAATGCTGACACTTGCTACAGCATGGAGGAAACCTAAGGACATTACAAGTTAAATACGCCATACACAGGGGTGCTGGGTGGCTCAGTCGGTTAAGCTTCTGACTCTTGATTTCGGAGCAGGCCATGGGATCAAGTCCTGTATCGGGCTCTACGCCGAGCGTGGAGCCTGCTTGGGATTCTGTCTCGCCCTGCCTCTCTGCCCCTCCCCTGCTTGCACACACTGTCTCTCTCTCAAAATAAATAAATAAGCATTTAAAAAAATAAAAATAAATAAGCCACGCACAAAAGAACAAATCCTGGATGATTCTGCTCATATGAAGTACCTAGAGTAATCAGATTCATGGGCACAGAGTAAAATGGTGGTTTCCGGGGCCTGAAAGGAGACAGGAATGGAGGGTTGTTGTTTAATGGGCAGAGAGTTTCAGATTTATCAATAAGATGCAAGAGTCCTGGAGATGGGTCGCACAGCAACGTTGAATGTATGCAGTGCCATGGAACCGCACATTTAAAAATGGTTAAAAGGGGGGCGCCTGGGTGGCTCGTTGGTTGAGCGGCCGACTTCGGCTCAGGTCACGATCTCGCGGTCCGTGAGTTCGAGCCCCGCATCAGGCTCTGTGCTGACAGCTCGGAGCCTGGAGCCTGTTTCTGATTCTGTGTCTCCCTCTCTCTGCCCCTCCCCCGTTCATGCTCTGTCACTCTCTGTCTCAAAAATAAATAAATGTTAAAAAAAAAAAAAAGTGGTTAAAAGGCTATGGGGCGCCTGAGTGGCTCAGTCAGTTGAGCATCCGACTTCGGCTCAGGTCAGAATCTCATGGTTTGTGAGTTCAAGCCCCGCATCAGGCTCTGTGCTGACAGCTCAGAGCCTGGAGCCTGCTTCGGATTCTGTGTCTCCTTCTCTCTGCCCCTCCCCCACTTGTGCGCTCGCGCTCTCTCTCTCTCTCTCTCTGTCTCTCAAAAATAAATAAATGTAAAAAATATTTTTTTGTAAATTTAAAAAATGGTTAAAATGCTTAACTGTATGTTTTATCACAATTTCTTTTTTGGACATAACCCAAAATGTGTGCAATCTGGGAATGTGCTAGAAAAATCTAGGCATCGGGGCGGCTCTCTTGTAACTGCGGTAGGTAAGACAGGTCAAGCCCCAGACACCCCGGGATATGTAGGCAGAGCCATGGAGACGGAGAAAAGGGAGGTGTCTGCCTCTGTCCCTGCAGGTGGGCGCAGCTCACTGTCAGCCCCCCGGCTCTGCCTGCAGGGCGGCCAGCACCACACCTTTGTCTAGCACGCCTGCTCTTCCGGAATTTTCAGAAAAATCCACTACTTTGCAGCCTTATTTTACAGCGTGTATTTTTTGTTCCTTCTTTCCTGGTGACTCTCTTGATTCTGAATTTGGGCGGGCAGAGTGAGGTGGCCTGAACAGGGGCCCTTCAATACATTGCATATACCCTTCTATACCCTCACATATGTCTTCCCCCATCTCTCACCCCCAGTTACAAGGCACATGCTCCAACATTCCTTTATGTTCTGTAGCAGAGATCAGAGTCCATATAAACTGACGGTAATAGGACGTACGGGCCGCTGCACACAAGGCACTCTTTGATGATTCTACTATAAAAAAAATTCCCATGATTTATCTGGTCACCTGGAGGGACCGGACACAGTATGATCATGATGCTCTTAATAAACGCGAGAGTACTTTTAGAAGCAAAATCTTCCTGACATAAGATTAATATTCTTTATCACATTATTGAAGGCATGCTATATTTGGGCATTATCTGTCTCCATTATGCCTACCTCAAAAAAGGCTATGAGAAACCAAAAAGATGAATGGCACTTTTGACAGCTTCTTGGGACTATGGGGCAAAAATTAGAGTCCAGGGCTCGGTAACAAGGGCCTGATAATCCCTTCTACTTAGGTTTTAGACAACAAAGGGTTATACCCTAGGAGGGAGGCTGAATTGGGGTAGACTGAAACAGCTTCACATCATCTCAGTTCTTGAAATTGCACTAAGGTAATCCAAGATTGCTAGTTTGCCTAGCCAAAGTAACGTTTTCCCACATATTAATTATTTCTGTAACTTTATATACAATGAGGATATGCAGTATTATATACTTAAGTAAAAAGAAGACGATCAGGCATACAAAGATAAAAACAACACAAAGGAAAACCAAAAGAAACTACAGATACTTCAAACAGTTACATAGAGGCCCAGATAATGGCATGATACAGATTTTCAAATAGGTAAGCTTAATATATTCAATAAGAAGAAAGACAAAATTGAGAATTTGTTGTAGAACCTGGCTATTAGAAAAACAAACCTTTATAAGTAAAAAAACAAAGTATGTGAAATTTAGAACTATTAAAAAATAAACCTTTATGAGTAAAAAACAAAATAGTTGAAATTTAGAACTAAGTGGTTAGGTCTAACGGCAAATTAGACTCGGCTGAAAACAGAATTAATAAACTGGATGAAAATTCAGAAGAAAATATCCAGTATGAAGCGAGAGTCAAAAAAAAAAGGACAATAGAAGAGAGGGTGGGAGACAAGGGGGCACAGAGAAAGGACTAACACATATGGAATTGGAGTCTCTGAAGAGGCAATGAATGGGTCAGAAGCAATATTCAAATAGATATTTGCTGAGAATTTTCCATAACAGTGAATGACCTCAAGCCACCACTGGTTCAAGGAGAGCTACAAAGTCCAATCAGGATAAATGGAAGGAAATCCCAAATTGGACACATCAGAGTAAACCTGCGGAAGGAGGAGAAGAAAACAAGCTACATGGAGAAGTAAAGCCAATTATCGTCATAGGAGCAGTAATAGAACAATATGTGACTTCTCCACAGAAACTGTAGCAGTCGAAGGCAATAGAAAGAAATCCTCAAAGTGCTGAAAGACCGCATCTGCCCATCTAGAATTCCAGTGAAAATATACTTCAAATTTGAAGGGGGAACTGAAGCCATTTTCAGACACATGACGCCTGAGAGAATTCAGCAACAGATCCTCCATTAAGAAAAGACCAAGTGGCATTCTTTAGGCAGAAGGAAAGTGACCTCAGACAGAAGTTCAGAAATGCAGAGAGAAACAAGCAACAAAAAGGTAAATGTGTCGGCAAATCTAAATGAACATCGATTCTGTAAAACAATCTCATGGGATTTAAACTGTGTATGATATGATACAAATACACAGCAAAGCTAGCATGCAAATCAGGAGAGACAGAATGAAGTTAAGAAATGCTAAGAGGGGTGCCTGGGTGGCTGATTCTTGGTTAAGTGTCTGACTTCGGCTAAGGTCATGATCTCAGGGTTTGAGTTTGAGCCCTGCTTTGGGGCTCCATGCTGACAGGGAGGAGCCTGCTTGGGATTCTCTCTCTCTGTCTCTGTCTCTGTCTCTGTCTCTCTCTGTCTCTTCCCCTCCCTCTCTCCCTCTCTCCGTCTCTTCCTCTCTCCCTCTCTCCCTCTCTCCCTCCTTGCCCCACCCCCCACTCATGTGCATGCTCGTTCTCTCTCTCTCTCTCTCTCAAAATAAATTATAAAAAATACTAAGAGTTTTGCATTGTCTAGGAGGAGCGTGAAAGTACATGAAATGTTAGATTTTGATGTCAAAGATGCATGTTGAAATTTTGCAGTCACCACTAAAAACAGTACGAGAGTGTCATCTCCAGCTGATAGAATAAAAAATGTAAAAAGACTAAAAGAAGACATGAAAGGATTATAGATCAGTTGATATAAATGGTAAGCAATAACAAAAAGGTAAATTTAAACCCAAATAAATGAGTAATCATAATATTAAACTGCTTCAATTAAAAAAACAAAGTTTGTAAGCCTAGATATTTTAAAAACAATAAACCACGCATGCTAAAAGAGACCTATCTAAATGATAAAAATACAAAAAGTTTGAGATTAAAAAGCTGGAAAAAGTTGACCTTCATTAGGTAAAGTTATCAAAGTGGTTGTATAAATTTTACTCCCTTGTATGGGTGTTTTAGTCCCTTCACATCCTGCCAACACTTGTACTATCAGATTTTTTTTAATGTTTATTTATATTTGAGAGAGAGAGAGAGACAGAGCACGAGCAAGGGAGGGACAGAGTGAGAGGGAGACACAGAATCTGAAGCAGGCTCCAGGCTCTGAGCTGCCAGCACAGAGCCTGATGCTGGCTTGAACCCACGAACTGTGAGATCTTGACCTGAGCCGAAATCAAGACTTGGACACTCAACTGACTGAGCCACCCAGGCATCCCTGTACTGTCAGATTTCTAAAAACCTATCCAGTCTGACAAGTGTGTTGTGGTTTAAATTTCCATGTCTAGGGGCTCCTGGGTAGCTCAGTCAGTTCAGTGTCCGACTCTTGATCTCAGCGCAGGTCATGATCTCCCGGTTCGTGAGATCAAGCCCCACATTGGGCACTGTGCTGGGTGTGGAGCCTGCTTGGGATTCATTCTCTCTCTCTCTCTCTCTCTCTCTCTCTCTCTCTCTCCCCCTCCCTCCCTCCCTCCCTCCCTCCCTCCCTCTCCCTCTCTCTCCCTCTCTCTCCCTCCCTCTCCCTCTCTCTCCCTCCCTCTCCCTCCCTCTCCCTCCCTCCCTCTCCCTCCCTCTCCCTCCCTCCCTCTCCCTCCCTCTCCCTCCCTCCCTCTCCCTCCCTCTCCCTCCCTCCCTCTCCCTCCCTCTCCCTCCCTCTCTCTCCCTCTCTCTCCCTCTCTCTGCCCCTCCTCCTCTCTTGTTCTCTCTCAAAATGAATAGATTTTAAAAACCATTAAATTTACATGTCTAATTAGTAATATAGTTCAGCACAAGATGATGTGCTTTCACTGGCCATTTAGATTTCTTTCTTGCCTCTTTTTGTGTAGGTTTTCTGCCATTTGAGTTACTTGCCTTTCTTCATTAATATGTATAAATGAGTTTGTTAAACCTTCTGGTCACTAGTCTTTTGTAATTTTGTGGCTATTTACATGTTTGAAGTGCACTTTTTCACAAGTTCTTCTGTAAGAGATGTATATACTGGTCACTGATTGAAAGTACAGAAAACAGTCATAGCACAGGGCCAAGCTCCTGGGCTTGTGTCTAAGTCGGTGATTTAACTGAAAGCCCGTTGGATTGTATTGCTGTTCTGTCCGCTCAGTTACTTCTGGATGATGGGGTACCTAAGACTGTTGTGTTCCTTGGATTTGAGCACACGGGCACATTACCACGTTTGGTTTGCTGTAAAATGAGTTAGGATTAACTCTAAGAAGTTAGAAGCAATGTTGTGGAGGATACTAAGCAAGTAAATAAGGCATTCTGCAAATACACGGTCAGTGGTTCTGGAAGGAAAACTAATCATACAAATACGTAAATACATATAAACATAAGTTATAGTTGTATATGTACGTATACATATATGTATATGTATAGTATATAGTTGTATATGTACGTGTACACGCACACTGCAATATATACATACGTACATAGCCAGTAAGGGCGGATCATTTTCCCTTTCATGATGAAATGTATCCAGTATAACCAACTTCAGTCTGTCTCCAGATGACTGGCCGGTCTGTCTAGGAAATGGTGGTTTTTGGGGTCTCTGGACATCCCGCAGTGGCAGCAGCCAGGTCACCCTTAATAAGAGGCATTCTGTCTTATTCAGTCCATAAATGGTCTCCATTCCTGTCTACACAGTCACTCTATACATAAGTTTATTGATCGCACGCCAGGGTGGCTGGGAAGAGACGCTGAGATGCCGAATAGGTCATTTTGTCCACCCGCGTACCGAGAACCACCTTTGTGGTAGATGTGTTTTATAGAGCTATCGAGCATAAGAGAGATACCTTCGTGTTCCCAGATTTAAGAGGTATATCCACGTCTCTTCCCTGTAACTCCTTGTTACCAATCTTCTTATTTAATATTTCTTACGAAGCACCTGATTACACGGCCTGGCCACTAGCCACTTCCATGCATGAATGACTACAGCTCTGGACCCCAAGCTGTGTTTTCAGCCAGATAAGATGGAAAACTGGATGCAGTTCTTGAAGTTCTGCCCATTGGGAGGATTTCCTTTCATTGTCTTTCGGGAACACTCTAAATGCTGTCATACTGCACCAGTCTACCTCTGGCTAAGGCCAGCCCATCATGAAGAACAGTCTATACACCAGGCGCATTTTTTCCTTCCTCTGCCCACTGATCATAAAGAATCCCTGTGAGGCCAAAAGTGTGACTTAATGGAGGCAGTAGTGCATCAAGAGTCTGTGTCATGAAAACCTGAGCCACCTGCTCATGGAACTTCCTTGTGCTTTCATGACTTACTTGTTCCTGATGCCTATTGTGGACCACTTCTGCTTGGTGATGGATTGAATCTTCATGTACCACATCTGATGTCTTGATGAATTAGATAGTGCCCAGTGCATGTTGGGCAAGCCAGGTGCCGATTATCAAAAGAAAAATTCTCTGAAGAGGAAGCATCTTTGCTCCTAAACTCGAGAGATCTTCACTGCGATCTTCCTCTTGGTGAATGGCGGAGGGTCTGTGCAGTATCTCTGTTTTCCATAAAGACTTCAAATACCCAGGTGAAGAGAATCCCCAAAATTCTCTACACTGTTATAACTTAGAAACTTCGCTTTTGTTGTGAGGTCCTAAATTTGGGGGAGGGCTTATCTCCTGTTTCTGGCACGTATGGACTTACTAAGTCAGTGACAGTACTTTGCATTTACTGTTCACCAACTTAACTTGGCGTGACATCATCGTCATGGACCATTGTGATGCTCCAAGGGATGTCAGAATAATCAAGATCAGCAAAGGCTAGATTTTGGCAGGAGAATGGCACAGCCCAGAAGCAAAATGGTGAAGACCTTTCAACACTAGCACCTCTCACCATTCTCCCTGGGTCTGAAGAGCACAGCCACCACAGAGTTTTTCTAAGGCTGTTGATACTTCTGTCACAACTGCATCTTTCAGTGATTAATAAAGGGGGTGTTCTCTCAAGGGTATTCTGGAGATTGGGTGGTCATGGGAATGTGGTAGCACATGATAAATCATTCCAATATTTTTATCTCCTTAACTCTTTGGATTCTTTCTGCATTATACCAGGGAGGTTCTGATGTCCCAACCTCATTGAATGAGGCAGTTGAACCTAGGTTTCAGTCAACCGAGCAGGCAGATTGTTAGAGTCACTCTCAGCTCTCAGGTTAAAACATTAAATCCATGATCTCTGCTTTGTACACCCATATCGATAACTGCAGCCTAATCCAGGATTATGTTTTGTTTTCCTTGCCCTAATATCTTTAGACTCAATTCCTACACTTATTCCTCAGGATATATAAGCTATCTCTTCCTGAGGCCCTCCCCATATGGTGTTTTGAGAGCTGATTCTAGTTATGGGTCTGGAGATAATGAAGGGTACTTAGGTTTTTTTCTCGATGAAAGAAAAAATCATTGTTTCTTCCCCTTGGATTCTTAAATCTTTTCTTTTCCTTGCCTTGCTACACTGATTAGGACCTCCCATACAATGCTGCGAAAAGTCTTGATACCAAAAGCAAACTTTCTATTTTTTAACTGAAATATATTTGACATATAACATGTGTAAGTTTAAGGTATCAGGGTGTTGATTTGATACATTTATATATTGTATATATTATATATTTATATATTGTAACATTGCCATTGTAGCATTTAGCTCCTTTATCACATCACATAATTATCACTTCTTTTCTGTGATAGGAATTATTAAGATCTAGTCTCTTAGCAAGTTTGATGATGATAATTTCTGCATTCATTATACTGTGTATTATTACATCTTCGGGACTTATTTTCTATCAAAAAAGGCACACTGTAAACATCCACCATTAACTATGATGTTTGTTACATGTAGGCATTTATAGGTATCCTTCACCCTTTAAAAACTTTCCATCTGGGGCAACTGGCTGGCTCAGTCAGAAGAGTGTGCAACTCTTGATCTCAGGGTCATGGGTTTGAGCCCCACGTTGGATGTAGAGATTACTTAAACAAATTTAAAAACTTTAACAAAACAGCTTCCTCCAGTTCTTAGTTTGCCGTGTTTTTTTTTTTTTTATCATGAAAAGGTGTTGAGTTTTATCAAATGCTTCTGCACATCTCAGATGTTCACATGGTAATATCTTTCTAATGTAGTGAATTAGTGGATATATTATAGTTTTATATGTTGCTAACATTGGCTTAGCAACATACTATGCATTGCTAACTTCTGTTTGCTATTATTTCTTTAGAATTCTTACACCTATATTATTGAGTGAAATTGGTTTGCACTTTTCCATTCTGTCAGATTTTGGTATTAAGGTAAAATGAATAAATTAGTTGGGAAATATTTCTTACTATTCTGTTCCCTGGGAAAAAAACTGTAAAGAATTGAATTATTTTCTTCCTTAACGGTTTTGGTAGACTATACTAATGAAACCAAATGAGCCTGTCATTTTCTTTGTGGAAAGAGTATTAAAGAGTATAAATTCTTCATCGTTTTCATTAATGGTTTTATGGTGTTTCAGATTTTTTAAAAATTTTCTTGAGTCATCTTTGATGATAAATTATATAGTTATTAAGGAATTTGTTCATTTTACCTGTCTTTTCACAAATTTGGCATGAAGTTGTTAATATGCTCTTACCATCTTTAATGCTAAGGCATCTGGAGTGATGTTCCCTTCCATTCCTGATTCTAGACATACGTACCCTCTTTTTCTCTCCATTAATTTTACCAGAGGTTTTATTGGTCTTCAGAAAACTCACTTTAGTTTTGTGGTTTTTGTTGTTGATGCACTCTACTTTGAGCTTGCTTTATATTTCGAGTTCTGCTCTGATGTTTATCATTTCCTTTCTTGTATTTTTTTTGGGGGGGGGCATATTTGCTGAGCTTTTTCTAGTCTCTTGAGATAGGGTCTTAGCTTATTTATTTTTAGCCTAATCTTGTATTTGTACAATACAAGGACCATAGAACGTTTTTAGCATATGTATTTATAACTATCTATATCTAAGTTAGTATTCCTACAATTTTTTTGTTATCGGTTAGAATATGCTCATATTTCCGTTGTGATTTCTTCTCTGATTCATGAGTTGATATCCCATTATGATTGTTGATATTTCTTTTTAAAAAAAAATATTTATTTATTTTGAGAGAGAAAGAAAGAGAGAATGAGCAGGGCAAGGGCAGAGAAAGAGGGAGAGAGAGAATCCCAAGCAGGCTCTGTGCTGTCAGTGCAGGCCCCAATATGGGGCTTGATCTTATGAACCATGAGATCATGACCTGAGCCAAAATCAAGAGTTGGATGCTTAACTGACTGAGCCACCCAGGCGCCCCTGATTTGTTGCTATTTCTGTTTGTTTTAATAATTCTGTTCATTTCTGCTTTTTATATACTAATACTATACTACTACATGCCCACAAATTTTAGAATTGTATCTTCCTGGTAGACTGAACTATTTACTATGATTAATATCTCTATTTCTAGTAATAATTATTGTCTTAAAATGTATATGTTATGTTGTTATTATATTATTAGTAGCCACACCAGATTGCTTTTGGTTAGTATTTGCATATTATACTTTTTCTTTTACTTTAAACATTCTGTATCCTTACGTTTTAGATGTATCTTATTAACAGCACATAGGTGGGCTTTTAAACTCCAGTCTGATATTATTTTACTGGAAATACCTGCTCTGTTTATATTTACTTTTCTTAATAAAATACATTTAGTGTGATTAGTAATATATTTTGATTTAAATCTGATACCTTATTTTGTGCTTAAAAGTTCCCTACCTCTTATTTTTTTTAAGTTTTGCTCCCTCCCCTTCTCACCCCTTCCCCCCCCACCCTATTTTTTTTAATGAGAGGAGATCTCTGAGTATTCTTAAAATCATTCCGTTTTGGGGTACCTGGGTGGCTCAGTTGGTTGAGCGTCCAGCTTCTGCTCAGGTCATGATCTAATGATTCATGAGTTCAAGCCCTGCATCGGGCTTACTGCTGTCAGCACAGAGCCCGCTTCAGATCCTCTGTCTTCTTCTCTCTGCCCCTCCCCTGCTCATGCTCTCTCTCAAAAAATAAATGAAACATTAAAAATAAAAATAAAATCATTCCTTTTTTCTTTAAGAGTTTGTAAGTTATACACTCTGACTCTCTTTTGGTACTTATCCTAGAAATTAAAACATGCATAATGAGCCTATCAAAGTCTCAAGTTAATCAAAATATTTCCCTCAATTTGGATGATAAAAAGACATTAGAACATCTCAAATTTATTTACTTCTTTATGTACTGTTATCATACTCTAGAGCTTATGTCTTATTTTTAACCCTAGTGATGTTATTATTGCTGTTTTATAAAAATAAACTTCACATGTACTTGTCCAAGTATTCACTGTTTTCTTTCATTTCCATTTCTTCTTGCAACTCTGACCTTCCATTTGTGATTACTTTCCTTCTGCATGATGCATCATCTCCTTTAGCATTTTTTTTCAGCCCTCTTGGTTTTTGTTTTTAAATGTCTTCATTCCACATTCATAATTGATGGATCCCTTTGCAGGATATAATATTCTAGGGTAACAGTTACCTTCTTTGATCAACTGAAAACGCCATTCCATTGTTTCTGACTTCTATTTTTTTACTATAATTTATTGTCAAATTGGCTTCCATACAACACCCAGTGCTCATCTCAACAAGTGCCCTCCTCAGTTCCCATCACCCACTTTCCCCTCTCCCCCCAACCCCCCATCAACCCTCAGTTTGTTCTCTGTATTTAAGAGTCTCTTACGGTTTGCCTCCCTCCCTCTCTGTTTGTAACTTTTTTTTTTACCCTTCCCTTCCCCCATGGTCTACTGTTAAGTTTCTCAAGATTTACATATGACTGAAAACATACGGTATCTGTCTTTCTCTGACTGACTTACTTTACTTACCATGACACCCTCCAGTTCCATCCACATTGCTGCAAATGGCGTGATTTCATTCTTTCTCATTGTCAAGTAGTATTCCATTGTATACGTAAACCACAACTTCTTTATCCACTCATCGGTTGATGGACATTTAGGCTCTTTCCATAATTTGGCTATTGTTGAAAGTGCTGCCGTAAACATTGGGGTACAAGGGCCCCTATGCATCAGCACTCCTGTATCCCTTGGGTAAATTCCTAGCAGTGCTGTTGCTGGGTCATAGGGTAGATCTGTGTTTAATTTTTTGAGGAACCTCCACACTTTTCCAGAGCGGCTGCACCAGTTTGCATTCCCACCAACAGTACAAGAGGGTTCCCGTTTCTCCACATCCTTGCCAGCATCTGTAGTTTCCTGATTTGTTCATTTTAGCCACTCTAACAGGTGTGAGGTGGAATCTCAGTATGGCTTTGTTTTGTATTTCCCTGATGATGAGTGACATTGAGCATCGTTTAATGTGTCTCTTGGCCATCAGGATGTCTTCTTTGGAAGAATGTCTATTCATGTCTTCTACCCATTTCTTCACTGGATTGTTTTTTGGGTGTGGAGTTTGGTGAGTTCTTTATAGATTTTGGATACTAGCCCTTTATCTGATACATCATTTGCAAATATCTTTTCCCATTCCGTCGGTTACCTTTTAGTTTGGTTTGTTTCCTTTGCAGTGCAGAAGCTTTTAATCTTGACGAGGTCCCAGTAGTTCATTTTTGCTTTTAATCCCCTTGCCTTTGGAGATGTGTAGAGTAAGAAATTACTGCGGCTGAGGTCAAAGAGGTTGTTGCCTATTTTCTCCTCTAGGGTTTTGATGGTTTCCTGTCTCACATTCAGGTCTTTCATCCGTTTTGAGTTTATCTTTGTGTATGGTGTAAGAAAGTGGTCTAGTTTCAGTCTTCCGCATGTTGCTATCTAGTTCTCCCAGCACCATTTGCTAAAGAGACTGTCTTTTTTCCATTGGATGTTCTTTCCTGCTTTGTCAAAGATTAGTTGGTCATACATTTCTGGGTTCTCTATTCCATTGGTTTATGTGTCTGTTTTTGTACCAATACCATACTGTCTTGATGATTACAACTTTGTAATAGAGGCTTAAGTCTGGGATTGTGATGCCTCCTGCTTTGGTTTTCTTCTTCAATATTGCTTTGGCTATTCGGGGTCTTTTCTGGTTCCCTACAAATTTTAGGATTGTTTGTTCAAGTTTGAGAAGAATGCCTGTGCAATTTTGATTGGAATTGCATTGAATGTGTAGATTGCTTTGGGTGGTATTGACATTTTAACAATATTTATTCTTCCAGTCTATGAGCATGGAATGTTTTTCCATTTCTTTGTGTCTTCAATCTCCTTCATAAGTTTTCTGTAGTTTTCAGCATATGCATCTTTTACATCTTCAGTTAGGTTTATTCCTAGGTATTTTATGGTTCTTGGTGCAATTGTATATGGGATCAGTTTATTTCTCTTTCTGTTGCTTCATGATTAGTGTATAAAAATGCGACAGATTTCTGTACATTGATTTTGTACCCTGAAACTTTGCTGAATTCATCTGTCAGTTCTAGCAGTCTTTTGGTGGATTCTGTTGGGTTTTCCATGTAGAGTAACATGTGTCTGCGAAAAGTGAAAGTTTGAATTCATCTTTGCCAATTTTGATGCCTTTGATTTCACTTTGTTGTCTGATTGCTGATGCTAGGACTTCCGACACTATGTTAAACAATAGTGGTGAGAGTGGACATCCCTGTCGTATTCCTGGTCTCAGGGGGAAAGCTCTCAGTTTTTTCCCATTGAGGATGATATTAACTGTGGGATCTTAATATATAGCTTTTATGATGTTTAACTATGTTTCTTCTATTCCAACTTTCTTGAGGGTTTTTATTAAGAAAGGATGCTGTACTTTGTCAAATGCTTTTTCTTCATCTATTGACAGAATCATATGGTTATTATCCTTTCTTTTATGAATATGATGTATCACATTGATTTGCAAATATTGAACCAGCCCTGCAGCCCAGGAATAAATCCCACTTGATCATGATGAATAATTCTTTCTATATGCTCTTGAATTTGATTTGCTAGTATCTTGTTGAAAATTTTTGCATCATTGTTCATCAGGGATATTGGCCTATAGTGCTCTTTTTTTGTTGGGTCTCTGCCTGCTTTGGGAATCAAAGTAATACTGGCTTCATAGAATGAGTCTGGAAGTTTTCCTTCCATTTCTATGTTTTAGAACAGCTTGAGAAGGATAGGTATTAACTCTGCTTTACATGTCTGGTAAAATTTCCCAGAGAAGCAGTCTGGTCCAGGACTCTTTAGTTGTTGGAGATTTTTGATAACTGATTCAATTTCTTCACTAGTTTTGGGTCTGTTGAAATTTTCTATTTCTTTCCGTTTGAGTTTTGGTAGTGTGTGGGTGTCTAGGAATTTGTCCATTTCTTCCAGGTTGTCCAGTTTGTTGGCATATAATTTTTCTTAGTATTCCATGATAAATGCTTGTATTTCTGAAGGATTGGTTGTAATAAGTCCATTTTCATTCATGATTTTATCTATTTGGGTCCTCTTTCTTTTCTTTTTGAGAAGCCTGGCTAGAGGTTTATCAATTTTGTTTATTTTTTCAAAAAACCAACTCTTAGTTTCATTGATCTGTTCTGACTTTTTTTTGTTTTTTGGATTCTATATTGTTTATTTCTGCTCTGATTTTTATTATTTCTCTTCTTCTGGGTTTGGGGTGTCTTTGCTATTCTGCTTCTGTTTCCTTTAGGTGTGCTGTTAGATTTTGTATTTCGGATTTTTCTTGTTTCTTGAGATAGGCCTGGATTGCAATGTATTTTCCTCCCAGGACTGCCTTCGCTGCATCCCAAAGGGGTTGGATTGTTGTGTTTTCATTTTCATTTGTTTTGATATATTTTTTTTATTTCTTCTTTAATTGCCTGGTTGACCCATTCGTTCTTTAGTAGGATGTTCTTTAACCTCCACGGATTTGGAGGTTTTCTAAACTTTTTCCTGTGGTTGATTTCATGTTTCATAACATTGTGATATGAAAGTGTGCATAGTATGATCTCAGTTCTTTTATATTTATTGAGGGCTGTTTTGTGACCCAGTATATGATCTATCTTGGAGAATGTTCCAGGTGCACTCAAGAAGAAAGTATATTCTGCTGCTTTAGGATGAAAAGTTCTAAATATATCTGTCAAGTCCATCTGGTCCAGTGTATCATTCACAGCTATTGTTTCTTTACTGATTTTCTGTCTAGATGATCTGTCCATTGATGTAAGTGGAGTATTAAGGTCCCCTGTAGTTACCACATTCTTACCAATAAGATTGCTTACATTTGTGATTGTTTTATATATTTGGGTGCTTCCAAATTCAGTGCATAGACATTTATAATTGTTAGCTCTTCCTGGTGGATAGACCCCATAATTATTATATAATGCTCTTCTTCATTCCTTGTTACAGCCTTTCATTTAAAGTTTAATTTGTCTGATACAAGTATGGCTACTCCAGCTTTCTTTTGACTTCCAGTAGCATGATAGATAGTTCTCCGTCCCCTTACTTTCAATCTGAAGGTGTCCTCAGGTCTAAAATTGATCTCTTGTAGACAGCAAATAGATGGGTCTTGTTTTTTTAATCTATTCTGATACCCTGTGTCTTTTGATTGGAGCATTTAGTCCATTTACATTCAGTGTATTTTTGAAATATATGGGTTTAGAGTCATTGTGTTATCTGTAGGTTTCATGCTTGTAGTGATGTTTCTGGTACTTTGTGGCCCTTGCAACATTTCACTCATAGAGTAGGATCTCTTGTAGGGCTGGTTTAATGGTGATGAATTCCTTCAGTTTTTGTTTGTTTGGGAAAACCTTTATCTCTCCCTCTATTCTAAATTACAGGCTTGCTGGATAAAGGATTCTTGGCTGCATATTTTCCTGTTCTTCACATTGAAGATTTCCTGCCACTCCTCTCTGGCCTGCCAAGTTTCAGTAGATAGGTCTGCTACTACCCTTATGTGTGGACCCTTGTAGGATAAGGCCCATTTGTCCCTAGCTGCTTTCAGAATTCTCTCTTTATCCTTGTATTTTGCCAGTTTCACTATGATGAGATGTGCAGAAGAACAATTCAAGTTACGTCTGAAGGGAGTTCTCTTTCAATGTCTGTTTCCTTCCCCAGATTGGGGAAGTTCTCAGCTATGATTTGTTCAAATACAACTTCAGCCCCTTTCTCTCTTCTTCTGGAATTCCTGTGATACGGATATTGTTCTGTTTGATTGAATCACTTAGTTCTCTAATTCTCCCCTTGTGATCCAGGATTTTTTTCTCTCTTTTTTTCAGCTTCCTCTTTTTACATAATTTTATCTTCTAATTTACCTTTTCTCCCCTCTGCCTCTTCAATCTGTGCTGTGGCTACCTCCATTTTATTTTGCACCTCATTTATACCATTTTTTAATTCATCATTACTATTTTTTAGTTCCTTGGTCTCTGTAGCAATAGATTCACTGCTGTCTTCTATGCTTTTTCAAGCCCAGCGATTAATTTTATGACTGTTATTCTAAATTCTTATTTAGTTATATTGCTTATATCTGTTTTGATCATTTCTTTAGCTGTCATTTCTTCCTGGAATTTCTTTTGAGAAGAACTCTTCTGTTTCGTCATTTTTGCTAGTTCTCTGTCCCTTATGTATTTTATTTTATTTAATTTTTTTAATTTTTTTTTTAACGTTTATTTATTTTTGAGACAGAGAGAGACAGAGCATGAACAGGGGAGGGGCAGAGAGAGAGAGGGAGACACAGAATCAGAAGCAGGCTCCAGGCTCCGAGCCATCAGCCCAGAGCCCGACGCGGGGCTCGAACCCGCTGACCGCGAGATCGTGACCTGAGCCAAAGTCGGACGCTCAACCGACTGAGCCACCCAGGCGCCCCTGTCCCTTATGTATTTTAAATGCTTGTTATGTGCTCTGCACCTGGGAGCACTGCTATATTAAAGGGAGGTCATACACTGTCCAAAGCTTGACCCTTCAGGAGATGTTTATTAGAGAGGGTTACTTGCTGTCTGTTGTGATTTGGTTATTTTATTTCCCTAATCATAGTGATGTTTTGGACCTCCCAGCAGGCGTGCTTTGATTTGTTCCTTGAAGTAGCCCTGGAAAGGAAGAAAAACAGACACACGTAAAACAAAAACACGCAGACACACAAACGAAAAAAAAAAAAAGAAACAAGAAACAAAAGCAAAAAAAACAGAAACACCAGCTACATGTAAAGAACAGGGTGGAGGTGGTGCTGATGCGAAGAGCACATACAAAGAGAGAAATGACAGGAACGGGGGCGGGGGAGGGGGGGGAGAAAAAATAAACACTGACAAGGCAGAGAGACTAAACGGCTTAATCCAGAGAGAGAGAAAGGAAAATAAAGGAGATGGGGAAAAAGAAAAGAAGATAAAGTTGTCCAGACAGAGAAACTATATGGCTTAATTCTTCCAGCGAGAGAGAAAGGAAAGGAGGTGTAGAACATGTATCAAGAGAATGGATTAAATATGTCTGCTTAAACAAACCAACAACCAGAGTAACCAGACTAGTGGAGGAAAGAGATAAGAAGGAGAAATGGAGGGCAGACTACATCTACATAACAAGAAGTGTCCTAGAATTAATCCAAGCAGTGTACCAGCGCTGGTCTGGGGGAGGGGGCTGTCTGGTCCCTCAGTATCTATCCCGCTCCAGTGGATTCCCGTTACCCTGAGCGGAGGGGCGTGGTTTGGTGTAGGCTGGTCCCGCCTCCACTGTGGGCCCCGCCTTGGTGGTGGTGGTGGGGAGAAAAATGGCGACCCCCCCGGTCTCTTCTCCACGATCCGGTGGACTCTGTTCCAGCCGTCCTCACTGTGCTGTGGGTGCAGATGGGGTGGTCTGCCTCACTCTGCTGACTCCCGCATCCTGGAGCTTCCCTGGGATTCAAACTCCCACTCCGTGGCCCCCCCCCCCCCCCCCCCGTACTGGGGAAGCACAGCTCCGGGCCACCTGATAGGTGGTCCCCAGGGAGGGGATCGCTTTCTCCTACTGCCGACTGCGCCCCTGACTAGCCACCGAGCCCAGATCTGGCTCCCCTCCTGCCCAGGTGTGCAAACAGGGCAGCCGACCCCAGTCTGGACAAAGCTCCACAGTTAGAGATTGGATCTTTTTCTGTCCTGGTCCGAGGTTTTTCTCTTGTCCGGATACAATCCTATGCTTCCCCAACAGCTCTTTCTCTTCCCTTTGTCTCTCTGCAGAAGGGGATCCCTTCCCTACATTCGTTTTCTCTCTCCCAGTTCACAGTCATGCACCAGTGGCCAGTCAGGTTGTCCCGGTGTATCCCTGGTAGCGATTCAGTCTCTTTTCCTCCCAGATTCTTGGGATTCAAAGTCCTTTGGCTTCAACCTTCTTTGTTTAAGAGACACGGGAAGTTCAGATACCCCTACTTCTCTGCCGTGTTGGCCCCTCCTCCTCTGTTTGACTTCTACTAGCGCTGATGAGAAGTCATCTGTTACTCCAACTCATATTCTTTTGAAAGTAATTTGTCCTTTTACTCTGGTTGCTTGTAGGATTTTGTCTTTTTCTGTAGTTTGCTTTAAATTCCCAAGGTTCTATCTGTTGTGAATTTCTTTTTATTTATCGTGCTTGGGATTTACCGAACCTTAAATCTGTGGATTAGTGCTTTTATCGATTTTGGAAAATTTTCAACTATTGTTTGCTCAACTCTGTCCTGCGTGTTCTCACTCTTCTCACCTGTGGCCTTAGATCAAATGGACAGTAGACCTTCTTACTATTTCCTCCTCATTGCTTGACTTATTTATTATGTTTTGTGTATTTTTTTCCATGCTGAATTATGGGTTATTTCTTCTGGTTTATTTGCCAGTCCACTAACTTTCTCTTCTGTGATGACCAGTCTGCTGTGAAAGATGACCACTGCAGCTTTCATTTCAATTATTGTATTTTTCATCTTTAGCATCAGTATGATGATTTTGTCAAATGTTACTTTTTTATAATTCTTTATTCTTTGTAGTTTAAAAAAGTCTAACTTTGTAGTTTAAAAAAGTCTAAGTTTAAAAAAGTATTTATTTAAATAGTGAACTTAATTGTTTTAAAATATGGTTATGGTATTTCCAGTGTTCAGAATGTAAGTAAGTTTGTTGCTGTTGCCTGTTGTTTTTCTGGAACTCATGTTGTTTTTGTTCTTTGATGATTGATTACCATTGGCTGGTCATTCAGTGACCTTCAAAAATGATCTCTAGGCTTTCCCAGAAACCTAGGATGAATGTATCCTTCTGCAGTGAAGTTTTTCATTTGTTTCTACACAAATTTGAGGGAACTACCAGTTGAGAACCACCTCAAGTCAGTTCACAACGAGATGTCCCCTCATCAACCCAGGCTTCAACTACTTGGATGGCAAACTCATATGAAGGCTGGTCTTTAGTCACTAGTGTTATGGGGTCTTCTTTATCCTCTCCTTTCTTTTAACTTTTCATTTACTGCTCTTCTCATCACCAAGACATCCCTGAGTCTATTTCTCCTTCAAAAACTATTTAGTTTTTTGGGGTCCCTGCTCAGTATTGACAGAATTGCTTTTAAGTTTTACCACCTAGAATTTCACGAGCCTTAACTTTTGTTCTCTTTCTCCCATAAAGCCTCTGAAGTCCAAGTGAGTAGCACTGACAGATGCCTTTAGTAGGCAAGCAGCTTTGATCCTGATACCTAAAACTCTGTTACAGACTTTTATCCAAAAAGTAGCCTGGAAGCTCCCCAGGGTTTGTTTTTTTGTTCTTTGTTTTTGGTTTTTTTTGTCTCCTCAGTGATTTATTTTTCTGTGTTTTTCCCTCGACATTTTTCATTGTTTTTGGTGGGAGAGTTGTGCCACAAAATTCAGCATTCCAGATAAGAAACCATAAACTTTTCTACCCTTCTAATGGAATCTTGCTCCAAAATATGAGCAAATAACCAATGACCACCAGGAAAAATATGAAATGATACAGAGAATATGAAAGATAGGGACCAATATAAACAATAAGAAAAAGTAGAAACAAATTATGCAATGAAAAAAAAATCACCTCTCTCCTGCTGTCATTACCAGACAGAGAGATAAGATAACCCATAAAACAAAAACAATGCTATTTAAAAAGAATATTTAGGGGAACCTGGGTGCCTCAGTTGGTCAAGCATCCAACTTCAGCTCAGGTCATGATCTTGCAGTTCATGAGTTCAAGCCCCACATCAGGCTGTGTGCTGACAGTATTGAGCCTGGAGGCTGCTTCAGATTCTGTGTCTCCCTCTCTCTCTGCCCCTCCCACTTCATGCTGTATCTCTCTCAAAAATAAACATAAAATTTTTCTTAAATAAAAAGAATATTTAAAGATAAAAATGTGCTTATGAGTACTAAAAATACTATTAATGAAAGTGAAAAAGTCCTATAAAAAATTCAGAAGTAAAATGGAGAAAACCTTTCATAAAGTAAAGCAAAAATACAAAAGATAGAAAATAGGAGACAGAGACAAGATAAGAAAATTAGAGAATTGGAGAGGGTCTAAGATAGCAATGTAGGAAGACCCTGAATTCACTTCCTCTGTGGACACACCAAATCTGTACCTATTTACATAGCAATTCTTTCTGAAGAACTGAGAGCTGATTGAACAGCTTCTACACAATAAAAAATGGAAAGACCACATAGAAAAAGGCAAAAGGGATGGAGACACAGTGGTGAAGGGAATACTCACCCACGATACTGTGAACTGCATTTGGAAGAGACAGAACTGAGGCACCAGGAGCAAATTCATTTGCCCTGGCGCGTAGATAAAAGCCATGATTTAAAGGGCAAGTAGACTATAAAGGAACTAGACCTAGAACCTTGATAAACAGCAGGGAAGCTGCTGAAACTCCCTGGGCTGCAGGGGCTGGTGAACACCACTGCTTACATTCACCTTCCACCTTTACTGTGCAAATGGGAGCAGGGTCTGGGTGCCACAGCTGGCTGCCATTTCAGTGAGCCTGGGGCTCCTGCCCATACCAGCACTAAACACTCTGGGCACAGAAAAAAATTTGTGGTTTCAAAGAGCAAGTAGAATATAAAGGATCCGTTACCCATTGAGAGATGTCCAGAGAGCTGCTGGAACTCTCTCCAGTTAGAGGGTTGGTGAGCACCACGGTTGATGGTCCCCTTCCACCTTGATAGCTCGGATGGGAACAGAGACCAGGTGACTTAGCTGGCCTACCACCTCAGTAATCCTAAGCCCCTAGTTCACACCAGCTTCAGCCACCCCATCAAGATGGTCTCAGCACAGCACACACCAGGACACCCCTGGTCAGCACTCACTAAAGCTCCAGCCTTTGTGTCAAGGTGACAAAGGTGCAAACCATTCTGGAACATTACAGGCCAACTTCAGTTCCAGATACATGCCAGGGCCCTCCCTGCATGGAGTGCACCAGAATCCCTCAGACTGCACCCACCTCAGCACCAGCCATCATTGGACACCCCAGCTTGCACCCACTTTAGCTTCACCTGTCCTGTCAGGGTACCCTCCGTATGGAGAGCCCTGGGACCATCCAGCTTGCACCTACTTCAGCTTCATCTGTCCTGCCAAGGGACTCTCTTGGTGGAAAACCCTGGAACTCCTTTCACCCATGCTTACCCTGGGCTATCCTACCATGGCAACCCCAGCATGGAGTGCACCAGGACCCCCAACCCAAGCCAACCAGCCAGCCAACATCACTGGGCACATACAGTCTACATAAGGAACAACCACACACAAAATCAGCCCCTCAAGTTTAAAGGAGGTAAGAATCCGTTCCATCTGATTCATAGAAACAGAGTCAAGCAAAATGAGACAGAAGCATATGCTCCAAACAAAAGAATAAGACAAAACCTCTGTGGGTGGGGAGGAATTGAAAGAAATACAGATATGCAGTCTACCTAATAGATTGCAGAGTAAAGGTGCTCACCTGACTGAAGAGAACAGTGGATGATTCAGTGAGAACTTCATAAAACAGAAGATACAAAAAATCATTCAGAGTTGAAACAGTAACTGAAATGAAAAATACAGTATGGGAAATCAGCAGGACATTAGCAGATGGAGAAGAATACATCAGTGCTCTAGAAGAAAGGGTGAAGTGCCTGAGCTGAACAGAAAAAAAAAATTAGAAATTAGGTTGAAAACAATGAGGATAGATAAGAGGATCTCTGGGACAACATCAAACATATCAACATTCACATTATAAGGGTTTCAGATGAGAAGAAAGGGGCAGAAAACATACTTGAAGAAAAATAGCTGAAAACTTCCTTAATCTGGTGAACAAAACAGACATTCAGGTTCAGGAAACAGGTCCAAACAAGTTGAACCCGAGAAAGTCCATAGCAAGATATATAATCATGAAAATGTCAAAGATGAAACATAAAGAGATAATTTTAAAAGCAGCAAGAGAGAAGCAACTAGTTGCATACATGGGAAACCCCATAAGGTTGTAAACTGATTTATCAGCAAAAACTTGGCAGGTAGGAAGGGACTGATACATTTGAAGTGCTTAAAGGAAAAAAAAACCTACAACCAAGAATGTCTGGCAAGTTTAATGTTCAGAGTTAAAGAGGGTAAAGAGTTTCTCAAACAAAAATTAAAAGTGTTCATCCCATTAAGTGAGCCTTACAAAAAATGTTAAAGAGACTTCTGTAAGCAGAAATGGCCATAATTAGAAGAAAATTATGAAAGGAAAAAATTTCATGAGTAAAGCAATCATATAGTAAAGGTAATAAAGTACTCATTTCCAAAGCTAGTATTAAAATTAAAATAAAAAAGTAGTAAATTCAATTACATCTAAAATTAGAGGACTCACATGCAGAAAGATGAAACATCCAACAACCCATATATGAAATGTGGAGGGAGGAGTAAAAATAAAATTCTTTTAAAATATGTTCAGGGGCATCGGACTGGCTCAGTCAGTTGAGCATCTGACTCTTGATTTTGGCTCAGGTCATGATTCCAGGGTCATGGGAACGAGCCCCATGTCGGGCTCTGTGCTGAGCATGGAGCCTGATTAAGATTCTCATTCTCTCTTTTTCTTTCCCTCCCTCCTTCTCCCTCTGCCCCACCCCTATTCACAGCTCTCTCTCTAAAATAGAAAGAAAAAAAGAAAAGAAAGAAGTATTCAAACTTAAGTGACCATCAATTTAACATAGACTGTATATGCTTAAGATGTATGTATGAATGTGTTGGTAACCACAAACCAAAAACCTATAACAGATGCAAGAAAAGTAAAGAGAAAGGAAGCCAAGCATAACATGAAAGAAATTAATCACAAGGAAAGAGAGCAGGAAAAGGGAACACAGAAGAACTACAAAAGCAGCCAGACTCCATTTTTTTTAATGGAAATAAGCACATATATGCCTATCAATAATTACTTTAAATGTAAATTGACTAAATGCTCTAACCAAAAGGTGTGGGGTGATGGAATGGATGGAAAACAACATCTATCTATATGTTGCCTATAAGAGACTCACTTTGGACCTAAAGATACATACACGTTAAAAGGAATTGGGATGGAAAAAGATATTCTATGGAATCCAAGTGAAAACAAAAGCCAGGCATACTTTTATCAGACAAAATAGACCTTGAAATAAAACCGTAACAGACAAATAAGGGCATTAACTAATGATAAAGTGATTAATTCAGCAAGAAGATGTCACAATTGTAAATATCTTGGCACCCAACACTGAAGTACCTAAATCCATAAAGCAAATATTACAGACACAGAGAAGGAAGCTGAAAGTCATACAATAATAATAGAGAACTTTAACACCCATTTATATCAATGAACAGATCATCTGAGCAGAGAATCAGTAAAGAAACAGTGTCTTTAAATGACATATTAGACCAGATGAATTTAACAGATATATACAGAACATTCTGTCCTCAAACAGCAGAATACACATTTTTTTTCAAGTGCACATGGAAGAGTCTCCATGATAGATTACATGTTAAGACACAAAAGAAGTCTCAATAAACTTAAGAAGATTGAAATTATATCAAGCATCTTTTCTGACCACAATGGTATGAAAGTAGAAATAAGTCACAAGAAAAAAAGTGCATAATAATGTGGAGGGTAAACAACATGCTACTAAACAACCAGTAGTTCAATAAAGAAATCAAAGGGGTATTTTAAAAATACATGGAGATAAATGAAAATGAAAACACCATGGTCCCAAATCTTTGAGAACCAGCAAAAATTTTGAAGAGGAAAATTTATAAGAATACATGTCTACATCAAGAAACAAAAAGATTCTGAAACAATCTAATCTTACATGTAAAGTAACTATAAAAAGAGCAAAGAAATCCCAAAGTCAGTAGAAGAAAAGAAATAACAAAGATTAGAGCAGACATAAATGAGAAATGAAAAATACTATAGAAAAGATCAATGAAACCAAGAACTGGTTCTTTGAAAAGATAAACAAGGTTGATAAACTTTTAGCCAGACTCATCAAAAGAGAGAGAGAGAGGGAACGAACCCATATAAATAAAATCTGAAATGAAAGAGGGGAATCTATAACAAATGATACCACAGAAATACAAAAGATTATAAGAGACTGGGATGAAAAATTATATGCCAACAAACTGGACAGCCTGGAAGAAGTGGATAAATTCCTGTAAATATACAATCTTTCAAAACTAAACAGGAAGAAATAGAAAATCTGAACAGACTGATTACTAGTAATGAAATTGAATCAGTAATCAAAAATCTCCCAACAAAAAAAGTCTAGGACCAGATAGATTCACAGATGAATTCTAGCGAACATTTAAAGAAGAGTTAATACTTATTCTTTTCTTTTCATTCATTCTGTAGATTTATCACCATAAGTGGGATTTCTTCTGGGGATGCAAGAATGGCTCAATATGCACAAAACAATGTGACACACCACATTAACAAATTGAAAGATAAAAACCGTATGATCATCTCAATAGATGTAGGAAAAGGTGTTGACAAAATTTAATATCCATTTATGATTAAAAAAAAAACCCTCTAAATGAAGTGAGTTTAGGGGGAATAACCTCAACATAAAAAAGACCATATAGGATAAACACACAGCTAACAGTATAGTCAATGGTGAAAAACTGAGAGCTTTTCCTCTAAGATTAGCAACAAGACAAGGATGTCCATTCTTCCCCACTTTTTTTTGGGACTTCATATATATTTTTTATTAAAAAATTTTTTTTTAACGTTTATTTTTGAGACAGAGAGAGACTGAGCATGAACGGGGGAGGGTCAGAGAGAGAGGGAGACACAGAATCTGAAACAGGCTCCAGGCTCTGAGCAGTCAGCACAGAGCCCGACGCGGGGCTCGAACTCAGGGACCGCGAGATAGTGACCCGAGCCGAAGTCGGCCACTTAACCGACTGAGCCACCCAGGCGCCCCTATATATATATTTTAAAATTTACATCTAAGTTAGCATATAGTGCAACAGTGATTTCAGGAGTAGATTCCTTAATACACTTACCCATTTAGCCCATACCCCCTCCAACAACCCCTCCAGTAACCCTCTGTTATCCATATTTAAGAGTCTATTATGTTTTATCCTCCTCCCTATTATGTTTTATAATATTTTTATATTATTTTTGCTTCCTTTCCCTTTGTTCATCTGTTCTGTGTCTTAAAGTACTCCTATGAGTAGAGACATATATTTGTCTTTCTCTAATTTCGCTTAGCATAATACCCTCTAGTTCCATCCATGTAGTTGCAAATGGCAAGATTTCATTCTTTTTGAATGTCGAGTAATATTCCATTGTATATATACACCACATCTTCTTTATCCATTCATCCATCGATGGACATTTGGGCTCTTCCCATACTTTGGCTATTGTTGATAGTGCTTCTGTAAACATTGGGGTGCATGTGCCCCTTCAAAACAGCATACCTGTATCCCTTGGATAAATACCTAGTAGTGCAATTGCTGGGTCATAGGGTAGTTCTATTTATAATTTTTTGAGGAACCTCCATACTGTTTTCCAGAGTGGCTGCATCAGTTTGCATTCCCACCAGCAGTGTGAAAGAGATCCTCTTTCTCTGCATCCTTGCCAACATCTTTGTTGCCTGAGTTGTTAATGTTAGCCATTCTGACAGGTGTAAGGTGGTATCTCGTTGTGGTTTTGATTTGTATTTCCCTGCTGATGAGTGATGTTGAGCATTTTCTCATGTGTTGGTTGGCCATCTGGATGTCTTCTTTGGAGAAGTATCTATTCATGTCTTTTGCCCGTTTCTTCACTGGGTTATTTTTTGGGTGTTGAGTTTGATGAGTTCTTTATAGATTTTGGATACTAACCCTTTATCTGATATGTCATTTGCAAATATCTTCTCCCATTCTATTGGTTGCCTTCTGGTTTAGCTAATTGTTTCCTTTGCTGTGCAGAAGCTTTTTATTTTGACGAGGTCCCAATAGTTCACTTTTGCTTTTGTTTCCCTTGCCTCTGGAGACATGTTGAGTAAGGAGTTGATGTGGCCGAGGTCAAAGAGGTTTTTGTCTGCTTTCTCCTCCAGGATTTTGATGGTTTCCTGTTTCACATTCAGGTCCTTCATCCATTTTATTTTTGTGTATGGTGTAAGAACGTGGTCCGGGTTCATTTTTCTGCATGTTGCTGTCCAGTTTTCCCAGCACTGCTTGCTAAAGAGACTGTCTTTATTCCATTGGATATTCTTTCCTGCTTTGCCAAAGATTGGTTGGCTATACATTTGTGGGCCTTTGTGGCCACTGATTTGAGTGTCTGTTTTTGTGCCAGTACCATACTGTCTTGATGATTACAGCTTTTGTAATACAGCTTAAAGTCCGGGATTGTGATGCCTCCTGCTTTAGTTTTCTTTTTCAAGATTGCTTTGGCTATTCAGGGTCTTTTCTGGTTCCATACAAATTTTAGGATTGTTTGTTCTAGCTCTGTGAAGAATGCTGGTGTTATTTTGATTGGTGTTGCATTGAATATGTAGATTGCTTTGGGTAGTATTGACATTTTAACAATATTTGTTCTTCCTATCCAGGAGCATGGAGTATTTTTCCATTCTTTTGTGTCTTCAATTTCTTTCATAAGCTTTCTCTAGTTTTCAGTGTATAGATTCTTCACCTCTTTGGTTAGATTTATTCCTAGGTATTTTATGGTTTTTTGGTGCAATTGTAAATGGGATTGATTCCTTGATTTCTCCTTCTGTTGCTTCATTGTTGGTGTATAGGAATACATTCAATTTCTGTGCATTAATTTTATATCTTGAGACTTTCATGTCGTGTGAAGAGTGAAAGTTTGACTTCCTCCTGGCCAACTTAAATGCCTTTTATTTCTTTGTGTTGTCTGATTGCTGAGGCTAAGACTTCCAATATTACGTTGAATAACAGTGGCGAGAGTGGACATCCCTGTCTTGTTCCTGACTTTAGGGGGAAAGCTCTCGGTTTTTCCCCATTGAGGATGAAATTAGCATTGGGTCTTTCATATATGGCTTTTATGATCCTGAGATATGATCCTTCTATCCTTACTTTCTTGAGGGTTTTTATCAAGAAAGGATGCTGTATTTTGTCAAATGCTTTCTTTGCATCTATTGAGAGGATCATGTGGTTCTTGTCCTTTCTTTTGTTGATGTGATGAATCACATTGTTTTGCGGACATTGAACCAGCCCTGCATTCCAGGTACAAATCGCACTTGGTCATGGTGAATAATTGTTTAAATGTATTGTTGGCGCCGGTTGGCTAATATCTTGTTGAGGATTTTTGCATCCATGTTCATCAGGGAAATTGGTCTATCTATAGTTCCCCTTTTTAGTGGAGTCTTTGCCTGGTTTTGGAATCAAGGTAATGTGGGCTTCATAGAGTTTGGAAGTTTTCCTTCCATTTCTATTTTTTGGAACAGCTTCAAGAGAATAGGTGTTAACTCTTCCTTAAATGTTTGGTAGAATCCCCCTGGAAAGCCATCTGGCCTGGAGTCTTGTTTTATGGGAGATTTTTGATTACTAATTTGATTGCTTTACTGGTTATGGGTCTATTCAAATTTTCTATTTATTCCTGTTTCAGTTTTGTTAGTTTATATGTTTCTAGGAATTTGTCCATTTCTTCCAGATTGCCCATTTTATTGGTGTATAATTTCTCATAATATTCTCTTATTATTGTTTTTATTTCTGCTGTGTTGGTTGTGAGCTCTCCTCTTTCATTCTTGATTTTATTTATTTGGGTCCTTTACTTTTTCATTTTGATCAAACTGGCTAGTGGTTTTTATCAATTTTGTTAATTCTTTCAAAAGAATTAACAACCAGCTTCTGGTTTCATTGAGCTGTTCTACTGGGGGTTTTTTTTGGTTTTGATAGCATTTATTTCTGCTCGGATCTTTATTATTTCCTGTCTTCTGATGGTTTGGGGTTTATTTGCTGTTCTTTTTCCAGCTCTTTAAGGTGTAAGGTTAGGTTGTGTATCTGAGACCTTTCTTCCTTCTTTAGGAAGGCCTGGATTGCTATATACTTGCCTCTTATGACTGCCTTTGATGCATCCCAGAGGTTTGGGGCTATGGCATTATCATTTTCATTGGCTTCCATGTACTTTTAATTTCCTCTTTAACTTCTTGGTTAGCCCATTCATTCTTTAGTAGGATGTTCTTAGTCTCCAAGTATTTGTTACCATTCCAAATTTTTTCTTGTGGTTGATTTCCAGTTTCATAAGTGTTGTGGTCTGAAAATATGCATGGTATGATCTCGATCTTTTTGTACTTGTTGAGGGCAGATTTGTGTCCCAGGATGTGATCTGTTCTGGAGAATGTTCCATGTGCACTAGAGAAGAATGTATATTCTGCTGCTTTAGGATGAAGTGTTCTGAATATATCTGTTAAGTCCATCTGGTCCAGTGTGTCATTCAAAGCCATTGTTTCCTTGTTGATTTTCTGATTATATGATCTGTCCATTGCTCTAAGTGGGGTGTTGAAGTCGCCTACTATGATGGTATTATTATCAATGAGTTCCTTGATGTTTGTGATTAATTGATTTATATACTTGGGTTCCACCACATTTGGAGCATAAATGTTTACAATTGTTAGGTCTTCTTGGTGGATAGACCCCTTAATTATGATATAATGCCCTTAGTCATCTCTTGTTACAGTCTTTAAAGTCTAGATTGTCTGATATAATTATGGCTACTCTGGCTTTCTTTTGTCAACCATTAGCATGATAGATGGTTCTTTATCCCCTTACTTTCAATCTGAAGGTGTCTTTAGGTCTAAAGTGGGTCTCTTGTAAACAGCATATAGATGGATCTTGTTTTCTTATCCATTCTTTTACCCTTTGTCTTTTGATTGGAGCACTTAGTCCATTGATGTTTAAAATGAGTACTGAAAGATAAGAATTTATTGCCATTATGTTTCTTGTAGAGCTGGAGTGTATCGTGGTGTTCTCTGGTCCTTTCTGGTCTTTGTTCCTTTTGGTATCCTATCTATCTATCTATATTTATTTTTTCATCTTTTCTCCCCTCAGAGAGTCCCCCTTAAAATTTCTTGCAGGGCTGGTTTAGTGGTCACGGACTCCTTTAATTTTTGTCTGGGAAACTTCTAATCTCTCCTATTTTGAGTGACATCCTTGCTGGATAAAGAATTCTTGGCTGCATATTTTTCCCAAATCAGTACATTGGATATATCCTGCCACTCCTTTCTGGCCTGCCAAGTTTCTGTGGATAGGTCTGCTGCAAACCTGATCTGTCTTTCCTTGTAGGTTAAGTAATGTTTTTCCCTTGCTGCTTTCATGATTCTTTCCTTGCCTGAGTAAATGTGAATTTGACTCTGATATGCCTTGTTGGTGGTCCGTTTTTGTTGAATCTAATGGGAGTCCTCTGTGCTTCCTGGATTCTGATTTCTGTGTCTTTTCCTAGATTAGGAAAGTTTTCCACTATGATTTGCTCATATAACCCTTCTACCCCTTTTCCCTCTCTTCATCTTCTGGGACCCCTATGATTCTGATGTTACTCCTTTTTAATGAGTCACTGATTTCTCGAATTCTTAAATCGTGCTCTTTTACCTTAGTCTTCCTCTTTTCTCCTGCTTCATTATTCTCTATAAGTTTGTCCTCTATATAGCTGATTTGCTGTTCTGCCCCATCCATCCTTCCTGCCGTGGCATCCATTCGAGATTGCAGCTCAATTATAGCATTTTTTATTTCATCCTGACTAGCTGTTACTTCTTTTATCACTGCAGAAAGGGATTCTAATCTATTTATGACCCCAGCTAGTATTCTTATTATCGTGATTCTAAATTCTGGTCCAGACATTTTGCTTGTACCTGTGTTGGTTAAGTCCCTGGCTGTCGTTTCTTCCTGCTCATTCTTTTGGGGTAAATTCCTTTGTTTTGTCATTTTGAAGGCAGAAAAGGAATTAATGAGGTCAAAAAAATTAAAATTGAAAAATTAAAAACAACACACACACAAATCAAATAAATGATACTAGATCTTATGTGTGTTTTGGTCTGGATGTTGAAAGGGACTTGATAGATTAGAGAAAAAAGGGCGGGGGGAAAAGAAAACGTTTGAAGATTTGAAAAAGTGAATACAGTGAAATAGAGTAAAATGAAATGATGAAAGTAAAATAGAATTTGAAAAATTTACAAAAGTAAAAAATATAGAAAAAATTAAAAATACTTTAATGAAAATCAAAAATAAAAATAATTTTTTTCTTTCTGTATTCAAGAAAAAGGAAAGGAAAGAGAAAATTGAATAGATGTACCAGCTAACAGACTGAAATACGATTGAAATTATATTATTTTCCCCTAGAAGTCAAACTGTGAAGCACTTTATGGTCCATAAACTAAGCAGGCAGAAGGACTTGTGGTGTTCCTGAAGAGCAAGGTTGGCCCAGTTGGGCGGGGCTTAATATAATGGCTCTGTTCCCTACTGGATGGTGCTGCTTAGCTTACTGGGGTGTATTGTTGTGGTGCTTGTAGATGTGTACGTGCATGCAAGGGAGGGGTTAAAATGGCATCACCCAGCTACCCAGTCTCTAGTATCAGAACTCTGTTCTCCCCGATCACCAATCACGCACCCATCCTTTGTCTCTGGTTTCTGTCTGCTCCCCGCTTTTACACTGTCTGTGACCAAGCCGTCAGGTTGACAGGTGGCACCTACCTCTTAACTTCATCTCAGATGAGGCTGTTTTTCCCAACCCCTTACTTCTGAGGGACTGCAACTTTGACCTGTTCTGCCCCTCTACGGTAGGGTCTCACCAAGCGATGGCTGGGTGCCAGGTGTACCCAGGAACGTTCACGGGACCTTGCTGCTGCTGATGCCCAGAGACTGTGGCTGGGTGCTAGCCTGCCCTAGAAGTAGTTCATGCGATCGTATAGCAGCAGTGTTTCGGGGATTATGGAAAATCACAACATACATCTGGCACCAGGCTTCACCCTTAATGACCTTGTTCCAGCACCAGCGAATGTGCTTGTTCTCTGGGCTCCACTGGGGCCTTTGCCTGTGGGGGGCACTATACAGCCTCTACCAGATGTCCTCCCAGCAGGGGAACCACCTCTCCCCGTGTGGCCCGAGGACCCCCGGACTTCACTCTGCTCCTGGGGATTCCCCCTTCTCACCAGAGCACCACCAGGTATCGAGCTACAGAGTTTTAGACTCTGTGCTCCCCCTGTTTATAGAGTCTTAATGGAATTTAAACCCTCTCCTTTCTCCCTTTTTAGTTCAGTCCCTGGGGATGTTTCCACTTTTCCAATTTGTCTCCAGCTGCTTTTGGGGGGGGTTCTCTTCCCATACTATCCCCTTGTCTCTGTCCTCTCTCCACAAGCAAAAATAGCTCCCTGCCCTCTGCAGCTTCTCTCTCCCCCAGTGCACCTCTCTGTGCTGTGTACCTGCTGACTTCTGTGGTTCAGGTTGTGCAGATTGTTGTGTTAATCCTCAAGTCAGTTTTCTAGGTGTGCAGGATGGTTTAGTGTTGATATGGCTGTATTTCATGGACACGAGACACACAAAAACGTTCATGCTGTTCTGCCATCTTGGATCCTCCTCTCCACTCTTCCCACTTTTAATCGACATAGTATTGGGAGTCATAGCCATAACAGTCAGACAAGAAAAAGAAATAAAAAGAATCCAAAATGGTAACAAAGAAGTAAAATTTTCATCATTTGCAGATGACAATGCTATACATAGAAAACCCTAAAGACTCCACCAGAAAACTATTAGATTAGAAGTAATAAATGAATTCAGTAAAGTTACGGGATACAAATTTAATATACAGAAATTGGTTGTGTTTCTATATACTAATAAAGACATAGCAGAAAGAGACATTAAGAAAAATTTCCATTTATAATTGCGCCCAAAAGAATATCTAGGATAAACTTAACCAAGGAGGTGAAAGATCTGTACTCTGAAAACTACAAAACACTGATGAAAGCAATTGAAGACAACACAAATGGAAAGATATACAATGTTCATGGATTGGAATTAATATTGCTATAATATTCATATTACCCAAAGCAATCTACACATTCAGTGAAATCCCTAGCAAAACACCAATAGTGTTTTTCTTAGAACTAGAACAAATAATCCTACAATTTGTATGGAACAACAAAAGACCCCAAATAGTCAAAGCAATCTTGAGGAAGAGGAACAAAGCTGGAGGTGTCATAATCCCAGATTTTGAAATATATATAGAATCTATAATAATCAAAACAGAATGATACTGGCACAAGCACAGACACATAGATCAATAGAATAGAACAGAGAGCTCAGAAATCATGCTTATATGGACAATTAATATACAGCAAAGGAGGAAAAACTATACAATGGGGCAAAGACACTCTTCAGTAAATGGTTCTGGGAAAACTGGACAGCTACATGCTAAGAATGAAACTAGATCATCTTTTAACACCACACATAAAGATAAGCTCCAAATGTATTAAACACCTAAATGCGAGATCTGAAACCATGAAACTCTTAGAATAAAACATTAATCTCTGTGACATCAGCCTTAGCAATATTTTTTTACAGGTCTCTGCAGGCAAAGGAGAGAAAAGCAAAACTAAAGTTTCTAATGGCACTACACCAAAATAAAAAGCTTTCATACAGCAAAGGAAACCATTAACAAAACAAAAAGAGAACCTAATGAATAGGAGATATTTGCAAATGATATATCTGGTAAGGAGATAACATCCAAACTATATAAAGAATTTCTACAACTGAACACCTACAAATAATCCAATCAAAAATAGGCAGAGGACCTGGACTACCATTTTTTCCAAAGAATACAGACAAATAACCAAAAGATACATGAAAAGACACTCAACATGTCTCATCATCAGGGAAATGCAAATCAAAGCCACACTGGGGTGTCACCTCAAACCAGTCAGAATGGCCATTATCAAAACAAAACAAAACAAAAAAACCAAAACAAATAACAAGCATTGGTAAGGGTGTGGGTAAGAGGGAACCCTTACACAGTATTGATGGGATAGTAAATTGGTCCAACCACTGTGGAAAACAGTATAGAATTTCCCAAAAAAACTTAAAAGTAGAAATACCATATGATCCAGCAATTTTACTCCTGGGTAATTACCCAAAGAAAATGAATACAGTAATTCAAAAGATACATGCACCCCTATGTTTACTGCAGCATCATTCACAATAACCAAGATATGGAAGCAACCTAAGTATTCAGTGATAGATGAATGGGTAAAGAGGAATGGCATGTGCATGCCCATACACATGGAATATGACTTAGCCATGAAAAAGAATGAGATCTTTTCATATTATCCTAAGTGAAATAATTTATACCAAAAACCCAAATACCACATGATTTCACTTAATATGTGGAATGTAAAAAACAAAACAAACAAAAAGCAGAAATGCCCATAAATACAGATAATAAATGGGTGGCTTTTAGGGGGGTAGGTGGGGAGATGAGCAGAATGGTAAAGTGGAGTGGGAGGTACAGGCTTCCAGTTATGTAATTAATAAGTTACAGAGATGAAAGGTATGGGATGAGTAATAGAGTCAATGGTATTGTTATAGCATGTGGTGACAGATGGTATCTATACTTGTGGTGAGCATAGCAGATGTATAGAGTTGTTAAATCACTGGGTTGTATACCTCTGATGTAACATTGCATGTCAACTACAAAAAAATATATAAATATACTTAAAAAAAATTAGAGAAGTCAGTCATCCAGTAGGTCCTATGAAAGTATTCATGGGAAGCACAATTGGGAGAGTTCCAGTCTTTATATTTACTTATTTTTTTTAAATTTTTAATGTTTATTTTTGAGAGAGAGAGAGAGCATGAGCAGGGAAGGGGCAGAGAGCGAGGGAGACACAGAATCTGAAGCAGGCTCCAGGCTCTGAGCTATCTGCACAGAGCCCAATGCAGAGCTCGAACCCATGAACTGTGAGATCATGACCTGAACCCAAGTCGGGCACTTAACTGACTGAGCCACCCAGGTGCCCCTCTATCTATATTTACTTTTAATATGCTATGTTGGCACATATTTTTAAAAAGGGTTGTAAGTAATTTTCTCTCACAATTACAGTTAATAATGCACTTGTGGAATTTTTGCTTCCTAGCCCTGTGACTTTTCGATCTGCTAGTTTATATGTCTAGGTTTCTAAAGGAGAAATGATTCCTCCAGGGAATACAATAATGGCTCCGTAATCACAGACAGTCTGCCTTATGGCCATTTGGACTCATCATGCCTCTGAATCAAAAGACAAAGAAGCAGATTACTATTCTGGTTGAATTGACTGAATCCCAATCTCTAATTGCTGCTATATAGTGGGGTGGAGCAAGTCTGAGCCAGGGGATTCTCTAACAAGTATATCAGTTTAATGGAAGATTGAGGCATCCCAACATGGCAAGACCATTAAGTGTCAAGAGAGTTCAGGAATGATAAACTGAACTTCCACCAGGTGAAGAACTTTGACCAGGCAAGGTGCTGGCTAAAGACAGGAGGATGCCAGAATGTTGGAGAAGAATGATTTTTTAAAATATCAACTTAGGAACAGCTAAGAATCAGGAACCATTTGAGGAGGATTCATGATGCTTAACTTTACAATAGGACCCCGGCTTACCCTAGAGTAGATTTCTTATGAAATGCCTTTTTGAAAATGCTATCCAAAGGAACTCAGGGCAAAATATTAAAGAAAAGTCAAAAAACAAGTGACAAACTGAGAGATGAAATACTACAGATAAAGGGGAAATCTTCCTAATATAGGAACGACCAAAGATGAGGGAAAAAAGACGAAAAGGAAAAAAAAAAACCACAACAGCCTGATAGAAAATTGGACAAAAGACAGGCAAATAGCATTCACAGAAAGTTAGACAAAAGGCTTTTAAATATTTGAAGACATCAAACTTCGCCAATAAGAAAATTAAAAGTACACTGAGATACCATTTCTCACCCATGAGCTTAGCACAAATTCAAAAGCTGAAAAACCCACCCTGTTGTCAAGACTGGGGGGAGGCAGGCATTGTCATACAACCGGCTCAAGGTAAATGCCACAGTATTTCACATATGCATTTACCCTTGACTCAGGAATTTCGCTTGTGGGGCTACTCTGAGTGTCACATCGTTTCCTGATTGGGCCAGAATTCTCGAGACAGAGCTCAGGGGAGGGCCCCCACACAGGACTGTCTCTTTCATTCCCGCTGTGAAGCTTGACGGAGGGACCTCTGTGGTTTGTGGCTGTCTGGCCTCGCCACACTGTGGCCGCCCTCTCTGCTGCCTGCATTCCTGCCCGGCTAGAGGAAGGCCGCCTTGAGCTCCCAGGGTGAGCAGGCCTTCCAGGCAGCCGTCCTGCCTGTACTCTTGGCATTCATATGGCATGGCCATAAATTATGCCCAGTGTGTTCATTTTCAGTTTAAATGTGTTCTTATCCCAGAGGAACAACTAATGGCGTCAAGTTACTGATGTGAAAAAAGCCTGCCGCTACAATCTATGGATTAATGGAATAGCAGTCCTGGAGGCTGGGGCGGCAATAAATCGTCAGCCACCGGTGACACAGATTTTAAATTATGTTCTCCGTCCCCTTCCCCCTTCTCCAAAGTTATTTTGCTGTAAAGATGTTGGGTAAACATTTACCATTGCTTAAATGTTTGCTTTCTATTAAAGTTGATGCAAGCAGGGCCCCTCCCTCTTAGGGGCCCTTCTTGCAGACAACGGGAAGTGAGCTGAGAGGGATTTAAAAGCTTGTCATGCTTTCTCGAGGAGGCGTGAGGGCAAATCTCCTTATCCAGGATCATCACTGATAAATTTCAGAAAATTGGCAAACACAGGGTTCTATCAGCGAACTCTGCTCATTTGGCACGTGAGTTCCTACCCCGACCTTCTGTTACGGCTTTTTTCTTTCCCTAATGAATTTAAAATGATGAGCCAACGTAATTCCCATCAGTGCTTTTGAAAGGTAGCAAATCTACTTCTCATTAGGCGAAGGACTCCAGGGAGTCTGCTGATGGACCACAGGGAGCTCAAGAGTCCCTGATCCTAAAAGCAAATTGTTCATATGTACATGGGTTTCTGGAAAGGTCTATGAATTTCATCCAATTCACTCAAAGTTCTATAACATGGATTGCATAGATGGCCACAATACCTCCCTCTCTTTCCACACCTTGCGATTGGATGACTGAGAGAAGAGGCTCTCCCCACCCCAGACTCTGGACCGGCCTTGTGAATGGCTTTGGCCCGTGGGATATTGGCAAATGCAACACAAGCAGTTACGAGAAGTGCTTGCACATTGGGGCTTGCCTGCTTACCTTTCCTGGAAACCTGCTGCCCCGCGAACAAGGCTGGGCTAACCCCGGGAGCTACAAGCCTCAGTCACCCCCGTTTCCCCAGCCGACCCACCTGCAACTGCAGACGGTGGTGTAGGCAGCCAAGATCAGCCACGCCTGGGCCAGACCAGAACTGTCTAGCTCAACTGCTAACGTACAGAATCGTGAATAAGTGTTATCTTGAGCCACTAAGCGTGTCACACAGTAAAAGCTAACAGACACAAATACTACACCAGAGAGTGTGCATTTTGAGAACAAGGGGCATAACTTATTCAGTCTTTGTATTGCCTTTTCCTAAACACACAGTAACTATCCAATATATATTTGCTGAATTGGGTAGAGTTGGTTGTTCATAAAGACTGAGATGAAGCCACTTTCTCAAGGTGACTTAGTAAATTAGGAGGGATTCCAGAGCACTGACGCTGGGCCTCTGTTTTCTTATAAAATGGGCTTCAGAATATCTACTGTGTTATGCTACTGTGGTTATTGGAGATCCTGTGTGCCCCGGAGATAAGGCTTAATACTTGCCTGTGGCTGGGGCAGAGGCCAGCTGACAGAAAGGTGCAGAGTGCACCAGCAAGCCCGATACTGAGCACATTTCCATGGTCAGAGTAACTGCCAGGCATTGGGCAAGTGGATTCCGGCTCCAGTGGCCAGCTTTTCTTGCCGCAGAGTGAGATTGGTTCCTTCCAGCCTGATCAGATGTCCCTGTGTCACTCTGGCACTGCCTGTGCCTGCCGTGACCATGTGGCTGGAAGCCTTGTCTCTCCCTGTGTGAGGGGCCATGCCACAACTCCCAGTAAGTAGCTCCTTTCCTGGCTTGTAAAATAAGGTGTGGCTGACTGGGGCCTCCCTAAGACGCCCGCAGCCGCCGGAACCAAGGGCTGCAACTCCTGCCCGAGCCCCATCCAACCAGGAGGGACTGAACTGCTCACAGGGTCACGGAGCCATAAAACAAACCACCTTTTTTCTGAATTTGTCTAATGCAGAAAGGTGGAAAAGCAGCCATGGGATTGGGAAATAGGAGGAAGCAAAAACAAACCTGATGTGAGCTGGGGTGCAGGGTGAGGGAGCTTCGTGGCATGCACGTCACATGGTCAAGCCACAGATGGAGGGAATTACAGAAAAAAATTCCAAGTTAAAAAAACATGACATATACAAAGAGTTACAGAATGCACAGAAGAATTATACAAAGAACCCAAGACATTTGAAAAAACATTTTTTTTCCCATTAAGACTTCCTATGCTTTTCTAATAGCACCTAAAATGACTTCTTTCTAGGACGTAGGATAAAACTTTCTGTGTTAGAGATGTATTGGGGTGTAAATAATGGATACATATTATTTACTACAAACAGTAAAGAAAACATTCTGGTTTTTTGACAAAATGGACATTAAGTTTTTGCTTGTAAAAACATTGATTTTTATCCAATTATACCCCCAGATATTCAAGGAGAAGATTCAACGTACTCTGCTATGCTTTTACTAGAACTTTCTAGCCTTCATGTTGAGATGTGGAACATTAAAGTCACCAATGAGTAAACAAAACAATTAGCAGATGACATTTTCAACCAATTTTTTGTATTTATTATTGTGCTTCTCTACAACTAATGATTCTTGTGGTTTGCACATGGTATGCCTGCTTATTTACCTACATAAACACAGCCTAGCATTCCCAGAGGGGAGGCCCACAAACAGTGCGGCACATGTGACCTCCACCAGGCATTCAATATGGATATAAGCCATCTTTGCCTGCGCCCATTAGGATGCTCTTATGTGGGCGTCACATTCTTCTAAGAGGAGAATCAAGTCTTCAATCAGGCTGTGCTCTCTGCCGTGTGTCACTCTCATAATATCAAAAGCCTATTGGAAAAAGAAAGAAGACAGATTATGTTAGAGTAGACAGTTAGTTAGGTTTCAACAGGACACCTGGAGACCACAAAAGGGAGTCATGGCCAGCTCTTGGGGGCAGCGGTTAGAGACCTGTCGGCACCACTCCAAAACAAAGCCACAAGAAGCCAGATCTAACCAGATAGGCCCAAGACAAAGAAGGCTGGAAACCCTGACTAAGGGAGAAAAGGCATGAAATCCTGCTCCCAAGAGATCCCCTCCTCAAGTAAAAAGTATTCCACCTCTAGTTAACAATGGTCAATAAAGATGGAGACCCAAACTCCAGGGCACGCAGCTCTCTCTTGAGCTCACTTGCACTCACATCTTGAGAGCAAACACTCCCTTTAACAAACTTTCCTACTTGCACCTCTCAACCACTGTGTCTGGTATATCCTTGAATTCTTTCTTGTGATGAGACCCAGAGCCTTTGGCAACACTGTGCGGATGGGCCGGGTGGAGGCCTCAGGGCTCGGTGTCTCCCCAGTCCACCCGATAGCATCTTGATCCAAAAGTAGGTGGGCCCCTGCCTGCTCATCTCTTTCCCACGATGCTTTGGTGTGGAGAACCCGTGGTCTGCAGCGTGAGCAGTACTGTGATTCTCCAAGCCACACAGTAAGGGGCAGGGTGAATTTTTCATGTGTTTGTAGACCGCACACTCCCAATGAGTAGTGCCAGGTGTGGTGTCCAACAGTGATCTTCAGGGCTTGTTAGTGCAGGGGGTTGTGGGTGGTTAGGTTTAAGAATAAAAACTAAAAATAATTAAGTGGTATTAAAGATGAGATTCTATGCCGCCATCACCTTAAAATTTCAGTTTTGCATGCTGCATTCAGTTCTCATCTGTACGCACTGGGCTTATGATGTACACATATTTTTGTATTCTTTTCATGTCATATTACAGTGTCAGCATTTGGACAATCGCTTCTTTCACTCCCCGTGTTCAATTCAGCCTCCATAATATTTCTGAAATCTGGGTGGGCTTGTGACCACTTCAGTGAGAACAGTATAAGGAACGCTATTGACTTCCAGGGCTAGGTTAAAGAGGCCGTGCAGCCTCTGCCTCGTCCACCAGTGTGTTTGCTCCTGGGGCCGTGAGTCGCCATGCTGTGAGGAGGCCGACGGAGAGGCCATGTGTACGTGCTCTGGTAGACGGTCCTCGCCGAGCCCATCTTTCAGGTCCTCCGGGCCTAGACACCAGAAATTGGCATGAAGAAGTGTTCAGGGGTGCCTGGCAGGCTCAGCTGGAAGAACATGCAACTCTTGGTCTCAGGGTCGTGAGTTTGAGCCCCATGTTGGGTGAAAGCATCCAGGTGACTCCAGCCGCTAGCCAGAAGACATCCAGGTTCCCGTCTTCCTTGCTGAAACCCCAGACGTTGAAAGAAAAGGGCCAGCTGCTCCTGTTGTCATCTGTTTGAATTCCTGACCCACAGAATCTGTGATCATGGTAACGTTGTGGTTGGAACTTTGGAATAGTTTTGGAGTATTTGCTCAGCTTTGGAATGGTTTGTTACAGAGCAATGATATTTGTGCAGTAAATAAATTAGAAACCCTGTCCTCGTGCACCACCCGGTAGGGGGCTGGCAGGAAAGGGGAGGGGGGCACAGGTCCATTGTACTGAACGTGGACGTGTCTTCACACAGGCTCTAAGCCTTGGTTGCAAAGTATTATCAACCAGGGAGCCTCACAAGAGACCCTAATGCCCAGACCCCACACAAAGGATTAACCAAAACCTGACCTCTGGGGGGGGGAGGGTGAGGCTGGGGGTTCAGGGGATTGTGATGTGCCCTTGGGGTTGAGAATGACATACAGTGCGCTCTTAACAAACACTAGCAGCGTTTTATTATTCAATGTTAATTTATAGCCAGCATAATTACCATTTTAATGATTGTGTGCAATTAATTCTATCATGTTTACAGACCGTCAGTCACTAAGCTACTCTTGGAAATTCAGATCACTTTCAATTTTTGACAAAAAAATGATATGATACAGATCTTCCAACTCAGGACACTTTTTGCCTTTGCTGAATATTTGCTTAAGATCAATTCCTAGGGATTCCTGAGTAGGAAGACCTTTGCAGCTAGAGACATAAAAACTGGAAGCAAAGTGGTCGCATCCTCAGACCCCTTCGTTCTTTGGGGGAGGAAACCTAGACCCGGAGAAGCAAAGCGGCCAGGCCCGGAAATGCTTTCAGCCTGTGTTCCTGGCTTCTCATTCCGGCCTCTTTAAAAATGTCCCCTGCACAGTAATAAAGGAAAACAGGCAGGCAGAAGGGTCTGGATGTAGCTGTTGGGAGAGAGAGGAAAGAGACAGCAAGAGGAGGACCCGCCAGCTTGGGCTCTGGTCTCCAGCCTGAAGGAGAGCAGTGCTCATCACAGAGTCCAGACACGACCCTGCCGACAGGCAGTCCTGTCACCCGGTGACATCCCAGCTGGGAAACCCGGAAGGTTCTGATTAACTTGAGTGGGTCTGGCCTGGGGGGGAGGGTGGTGGAGGCAGCCCCACCTTGCCGGCAGCCAAGCTCTGTGAGATCCCTCCGGAAGGAGGATCAAAAACAAATGTTTGAAACCATTCTGGGAACAAAGGTGTCCCATTTCATCCTCCTCCCTTCCCCCCCACTGGGGCTCCTCTCTGGGTCCTCAGTCAGTCTAGACACCTTAAGGTCTGAGGTAGAAAGTGGCCTGAAAGCAGGACTGCAATGAGAGATCACAGAGATGCTTCAAGTCTTTGACGGGAAAGCCTCTTACTTGAAAGCTCTGGGATGTTCTCGTCCCTTCTACTTGGCGGAGGAAGGTGAGTGGGCCAGAAGCACTGCCTGAACACCTCTCTGCTTAAAGGGAAATGACCCTCTGCCCTGCCCCACTAACCTGTGGCCCAGAGAAAGGTCAGGCCTAGCCTGGGATGGCTCACTTCCTTCCTGGCGCCTCATGGAGGCCCTCTGCCGGACGAGGCCCTGGCCTTATTGCCCAGGAGGACGCCCCAATGGGCTGTGTGTTTGACTCTGGCTAAACGACAAATGTCATCTTCGTATTCCTCTGACAAGGTGAGGTTGATGCGCATGTCTTCACACACTATGGGCTGCAATCTTCCCTCCAGCCATCATTTGCACTTCCTTCCCCCTTCCAGCTTTAGAAATAGGGTCTGTTCCTCAAGAGCTGAGGTTAACTGTGGCTGATCCAGTGTCTTCCTGTTCATGAGAGGGACAGACCTGCTTAGGACACGTGCCCAAGCGCCAGTAGGAGGCTTGCAGCCGTCCTGGAATCACAGAGCCCCAGGAAGGAAGGGGAAGCTGCCTGGCTTTCCCCAGGCCTCACTGCCACACCTCCGTGCCTGCTTCCTTACAGAAGGGCCGTGAGGACCCTCTGGTCCAGTCACGTCGTGGCCTGACTCGTGGGCGCAGGGTGAGCGCCAGCTCTTAGGACGCGAGCCGGTGTTCACTCCATGGCTGCACTGTGCAGCCTCCACCTGAAGCCAGTCTTCATGAGCGAGGGGGGGACCAGAGGTTCCCCTGTACCCAGACATGGCTTCTGAGACATCTAGAGGGATCTCCCAGTCAAGATGCTCTTGGTGGTGAACGCAGCAAGGGAAGCAAAGGCAGGGGCAGGGGGCAACCCCCGGACATTATGTACAAGATTTGAGACACTAAGATTAGAAGATTTTGTCCACGGGGGGCTGGAAGCAGAGAGCAAACAGGTATAGCTGGGGCACTGGACCGACTGGAAGACATTGAAAGAGCGTCTGCATCATTTGTCTAGAAGGTGAAACTGAGTAGAAGTACAATAAACAAGGAGGTGTTACAATTTATGAGGGACGGCTGGAGTGGAAGAGAACCAGAGAGAAAGGAAAGAAAGAAATAGCATTCAGTATGTGCAAAGTATGTCAGAGCCCGTCCTCTGTATTTGTGTGAAGGACCGGTCACTCTGGGTGGACAGGGAGTGAGTGGGGACTCAGACCTGGTGATAGAAGAGATCTGGTCCTCGTCTTGGGCGTCAGCCCTCATTGACGTAAGACAGGAGCACCGTGTGGCTGGGGCCCAGATCTCTACGGGGGCCACAAACCTTCAGCCCAGTGGGCGAGGGGGGCTTTGCCCTCCCAAATAAAGTTACAGTAAATCCCTGACAGACCGGAGCAGCCGTTTCCTGTAGCTCTGCGTGTCCCCTCAGCCCCTCCCACACATGCGCACATCAGACAGAAAGGACAATTTTAGTTTAATTTCCCGCAGCAGTATATAAAACAGATTAAGGAAATATAAAATTGGAGCCGGCTTGCGCTGGGAAAAGCTTATCTCTTTCCATTAAATTTTATTTTTATAATAGTAGCATTTAAAAAGAGCCTCCACATCATCTTCCACAGAGGACTCGTTTGGAGCCTCCAAGGGGGGCTGCTGGGCCATGTATGGACTCTAAATGTCACACGAGAAATGGCAGCACTGATTGTCTGCCACAGGACATGCGTGGTTCATTCAGGAATAAAGGCAGGGGCCCAGGACTGATTTAAATCTCATCACGTCTTTTTTTTTTTTTTTTTTTTTTTTTTGAGTAATTTTAAAATTGTGGTCTTATATTAAATAGGTTGAATCAAATTATGATTTAAAGTTGCAAACAATAGCTTTCTTATTAATTTTTAATACAAATATATTAAGCTTATCAAGGATCTCATATACTCTCTACCCGGAGCCTGAGGGAATCCAATAAATGACTTCCCCAAGCATGATTTAAATATGGATTTAAAATCAGAGGGAGGGGCTCCTGGGTGGCTCAATGGGTTAAGCGTCCGGCTCTTGACTTTGGCTCAGGTTGTGATCTCCCTGTTTATGAGTTCGAGCCCCACATCCTGCTTGGGATTCTCCCTCCCTCCTTCCCTCTCTGTCAGGATAAATAAACGAAAAAAATCAGAGGGAAAAGAAATGTGTGCCTGATAAGAAGCTCTGGAATTACATCACATCACACCCAGTGTACAGGATGTGTGTATGTAGGTTTTTCTCTAGCAAGTCAGTGGTTCTTACGAGATTCATAAATAACGTGAGCAAAGAGGTTAGCGGGTTAAGGAACAGGAGCAAGAGAACCGCGAGCTCCGAATCAGCCACGTTGGGGCTTACGTTTGGGGTGTAGGCGGGAGTGGGAGGTGCATTCAGCTTTCTCTGGCTGTGCCTGAATAGCTCATAGCTGTGTGGGGTAGACAGGGGGGTCCGGGGCTCGTGGCCTGTGCTAAAGGGATCCTCAAAACGTAAGATGCTTCAACAGAATGAAATGAGAAGGGAAACAAACAAGATGGTGTAATGTAAAAAATTTACATCTAAATAACAAATGATTACTGAGGGAGAAGAAGTCTGTTTTCTTCCAGCCTGCTTACAGCTAACAGGGCACTAACAAAGCGGTTAGTCTAGCCCAGGGTAGGGGGATCAGCAGCTCGGAGAGCGAGCTTACAGGACAGAAACAGGCTCACTGAAGGACAGCCCAGCCGAGGGCGGCCGGAGGGGAGCTCCGAGAAGTCAAGTTAGATGCTAACAAAATCCTTCCAAGGAGTAAGTGGAAAGGAATGGAAACAGATTAGAGACAGGAGAAAGTAGGAGAGCAGCACAGCGAGGGGACCCCAGGACTCTCCTGCAGCAGCAGTCACAAGGATTTCAGCAGGGCCCGGTGGTGAAAGCTTAAACCAAATCTGTGTTGGGCTAAGGGGATCCCTTTCCTGGAGGAGGCTGGCCTAATGGAATCTGTAGCAAATTTCTGTTTCTGAAAAGGCACTCATTTCTGCTTCAGAGTCGGCCTTTGAAACCCAAAAGGGTTTCAAGCCCTTTCGTCCTATTGTTTCCAGAGTCTCTAAGAAAGAATATGTAGGGGTGCTAGCCTAAAGAGAACATCAGCTTCGGAAGGCAGAGAGCTTCCCTTTCCCCTCTCCGGGTTCCCTGAGTCAGGAGAAGACTCAGGAAAGGAGGCTTTCTGCAGGATGAAACTGGCCCGCTCCTGTTCCTAGACCCCCAGGTCCTATGAGCTGGCAAAGAAATGGACAGGTGGCCTGTGTGATCCGGTACTTTGTAATACGGAGACATGGATAGATAGGTAATTTGATAGATAGCTAATATCCTAGCTTCTCACAGAGATTCTAAAACCCTTTGGAATTTCCTAAGTGCTGAAAGCAATAAAGGGGTCTCATGTTAACAAGGTGACTTTCAGAAAGCGCCTAAGGATGGGGGCTGGTTGCCAGGAGAACCAAGCGCGTGACTGACCTTTAGGAGAAGGAAGAGGTTGGAGGCTGAATCACTTGCCAACAGCCAGCGATTTAATCAATCATACCTAGGTAATGAAGTCTCTGTAAAAACCGCTATAAAGGATGGGGTTTGAAGAGCTTCCGCATTGGTGAACACGTGGAGATTTGGGGAGAGTGGTGAGCTCTGAGAGCACAGAAGCTCTGGGCCGTTTCCCCAGACCCTGCCCTATGCCTCTCTTCTGTCCGGTTTATCCTGATTTATAGCATTCTACAATACACTGGTGAGCAAACTGTTCCTCTGAGTTCCGTGAGCCACCCTAGCAGATCAGTTGAACCTAAGGAGAGGGGGTCCTTGGAGTCTCCAGTGTGTATAGCTGGTCAGTCAGAAGCTCAGGTGACAACCTGGCGTGCCCTCAGCATCTGCAGTGGAGGGTGGCCCTGTGGGGCTGAGCCCCTAACCTGTGGGATCCGGTGCTGCCTCTGGGTAGATGGTGTCAGAATTGAACTGAACTTAGGACACTCAGCTGGTGTGGGAAAACCCTTGCCACACACTGGGATTGGGTGATCAGACCCTCACTCTGCCAGTAGGTGGTCAGGAAAGGTCCAGACAAGATCTGGTCCACTAGCCATAGACACACTACATATGCACACTAGCTAAAGGGACAGGACCAGGGTGGGACTTTTAAAGATCTCAGTTCATTAAAAAAATCTATTCATTCAAGTACGTGTTGAACAGAACTTGCTGTGACTGGGGCATGTGTATCTATGTTAGGCAGCACCAGGAGATACAAAAGGTAAAGTCGGGGCCCCTTGTGGAATCCTACGCAACTTGGGGAAACAGAACATGTCCCTGTGGAATGCTGGGGAGCAGTTACATGACATAATTGTCAGCAATGGAAACACCGTATTATCCCAAGCTACAAACATCAGTGCTGAAGGGACGGCAGGAATAGCGGCGGGAACGATCGGCACGAGGGTTCCTATAACCATAAACATCCTTGATCGTCTCAAAATACTTGGGACTTGGCAGAACAGTCTCACATACTACCTCATTTACTTCTCAGAACCACTCTGTGGAGTAGGTATTATCCCCGTTTTAAAACTAAGAAAGCTAGGGGCGCCTAGGTGGCGCAGTCGGTTAAGCGTCCGACTTCAGCCAGGTCACGATCTCGCGGTCTGTGAGTTCGAGCCCCGCATCAGGCTCTGGGCTGATGGCTCAGAGCCTGGAGCCTGTTTCCGATTCTGTGTCTCCCTCTCTCTCTCTGCCCCTCCCCCGTTCATGCTCTGTCTCTCTCTGTCCCAAAAATAAATAAAAAACGTTGAAAAAAAATTAAAAAAAAAAAAAAAAACTAAGAAAGCTAGATTCAGAGCAATTAAGAGACTCGCGTCAAGGCATGGGACTGCCACGTGAACCTCCTCCCTTGAAAGCTGAGCGCTCTCGACCAGGCTACACTGCCAGGCACACGTCTGTCTGCATTCTGGTTGACGATAAAACCTGGTGAGACACTCAGTGACTTCCAGAGCCAAATGGGAAGTCTGGGGTCAGGCCATGGTGTAACACAGGACTCGGGGCAGACTTGCTGATCCTGCTCTGAGAATCTCATTTGTAGCTCTCAGGGTCCTTGCAGGGGTTCACCTTTGGTACCAGGGGAAGGAGATGCGAAATAAGACCGTTAACAGAGGAAACTTCTGGAGGTGAGGTTAACATCGCGAGAACGTGAGGAAGGCCGTATGGAATGGGGGCCTGAGGGATACAGAAGGGCAGAAAGTATGAGATGGGTGGGGATGGCCACAGCAGCCACCCAGCCCATGTGACCCCAGAAATCAACATGTAAATGTCTGCTTGGGCTCCTGTGTCTGCAGCTGAGGGTATCAGAGGTCCCCTTCCAGAGTTCTGCACACACAGGCGACATCAAGCCTCACTCGATGAATGAAGAGCTCCAAACCGCCCCCGGGGCTGGCATCGGGGGCTTGCAGATCAGAAGGGGTTTCTGCACACGGGGTCTTACTAGAGAGTCCCATCTATTTCACTGGGCCAGTGTAGGAGAAAAGAGAGCCTTGGACTCCAGCCTGGACTTAGTGACCTATTTGTTTACACGTTTGCCCCCTCCCCTAAATTGGAAGGACAATGCTGGGCCTTACTCAGATTCATACAAGAATTCCATCAATCTCCTAGTTGAAGAACCTAGAGCGGGCTCCATGTCAGTATGACTCTAGACAGGCTCCTGCATGCCTCCGTGCCATGACTCCTTTGTTTCTCTTCTTTTTCTTTCTTTTTAAATATTTATTTTTGGAAGAGTGTAAGTGGGGAGGGGCAGAAGATTGGAACTGGGCTCTGCACTGACAGGCTGACGGCACAGAGCCCAAGGTGGGGCTTGAACTCATGAACCCAACCGCGAGATCATGACCTGAGCTGACGTCAGATGCTCAATGGACTGTTCGGAAGCCATGGTTTGGGGGAGAGGAGCTCTCTGCTGGGGTGGAAAGGCCAGGACCAGAGAGCCAGCTGCACAGGAGCCTCATCAAGAGGGTGAAAATAAACCTCACCCTTTCCTGTCTTCCAACACAGACCCAGTTCTCCCATGTAGTTTCTCGGCACTTACTGCCACCATCGTGCTGACCTCTCTCCCTCCACCCCCCCCTTCCCCAACAGGGAATCCCTCCTAAGTTCCAAGTACTTTGTCTGCCCCTGAACTGGTTACAGAGGTAACTGCAAAGACCTCACGGTCACCTGGGCATCAGGTATTCTGTTTACAGGATACCTCATTTTAGTGCTTTACTGTTCCTCTCGGGTGCCGTGGTGGTGTTTTTTTAACCGAGGGTCTGTGGCCATGCTGTGAAGCAAGTCTGTGGGTGCCCGTCTTCCGAGAGCATTTGCTCACTTCCTGCCTCCGTGTCACATTTTGGTAATTCTCACAGTATTTCAACTTTTCCATTATTATTGCATTTGGTATGTGATCTGTGATCAGACATCTTTGATGGCACCATTGTGTAATTGGTTTGGGGCCCCACAAACCATGCCCATATAAGACACATATAATAAATATGTATATAATAAATATTGTGTGCTCTGCTCCACCAACTGGCTGCCCCCACCCCAGCCTCCCTGTTCCCTGAGACAGGGAATTAGGCCATATTATATTGAATATACTGATTAATAGTCCTACAGTGGCCTCTGTGTGTTCAGGTGAAAGGAAGAGTTCTACATCTCTCACCTTAAAAGCTAGAAATGGTGAAGCTGAGTGAGGAAGGCACGTTGAAGCTGATAGAAAGCCAGGCCTCGTGCACCAAGCAGCGAGCCAAGCTGTGGATGCAAAGGGAAAGTTCTTGAAGGAAATTACAACTGCTACTCCGGGGAACACACGAATGACAAGACAGCGAAACAGCCGTACCGCCGACGCGGACGAAGCGTCCGCGGTCCGGACGGAAGAGCCAACAGCCACGACATTCCCTTAAGCCACAGCCTGACCCAGAGCAGGGCCCTGGCTCCCTTCAAGTCTGTGAAGGCTCAGAGAGGGGAGGAAGCCGCAGAAGAGAAGTCTGAGCTGGCAGAGGCTGGGTCACGAGGTTGAAGGGAAGAAGCCGTCTCCGTAAAAGTACAAGGTGAGGAAGCAAGTCCGATGGAGAAGCTGCAGCAAGTTCTCCAGAAGGTCAAGCCGAGAGAATTGATGAGGGGGCTACACTCAACAACAGGTCTCAGTGTAGACAGAACAGCCTCGCACTGGAAGGCGCCATCTAGGACTTTCATGGCTGGAGAGGAGTCCGTGCCTGGCTTCAAAGCCTCAAAGCACAGGCTGACTCTCTTGTGAGGGGCTAATGCAGCTGGTGACTTGAAATTCTGACCTACTACTTAGAAAAAAAAGATTCCTTTCAAAACATGACTGCTCATTGACAATGTACCTGGGCACCCAAGAGCGCTGATGGAGACGGACAATGAGATTAGTGCTGTTTCATGTCTGTTAACACGACATCCATTCTGTAGCCCAAGGATCAAATAGTGAATTTCCTTTCAAGTCTTATTACGGAAGAAATACATTTCATTAGGCTACAGCTGCCACAGATAGTGATTCCTCTGATGGATCTGGGCAGAGTAAATCAAACACCTTCTGGAAAGGATTCACCTTTCTATTTCATCTATTCTAGATGCCACTAGGAACATTTGTGATCTGTGGGAAGAAATCAAAGTACCAGCATTCACAGGGGTTTGGAAGAAGTTGGTTCCAGCCCTCAAGATGCCCCTTCAAGACGTCAGGGGAGGGAGTCCCTGCTGCTGTGGTGGAAACAGCAAGGGAACCGGGGTCAGAAGTGGGGGCTGCAGACGGGACCGAAGGCCTGCGATCTCCTCGTCAAACCTGATCGGATGCGCACATGGTTTCTGGAGGTGGAAGGTCCTCCCGGTGAAGACGCTGGGAAGACCGTTGAAATGACAACGGAGGATTCGGAACAGGACATCAGCTGAGCCGATAAGGCAGCGGCAGGGTCTGAGGCAGGACTCCAGTCCCGAAAGAAGTTCCGCCAGGGGTCAGATGCGATCAGGCCGCGTCGCGTGTTCCAGAGAATTCGCTCATGAAGGCAAGAGTCGATCGATGAGGCCAACTTGTCTTATTTTCAGAAACTGCCCCAACCCCAACCTTCAGCCCCACCACCCTGACCAGTCAGCAGCCACCAACAGGGAGGCAAGACCCTCCAGCAGCAGGCAAATCACAACTCACTGGAAGCTCAGATGGTTAGCAGTGTTTTGCAATAAAGTATTTTTAAATAAGGTATGTATATGTATTTAGACATAATGCTGTTGTATTCCTCATACACTATAGTATCATGTAAACATAACTTTTATATACACTGGGTAACAGTCCACTGGACCCTCTTTATTGCAATATTGGCTTTACTGTGGTGGTTTGGAAGCAGGCCCGCGGTGCGTCCGAGATGTGCCTGTACCGTGGGGTGAACACTCTGCTGGCAGGGTCGGCATGCGGAGAGGAGCACATGGGGAAAACCAGGTTGCAGCTGGGCCAGCCCAGGGAGTGGTCGGGGGGAGAGGGGGGCAGCATTTGAGGCACAGGAATTGTCTTGGTAAAGACCTAAGTGTGACCGGTTCAAGGTGTCCTGGGCAACCCCGGGGGGCCCAGTGAACACTGGCCGTATGGAGAGGCAGGGGCGGCTGGAGGGGGTGCAGGCTGCAAAGGTGGACTGCAGACAGGTGGTCCAGAGGCCAGCCTGACAGGGGCTTACGGACAGTGTCCTGTGGGGATTGGGTGGGGAGGCGTGGAGAAGGGTGGGGCCCGAGTGCAGGGGTCCTCTGAAGGCCAGTTTGCACCAGTTGGCAAAAGCCGACCGTTAAACCGTCCTGATTTCTGGGGGCTGATTTTCCGTGGGGAGTCTGAATCAGCCACGGTAGGCACATTTCTACCATGGAAAGGGGCGAGCAGCACAAATCACGTGTTTTCGCAGCCGGCTGTGAAACACGTACAGGCACGTGCCTATGTGCACTCGGCAAGTGGCCCAGCGCACCGCACCACCAGGCCTCCCTCTCCGCGTGCACACTCACCAGCCTCAGGTTCTTCATGGCCTGCGGGAACATGCCCTGGTGCAGCTGCAGCTTGCCGACCTTCATGACCTGCACACCTCTGACCGGGTGGCTTCCTGGGAAGAAGATCCTGGAAGAAAGAGAAGGGCACACGGCGTGAGTAGCTCTCACCTTTGCAGCCAGCATGCCATCAGGAGCCCAGGAGAGGGCGGCCGACCCTGGCTGGACGCACTGGGGCCACCGAGAAAGTCAGCTGTGCGGGCAGGTGGAGGGTGCGGGGCTGGGGGGACAGACTCCCGGGATGACGGGGCTGGAATGTCGAATAAACACTGCAGAAGAGACACAAGGTGGCACCTGTGCGTTTCCAGCCGGGTAGGGGTGGGGGGTGGAGAGACCGGGTGCGATCTCACCGTCCACCTCTCAGGACGCTGCAGCACCTGGAACATTGGAGCAGAAGATGGCCACTTGGTTCAAGCTGAGTCAACAAATCAACGAACGTTCACGGCTCCCCACAGAGATGCTCCCGTGCCCTCCTTTTCCCTGCAAAGCCCTTGGAATCCCAGTTGTAAGGTTCATCATGGCCCATCTCTCGTGTGGGACCTGTGTATTTATCACCTCACTGGATGACAGAGCTGGATCGCGGGGCCCCATCTGCGTTTGCCACAATGTCCTGCCAGAGGACCTCCATACACACTGACCTCTTTGCCGCATAAAAGAAGAGGGTGTGTGGCAGACTGAAGAATGGAACCTCAGGGCTACGTTCCAGACCTCGTACTAGGTCAGTATGATTCAACAGTTTATTGTATCAATAAAACGTGCTCACCATTTCTGCACACTGCACCCCCCCCCCCATATCCTCTATCCTTAGAGTCTACTGAACCCCTGCTGTATGTACAGGCCTGTTCCTGGAGATGGGGGCTGTACAGGTCTGAGCTGTTCCACCAAGGCCCAATAATCCCACCAGACAAAGATTCCTACCACAGTTACAAAATATCACAGGAGAAGGCGAGATCTAGTGCCAGGATGAGGCCTACCTTAGTACATGGCAATGCTCAGCTCAAGATGGCTGATTTGAATTGAGAGAATAATACGGCAGTTATGAAGAGAGACTGGTGGATGACGGCTGGTTGGACCAGGAAGGTTTCCCAGAGGAAGGAGACAGGATGTAAACCGGCTCCCAAGGATTTGGGCAAGCTTGGCTGGGTCCGGAGAAAGGAGGCACATTCTGACCCTTAGCAGAAGCGAGGGCACACTCCCAATGCTGCTCGTCCAGAGACCACGGATTCTGCCCTGAGGGCCATGACTCACACAGGGCTTTCCCTGTGCCAAGCACTATGTAACCACTTTTTGCTTGTGAACTCATGGAACCCACGTTTAAGCTCTACTGTGTAACAGAGATGAGCTACATTTACCAGGAGACACAGATACTCTCTGATAGGTGTGCACATGTCTACAAACCATCCCTCCTCCCTGAACCTCAACTCTTCCCCACATTAAATGTAACACAAACTCCTCTCATTCATGCTCTTAAAAAAGCATAAAGCAGTACCTGAGAGGGAGGTATTTAAATCAACAGAAGGCCAGCCATGCTTCATTTAAAGAACCGCGAAGGGAGGGAAGGAGAAAAACAAAGGAGACACCTGGGTCTTGGATTTTTCTTTACCCCTTGAGGATGCCCGGACATCAACCACTTTACCTCTCACCCCCTACAAAAGGAACATCAGTATCTACTTGTGTGGAAAAGATTTTAAGATCCCCAGACAAAAGGCTTATGCACAGGACACCATTATCAGAAGGTGACTGCCCTGGACACTTTCCTCAAAAACACACCTGGACTTGGGATTTTATTTTATTGCTATGAATGTGGACTAATTAAATTTAGAAGCCAAAAAGTAATTTTATACTAAAAATCATTCCACTAAGTGGATGTCTGTCATGTCTGTTAGGAGAAGGAAAGAAATCTCTGGTTCCGTGATGGTAGAGAAAGTGGCCCATAATTACGCCACGACAGGTACCTGCTCTGGTTGCTTAAAGGTATTAAAAAACCAAGCAAAGTTTCATCTGGAGAGGATGAGGAGAACGGGACTATGAGGGGACTTCCACGTGGCAGTGTGGGGGCCAAAGCAGGAGTCTGAGCGGGAGAGGGAAGGAACGGGGTGCCCGTGAGATGCCACATTCTGTGCCACATCCAAGGGCAGTCCCTGCCCTGGTGGGGACACTGGCCAGTTGCAGAAATAAGGCCAATAAAGTCATGACACAGGAGTATGAGAGCTGCCTTGGCAGAGACATGGGATTCCAGAAGCGGCGGGGCCCTCGGTGACCAGGGAGCGGCTTGAGCTGGTCCAGATGGGAAGGGGTGACAGGCTCCTGGGACAGGCACGCGGGGCATGGGGAGACACGGGCAGCCCGGGAGATGCCAAATACAAAGGGCCAGTGAGCGCACCGGTCCGGCCAGGCTGTGCAGAGACAGAAACGCAAAGCCAGGAAGTTCGGCCTTCAGCTTGTTGGCAGCTGGGCACGACCCAGCGGGGCCAGGAGTATTTCACCAGGACGGAAAACAAAACTGGATGAGAGACACTAGAGGCAGCCCGACCTGAGGTGGGACCACATGAGGGAGACAGAAAAGAAAGCTCTGACACGGCTGGCGTAGCAGGGCTTGGGGGCTCGCCGGGTGCGCAGGGCTGCGGCAGACCGCGACACAACAGAAATGCCGCGGTGGAAACACAAAGTGTATCCACGGGAACAAAATCCACAGGCATTCTACTTGTCCGGCCTTATGAATGCCCTCTTCCGAAGTACACGCTAGCGATCACACGCTCCAGGATGCTGGGCCCAGAACGGAAAAACCGCCTTTGGGGTTTCCGTGGTGAGTGGGTGCATAGGCAGGAACGTGTTTAAACGAGCAGACAACCGCGGCAGCACGCGAACCAGCTTCACTCAGACCCACGAGCACCAAGGTTTTGCTGCCATATTTTGCTCAGAGGCTGAGAGTCAGGAAACTGAAAGGTCTCGAGTTAAAAGACTGCAGAGAAGACCTGGGGGCAGGACCTGCGTTCCTGGTCTCACCGAAGTTTTCCTACGTGATGTGATTACCAACTATGCTGTTCCACGACAGGTAGTTCTGGCATCGAAAGCAGGAGAAAAGATTTACTGCTCAGGATGATTTTTTTTTTTTTGTTTTAGAACTGATGCAAAAGACATTACCGGATTTAAAAGAAGAGCTTAATTATATTTCAGAGTAATCAAATAGCTCTAGTGTATGATTTTTGGCTGATAAATGTGAAATGGTGGTGGAATAAGAAAAATCATTAGTTTGCAACTCCTGGTAAAATAATTGATGCAGGAAAAACGTATCACTAGATGAAACCAGGAGGACAAGGAAGGATGGAGAATTTTACAATGGATGGATGACTCTGTCACCGTCAGAACCCACTGATCAACGTCAGCATCATTAAAGTGTAAAAACCAGACGCCGCGTGCTATCTGATGCCATGCAACATGAATCATTCTGCGCTACCTATAAAAGCATCCTTGCCAAAACCAACCAACCCACCAACCAACCAGCCCCGAATTTCATCAAGCCCATACAGTTAGATTCCGTTTCACAGGAAAAACAAGTGATAGAGGATCAAATAAAAGCAACCAGACATCTGAGATACGGGAAATTCTATAGGACCTCGACCCAGAATTTCAGCAGGTCTATGACATGAAAAGAAAAAGATGGCAGGGAAGGAGAACACTCTAGATTAAAAGATACTCAAAAGATACAACAACCAAATGTAATATATAGACCTTGTGCATCTGAACTCAAACAAAATAACTATTTAAAAAAAATGTTTCTGGGGCTCCTAGGTGGCTTAGTAGGTTAAGCATCTGACTCTTGATTTCGGTCATGGTCTCAGGGTTCGTGAGTTCAAGCTCCACGTTGGGCTCCACATGGATAGTACAGAGTCCGCTTGGGATTTCCTCTCTCTCTCTGTCTCTCTCTCTCTCTGACCCTCTTCCCTGCTCTCCCTCTCTCTCAAAATAAGTAAATAAAAAAAATTTTTTGAGAAAATCTAGGAAATCTGAACATGAAATGACACTGTAAGAAATGGCATGTAAGAAAATGTCCGTGTTTTTCCAAGATGCAAACTAAAGTATGAGTGGATGATGTGATATAATGTCCAAGATTTGATTTAAATTTCTTCAGCAGAATGTCTCCTTTCAGCAATGGTGGATGAGCTGATTTCAGACCAAAGTCCTTGCTAAAAACAGGAAAAGTTAGACAAAAATTACAAAAAAAAAAAAATGCTTGAAGGTATCACCCACTGAGGCAGGGGGATCTGGAAGAGTAAAATGGCAAAAAGAACAGAGGCTCAAGAAGGTGATCCTTGTATTTGTTGCTACTTTTCCCTCCACTGATTTGAAACCAGAGGCAAAACAAGCTCCACAGCCGAGCAGAGGTTCAGGCAGTCTCAGGAATATAGACACACAGAAATCGGGGCTCAGGGTGCAACAATCTAAGAATACTGCTAAGCCAGAAACAGACCAGCCCTCACAAAGACTAAACCAGTTTGAACCCTGATTGGATTAAGGTGATCTGTTCCTACAGACTTCCAGAAGCAAAAGTGAATTCCCTTTGAAGTAAGATGTCATCCTGAACCTAAAATAGTCCCCTCAATTTTTTTGACAATGTCCTGCAGTCAGTAAAATTATAACCAGGCATACAAAACGAGAAGAGCCATCTGAAAACCAAGAGAAAAAAAACACTGACAATGAAACACAGACCTATAGGTACTCAAACATTTAGGTTCTCATACATAGCCTTTAAAGTAAATGTACAAAGTACGTTTGAGAACACACAATGAAACACAGACCTGTAGGTACTCAAATATTTAGGTTCTCATAGACTTTAAAATAAATGTACAAAGTACGTTTGAGAACATAAATAATCAAAAAGAACTTTACCAGAAAATCAGAAAAAAGAAAATCCTTAATGAAATTTCTGGAACTGAAAAATAGAAAACTGGAGTCAAGAACTCAATAGCTTAACATCAGATATGTCACAGCCAAAGAAAGAATTAGTAAACTGGAAGGCAGGTCAAAAGAATATATCCGTTGCAAAACACAGAGAGGCAATAAAATGGAAACTAAAGGGCACGGGTCTCACATGTTAACTGGGATTTCAAATCAGAGAAGAAAGGATTGGGGCAGAAGATATGAAGCCATAATGGTCGAAAATTTCCAAAAGTAACGAAAGACAGCAAGGAACAGATTCAGAAATGCTAAAAACTGCAAAATAGAATAAAATAATTCAACAAAAAGGAGGGGGCTGAGAAATAAGGGTTGCAACATTTTGCTAATTATTGAATCTGGATGATGGATAGAAGAAGGTTCATTATATTGTTCTATTTTGGGGTATGTTTGACAATTTTCATGATAAAAAAATGACACTGGGTTTTAATTTTTCATTTTCAGGAATTACGGATTCTGGTAGGTAACTGCCTCAAGTTTCAAAAGAGTTTAGACTTTTCATGAATTCTTTTTATTTTTTTTATTTAAAAAAATTTTTTTTAACGTTTATTCATTTTTGAGAGACAGAGAGAGACAAAGTATGAGCAGGGAAGGGGCAGAGAGAGAGGGAGACACAGAATCTGAAGCAGGTTCCAGGCTCTGAGCTGTCAGCAGAGAGCCCGACGCGGGGCTCGAACTCACAAACTGTGAGATCATGACCTGAGCCGAAGTCAGATGCTCAACCAACTGAGCCACCCAGGCGCCCCTAGACTTTTCATGAATTCTAAGCCTTATATAGAAATGACGTGGAAACTCACGGGGAGCCAGAACAAGGAAGCGTGAAGAGGCAGAGAAGAAGGAAAGTGTGTGATGTTCCTCGGGGTCTGCTTACGTTAAACCGGCTGCTGTATGAGAGTTATGCTTCTGTGGTGGGGTAGCTTCATTTGTGATATAACACTTTTGTGTTGTTCTTAGTCCTTGTTTTTTTTTAAAAAGAGATCAAAACATTGGGAAACAAAACCAAAGAAAGAAAAGACCGACCATACTGTCCAAGAAATCACTTCAGAACGAGAACTATTTCTCACCATGACCTTAACTAATTACACAGGTAGTCTGGGTAAGCGCTGTTCCCCAACAGGGTGATAAATCCTTACTTCTCCATCACCTCTACTGGTCAGCTTTGTGGGTGACAGGAAGATCAGAGCCATGAGTTCTTATTTGTGTCCAAAAAAAGGAAGATCCTGAGTTCTCACCTCAACTGAACCCTCCCCTCCTACTTTGTCTATTATACATGCTGTTGGCTCCACACCACTGACAGGTGCATCTGCCACACACCCCTACCACCTACCACCTGAGTCTGAGAAAACAAAACTCATGTGCCCCTCATAATTCCACCACACAACAGCATTTTTTAACATTATAGTGAGATTTTGTCTCATTGCCATTTGATTTTTCTTGGGTTTATTTCATCACACAAATGAGTAAGCAGAATCACTTCCTTATGCAAAGAATGTATTTCTAGTTCTAAATAAGTCTTCCACCCCAAAGAGCAAGGCTTTCTTACTCTTGGAAGTTTAAAAATTTATATAGTTCTTTGTACGTGACCTATTTATAGTATACGTCCTATTGTTAGAATCTCTAACTCAGGTTAAGAGCAAAAGAGCTTTTTGTTTATTTTAAATGTTCATGTAGTTCAGGCTCAGGACCACAGGTTTTACTGTGGATAAATTCGAATGAAGGGGTTATGATAATGAGGTTTAAGATCTTGCTTCTTCCAAGTAGTTTTGGTTGAGTGACCACTTCACATCACAATTAACCTGGTGCTGAGACAAGAGACGGGAGAACACTTGGAAATGTTCACAACTACGTACAAACACAGGCTAGTATCATTAAGTGTCGGGCTAGTGAATGTATGAGAATGCCCTGTTTACATCCACATTGAGGTAAACAAGGTGAAAAAATTGCCTGATTTTATTGCAAAGCTTAAAAAAAAAAAAAGCCCAGTAGCATAAAAAGTGATTTTCCAACAGCCAAAGACCCACCTGGCTCACCTGTATGTTTGCGTGTAGTTGTGTGTGTGTGTGTGTGTGTGTGTGTGTGTGTGTGTGTGTGTGTGT